>NW_008340640.1:94374-116182 GCF_000622305.1 Nannospalax galili
GTTGTTTTTTTTTGTTTGTTTTTGTTTTTCAGAAAACTATTGGCTAGAGAGATTCTGACCTGAGTGAGTCAGTATGTAGACAATTGTCCCATAATGGGGGTGTACCATTATTGGAGATTTTCAAGGTGTGTTTGGAGTGAGCCCTGGAAGTGCGTGTTCTTCTGACATATTTTTAAGCTCTGACTTCTAAAATCATAAGTTACAAAAGAAGAGGAAGAGTGCACAGCAAAAGCTAGAAGCCTGGCAGGTTGCTGGGCTTTTGACTTTCCTTTTCTTTTTTCCCCCCTTTTTCAAAATAGAAATGCGAACTGCTATCTGAAATAAAATTAGTTTCTCTGTTTGGACATGCTCAGTGAAACTAGTGTTCAATTGGATTTAGATAGGACATGAAATCCAAACCTGAGTTTTCCAAATCGCCTTTGCATTTTGCTGCTGAGAGGTGCAGTAAACTAGCAGAGCTATGTCCAGAGAGCAGGTTCTCAACGAAAACCATAAATGATCTGCAAAGTGACCTGCCTAATTAAGTGACCTGGCCACCCTATGCAGCTTTTTGATACCATCGAAGACAAAACTCTTACCCTCTTTCCTTTTCAAAGCAAATCTCCTTCAAGAACAACAAAAGAGAAAGTTGGAATTTCATGAGGATTACTCAGAATCCCCCAAAATGGCCTTAGTTTTGTCAAATCTGCATTTAAATGTCAATAATTTAAAGCTAGGTTTAGAATGCAGTGTCTATCTCCTGCAGCTGGCCCATATTATTTCAGTGACTTTTTTATGCTGAAGTTGGCTATAAGTTGTATGCTTGATTTATGAAGCAAAACAGCCTATTTACCGTACAATGCCCTAGTGCTGACATGTGGGGTCACTCAGAAATACATTTAGAGTGCAGTGTGGGAGCAAGGTTCAGTGAGCAACACGCAATGGTTTATGAATGCAAAATGTGTCTTTTACTGAAAGAAAGCAAGATTCTAAGGGCCCCCAAATAAAAATTATGACACACAGTAGCAAGCTGTTGGAATTTATTTGTAAGCACAAAGATTATGTTTGACTAGGCAACTTTGGATTGCACCAAAGAGTGCCAAATGTAAAAAAAATAAAATATAAATGAAAGTACAGACTTCCTAGTCCCCCCTCAGAGTAGTAGGGTTTCAAATGCTTAGAAACTTCTCACTCCCATATGGATTCTACATTGTAACAATTGCTTCTGTTGCAGGGACTCAGTAACATGGAAAGGGGGTGGTGGGCACAAAATGGTCAGTACTAATGTTTCTGGAATTGATCAGAACTGTCAAATTAAAAATATGTGCATTAATATGGCATATGCCTTCATCAGATTGAAATTTAATACCAAAATCAAAGCTAATTGCTTATGTAACTTTCTCAGAATCAACAGAAGAATAATCCAATGGTTGAAAGAAGGAGAGAACTGCTAGGGGGGTTTAATTAATTTATTTATTTTTATTTTAAGTGTACACAGGTATTGCCTGCATGGGTGTAGGTGCACGCATGTCATTCAATGTCCACACAGGACAGAAGAGGGTGTTGGATCCCCTGGAACTTATGGAAGTTATGGATGGTTGTTAGCCACCATGTGGGTGCTCGGATTCGAACCTGGGTCTTCTATAAGAACAGCCAGTGCTCTTAGCCACTGAGCCATCTCTCCAGCCCCAAAAGCTCCTTGTTTTTATCTTCCAGTATTCTAGGAGGTTTTCCTTGGTGTGTGTGGGGGGGCAGGGGGGATAATCCCAGATTTTATTAAATGGTCATGAAACCCACATGAAGTTTAGGTGTGCGACAAAGAATTTATACTCTGAAAGAGACAATCAAAGCCTTCACTACTTCTTGAACCTATCTGCGGTAATTTTCTTTTTATCCTGTTCACATTCCAACTTCATGTTTCGGACCAACTAGAGACAGCAGAGCTTTAGGAAGTAACATTCTAATTTTATATGAGGAGGAAATGGTAGCTATTTTCCATACTGTGTCAAATTCCAGAGAACACACAGAAGACTACCTAACCTGTTTTAAGAAAATGCCACTGGAAGATGTGAGTCCTAGAATCTCAACATCAGAAAAAGAAAACCAGTCCCAAACCATGCCAGACCTGGGTAACAGCTGGCAAGCAATTGGTGAGAGGAAAAGAAAAAGTGAGCAGGAAAAGACATTTGCAGAAAGTCACTGCTTGGGAGACTAGTCTTGGGCTTCCATTCCACACTAGTCTGCCACCACAACTTAATGCCTGTCAGAGCTCCATACTGTTTTACATTTAGACATCACTTGGAGAAATAAAGCTGAGTATTTCTGCAAACTATCATTCCTCCAATGTGTGTCTAGATTCTCTACCGATATGAGGGAGAGGCCACTGGCATTACCACATGACTCACAAGGGTGCTGATACTGAGACCCAACCGAACAGCTCTGTAAAATATTAAAGTTGCCTTAAACATGCTTACCGCACCAGGAAAGTAATCAGAAAGAAAGGCCCCCAAGCAACTGAATTCTAGAAGCCTATTTCACAAGGAGACCATTCTAAGATGCTGAAGGCCTGACACAACTGCTTCAGGGAAAACTTAATTTCCTGCTAGTTGGGAGAAAAAAATGACAAACATCCTCTAATTTGATTAGACCAGGTTGAGCACTGGTAGGTCTCCTGTCACTGTGGTAACTGATAAGCTTTCGATAATAACAGCAGTCAGGGGACGGCCCCTGCTTTTGTTGGGGTGATGTTGTTATGAAACTGAAATGATACATTAGGTCTAAGAGAGAAGGGTGAAATAAAATTGTCATTGTTCTCAGATTCTTGGGATCCATCACATTCAATTTTCACCAGAAGGATTGTTTTTACGGTATCTACAGTGCCATTAGAACTCAGGATATCCTAGTAGTCAAGAGGCTGATGCTGACAACCCAAACCATCTTCAGATAGCAGTTCTTTCTACAACACGACCCTGGGGGTAAAATGCTCCCTTTCTTACTAAACTCTCTGACTGTTGTCCTTCATCATCTACTAGACACACATGCTGAAAGATTATCTGACAATTTTTCTTGGAGTCAAGAAAAATGGAATGACTTGATTAATAATGTATTAATAGAATACAATCAAGTACCATGTGAACCTTGGCTCTGTGCTTCGTTTGTACCCCAGAGTGTTATTATTGAGGCACTAGAAGAAGGAACTCCAAGAAAACCTTACTTTCACCGGGCTAAGGAACTGTTATTAGTTTCATTTTCATTTTTAAACTCTTTATTATCATATATTGTACAAAGTACTGGGTTTCATTATGACAGTTTCACAAGTATTATATAACGTATATTTCAGTGAAATTTGTGGCAATAAGTCCACTATCCTTTCCACACTTTCCCCAAGAGTTTTATTTTTAAAACTCTAAAAATTAAGGACCGGGCGTGGTGGCGCACTCCTTTAATCCCAGCACTTGGGAGGCAGACGCAGGCGGATCTCCGTGAGTTCAAAGCCAGCCTGGTCTATATAGTGAGTTCCAGGACAGCTGGGGCTACAGGGAGACCCTATCTCAAAAAGACCCCCCCTAAAAAACCTTCTAAAAATTAAGATGAAATAACATCAGTTAGAAAAATACATTGTAAAATATTAATATCAAATTGTGCAACAAAATATATTAAAAATACTTTTCTTGCATCTTTGAGAATTTCATACAATGTATTGTGATCATATTCAGAACCCTTCCTCTCAACTCTTCCTCCACCTTACTGTCCCCCAATTCATGTCTTCTATTACTAAGACCTGTTAATTCTGGGGCTGGAGAGATTGCTCAGTGGTTAAGAGGATGCATGCTCTTGCAGAGGACCTGAGTTCAAGTCCCAGCACCCACATGGCAGATAGCAACTGTCTGTAACTTCACTTCCAGGGGATGCAACACCCCGTTCTGACCTCCATGGGCATTGCATGACACAGGTATACCCACTTACTTGCAGGCATTGCACTCCCACATAAAAAATAAAAATAATAAATAAAATATTATTTTAAAGACCTATCGATTCTAATTAGTGTTCCTCAAATGCTCCATCTCCTCTGGCCTGGCGAAACTCCCCATTTCACACTCTTAAAATCGACTCTCCTTCTCCCAGCAGATATCAGCTGCCAATAGTTCCTCAGCCAGGGGTGGGACATTATGCCCACCTCCCACTTCCATGTGGGGCTATCATCTGGCTTGGGCTTGAGCAGGCCTTGAACATGCTATCACAAGAGCAGTGATTTCATATTTGCAACTGCCCTGTTATGTCTGGAAAACACTGTTTCATTGTAGTCATCTACCCTCTGGCTCTTATAATCTTTCTGACCCCTCTTCCAAAAAGACCCTTGAGCCTTAGGAGGAGAGGGTGTGATATAGATGTCCCATTTAGAGCTGAGTGCTCTGTAGTCTCTCATTCTCCACACATTGAGCAGTTGTGGGTCTCTGTATTAATCACCATCTGCTGCAAGAAAAATCTTCTCTGGTGAGAAATGAGAGATATATTAATCTATGTATGTAAAAATAAGTCATTAGAAGTCAACTGAATACTATGTCCATATATCAGGATAATAGTAATAGATCCTTCCCTATGGCATATGGCTTGTCTAGCCACAGATTCTTAACACTCATAAACTCATAACATGCTGGGTATGGGCTCTGTTTCTTGAAATGCCTTAAATATAATCAGAAAATGTTTGGTTACACCCATAACATTCATTCCATTATTGCATCAGTGGGCAGGTCTTACCAGGTCAGTCCTTGTAATCGTCCTCAGAGTACAGAGCTGGGTACAGTTGATGATTACTTTTCCCTTCTGGAAGCGTGCATAGCACCTTCCAGCTCTATGAAAGTTAGCTGGTAGATATGAAGCTTCACTTCAAGGAAGTACCAGCTTGTTCCCCCTTATTGGTTCTATGATTCATGTATGTAGTGTCATTAGCAATAGGGTCTTACCATCAAGTTCTGGATGTAACCAAGAGTATTAGCCAGTATTGTTTGAGAGGCTACAGAACTATAATTTTGAGAAGCTCCAACTATATTTTTCCCCTAACCTTCACCTCTTCTTTCTAGTACTTCCTTTCTCCACTTTAATCAATCTTCAACTTCATAGTCACCTTTGGCCTCTGTTCCACAGGCCTTCCAAATTGTGAAGATTTGGCCACCTGTCTCATAGTGCATCTCCTCCCTTTTATTATTTGTTGTGTGTGTATATGTGCATGTTTGTATGTGCAGGTGAACATATGTGTGCATGCATGTTCAACTTGAGGTCAATCTCAGGCAGTTTTCAGGAGTAGACGATCTTGGTTTCTGTGCCCATTTTTCTTAGTGAGACCTAGAAAAATTACCTTAGTCAGTGATTTGACTGGAATGGCTAGCCTGATAAAACCCAGGGAACCCTCTTGTTTCTGCCTCCCCAATGCTGGCATTATAAGCACATGCTGCCACACATGGCTTTTTTCACATGGATACTAGAGATAGAACCCAGGTCCTCACACTTGTATGGCAAGCACTTCACTGATTGAGGTATATCCTGAGACCCAGTTCTTACTCTTTTTGTTGGGGTTGTCATCGCTTCTCATCTTCTTTCCCATTGGCTCATGTCTTTCCTTTGTTTTATTAATTTACAGTGGAAACTGGTAGCAAGGTAGCTTTACAACACAGGTCTGATCATATTGTGCCTCTGCTATGAAATTTGCAGTTGCTCTCCATTAACTAAGAATTGAAACTTCAAGTTCTTCATTACCACTTTTCTGCATTTGTCCAAGATCATTCCAGCTTATTTTGGAGCATCCCTATGCAATAGTGTCTACAATCCACCATTAGTTACTGCGTGGTCCCTTAACCCATCATTCAATGCTTATGAGCATCGACTTTTTAAGACCCATTTCAAACACTATTTTCATCTTTAGAACTGTCCTTATTCATCAGGTATTTGTACTAGCCCTTCTGTATTAAATGGCCTTGTGGCAACTTCTTAATGTTGTGTGTTCCTACAGTTTCCTAGAAACTTTTGGCACCTAAATTTAAGCTTCTTGAGGGCACAGACATTCCTGCTTATTTGGGATATTTCTTACAACACTCTGAATAGTGACTTAAATGTAATAGCTACTTCATAAATGCATGATGCTTTGAATAAGTTGTCACAAAGGAAAAAGGAAATGTTGTGTCATTTTAATGAAAGAGAGGAAGATTTTGCAAGTCATTATATTTCACAATAGCTTGAACATTCACAAGCTATCAATTCAAAAAGAAGGAGAATAACTCATTTGAAGGGGAAATCGTAATGAATGATCATCATTTACTTGCTGTAGAAATGATCGTCTCACCCTTCAGAAATAGAAAAGCATCACTATTACCCCCAAAAATAAAATTATAGAGATTAAAGAAGAGAGACAACTTCTAAGTAACCTTAGGTTTGACCCTGTCAACTCAAAATCTTTACTTCATTCCATTCTTCACTGTGACTGGAAGCAAATGGCAATTGTAGACCATTTATTTGCTTTTTGACAAATGAATTTTAAATGACCCAAATAATTTTTCTCCAGCATGCTGGTTTTATCAAGTTATAATTCATTGTTCTTGTGAACACAGTCTTGCCCACACCTTATAGGTTACTGGATTCAAACTAGAGGTTGATTCCATTTCCCTTGAGAAAGTTGGTCTAGTGTTCCGCTCCTTTTACAAGGAGCTGAGACTTATAGAATACAAGGTGTTCATCTTTAGTATAGTATGTTTAATTTACTTAAGATACTTCTAAGTAAACCTAACCTTCTAAATCACCTTGGGTTTGACCCTGTCAACTCAAAATTTTTACTTCATTATATTCTTCATGGATGGGGGCTGGAGAGATGGCTCAGCAGTTAAGAGCACAGATTGCTCTTGCAGAGGACCCAGGTTCAATCCCCAGCACCCACATGGTAGTTAACAACTGTCTGTAACTCCAGTTCCAGGGGATCCAACACCCTCTTCTGATCACCAAGGGCATTGCATGACACCAGTGCACTTACACACATGTGGGCAATACACTCATACACATAAAATAAAAATAATAAAAAAATTTAATTATAAAGATATACTGATAAAGGTGTTGAAATTCATTGCTTGATGCCCACTAGAATGACATTTCAGTAGCAGCTGCTAATAACCTCAGGAATTGGGCTCACCAGGAAAACTTGTCTGCTGATCAATTTGTTTGGGCTTACTTAGGAATTTCCCAATTTTATCAATAAAAGTTCCTTGCCTCTACAAAACCTCTCAATCCTGAGAAAAGTTGTTGGTGATCCTTTTAACAGTATGTATTAGTTACTTTTCTGTTGCTGTGATAAAAACACCATGACCAAGGACCTTATAGAAGGAAGAGTTTATTTGAGCTTACAGTTCCAGAGGGATCAGAGTCCTCCATGAAGGGGAGGTGTGGTGGCAAGAGATGGCCAGGGCAGAAAGCAGAGCACACACATCTTCAAGTACGGACAGGAAGGGGAGAGACTGGAAATCCTTCAAGGTTTAAGAATTCTCAACAAAACTCCTTCATAAAACAGAGGGCAATGAACCTGGGGTTCAGATACCATTGCAGAAGAGGGGGCAGAAAGACTATAAGAGCCAGGGGAGAAGGTGCATGACCATATGGAAGTAGAGTCTTACAGGCTTCTGGGACCTTGCTTGTATGAACATACAGCATGCATAAGACCCATGCAAACTCAAGCAGACAGAAACCCAGCATAGAGCTGTGAAAAAGGGCAGCAATCTTAGCCAAAGAACTATTGGAAAACTGATTGCTACTGGGTGAGGAAGAGCTGCTCTTTATGGGGGAGTGACTCTAGATGGGCTGACTAGACCCCAGTGGATGAACTTGCACTGAGGGACATTGGGGGACAATAACTTGACTCAATAGGCCTTAACATAAGTGACATAATTCATGAAATCTAGTGGGGGAGGCTATGGGAGGGTTCTGATAGAGAAGAAGGTATAAAGATGATTAAGATGTTGTGTATGAAATTACAAAAATTCAACAAAAACATATTTCAAAAAAAAGACTTCTCAAAGCCAGCCCTCAGTGATGTGCTTCCTCCAGCATGATCACACCTCCTAAAGCCTCCCAAAACAGCGCCACCAAATGGAGAAAAACTGCCTAATACTTGAAGCCTATGGGGGACATTCTCATTCGAACCACCACATGGTGCACTTTTCCATTGTGTACTCTTCCATAACTCTGAATTTTGTATTGCACATGTAGTATCTATTCAAAAATTTTTGGTGAAAAATATAAACTGGTGGAGGAAATGGACAGAAATGTGCCAGCCCTTCCAAAAGATAGCATATTGGTGGATTGCTTCTTAATGTTCAAAAAAACGCACTCCCCACACACACCCCAGCAATATTGATCTGGAGATTGCAGGCCCTCTGTAGCTTTGGAAGCACCACAAAGATCCTGAAGACCCACATGTACAACAAGTACTATCTGCAGACAGGACAATGTAACTTGCACATGTGTGCATCTTAGCTCTTCAAATATTTGTAGGAACTACTGCCATAAATAACCCAGGAATTCATTTACGAATTTTAAAAATTCAGTGCAGGAGTGATAGAGCTATAGACATTCAGAGCTGGATGGGACCTTGGAGATCCTCTCATCCAGCACCATTTGTTTACAAATGTAGAAGCCAAGCTGCACAGCCAGTTAATGGAATGCGTGCTCCATGAACGAATCTACCTCATGGAGCTAAGCTAATTACAGTAGAGTTTATACAGCCTTTATAGAATTGTGATTAAATCCTGTGGGGATATGTGATCACAAGTTTTCTATCTTCAGTGGCATTATGCAGTGACTATCCTACTCCCCCTGATTTGTCAGACAGTGACAACCTGGAGTAGAATTGCAAGGAGACAGTGACCTGTATCTTAGGTTTGATTCTGCCACCAGCTAGTCAAGTTATCTTGGGCAAGCTACTTACCATCTCTAGATATCAGTGTCCTCATCTAGAAAAAGGAAAGATCTTTGAGGTCCCTTTCCTTGATAACATTTTATGAGCTTACAAACAAGAGGATTTTCTTGGTCAGAGCTCATAGAAAATTGGGTCCTGGAGCTTTAAGGGAAGCCTGGATTACAGAGTTAGTCAATGGCAGTGTTACAATTAGAATTGAATTCTCTAGACTCCCTGCCTTTTTATCTACTTTGGTCCCTCCTCAGTATACATAATTAGGCTTCAATGACTGCCATCTGCCCTGAGGAAGTGTGGAACTACAGATCAACACAACTATGGAAAAGTGAAAAATAGAACGCTATTCCAAAGTTCAAGCTTGGTAATGGGATTTTCTATGTTGTTGATTATGTGTGAGCACTGATCATCAATGATATCTTCACCATTACTGTTGTTTTATTAATTGCATATTTGAGATAAGCCTTGGAGTTTATATATCATATTACATACAGAATCTTTAAGTCCACAGCTGTACCCTGATGTATTTACCATTAATTATGGACATCATGATTGAGTCTCTAATCAATTAGCTGTTTAAATTTTAATTAGTTAAAATTCAATATAAATTTTAATTCTGTTTCTTAGACAGTCTAGCCACATTTCAAGTACTTGGTAGCCACAACATTCTGGTGGCTATCACACTGGGAACTGAAGATATGGGGCATGACCCTCACAGCAGAATGGTCATGAGTTACCCACATTCATATGGCCAGTTGACAGCAGAGTCAGAGTCTTAATCTTGGATCCCAGGACTAGTGGCATCATCTCAGTGCATCATATTCTCATCATCTAACCTTAACATTTAATTAACTCTATCCACCAAAGAAAGACAAACTACTTTACTATCACCTTGAGGGGTGGGCAAGGGGATGATAGCACCATCCTAATTTTCAGAATGCTCAGACTATTCGGTGATAGACCAGACAAGCGAAGGCTGAGCAGAGAGATGAATCTCAACCATGTCTAGCAACTGAAGATGGAATAGTTATCTATATATTTCAACACCAAATAGATTTCAAATACTGTCAGTGATATGTGTGACTTTACTTATTTATGACACATGCCTTTTTAATTTAAAAGTGTGTAAATCTACTACAGTTTCAGAACATTTGGGTTACATTAAAACATCAGTTATAGAGAATAATTTTGGTTTAATGTCAAGTCATTTTTCTGATTTTTTCTTCTTTTTAGTGACATTTGGTGGCTTTAATAGGATTTCATATGACAGAGTACATGAAATCTGGCAGAGGGCTATAAGAGGGGTGTTGATAGGGGAGGGAGCCTATATACGATCAAAATATATGAAATTTGTAAAAATTCAATGCTTTTTAAAGACTGTCAATGGCAAATTCTACATCTTGTGTCAGCAGAAGACAAAAGGAGAACTGTCATTTACACCACTAGAAACTATAGCTAAAGACATAGCACTTGGAAACTGGAAAGATGGTTCAGCGGTTAAGAGCACTGACTGCTCTTGCAGAGGACCCAGGTTCCAATCCCAGCACCCACATGGCAGCTAGCAATCATCTGTGACTCCAGTTCCAGGGGATCTGACACCCTTTTCTGACTTCTACAGGCATTGTATGACACGGGGGCACTTACATGCAGGCAATACAGTCATACACATAAAATAGGAATAATAGATAAAATATTAAAAGAGACATGTTACATTTAACATCTTACTTTTTCTTAAAAAGAAATAGAAAGGCTGGTGAGATGGCTCAGTGGTTAAAGGCACCTGTCCCCAAGCCTGACAACCTGAGTTTGATGCCCAGGACCCAAATGGTGGAAGGAGAGAAGTAACACCACAAGTTGTCCTCTGACCGCCACATGCACAAGATAGCATGTATGCCTACACACACACACACACACACACACTCACACTCACACACACACACACACGGACACACACACACTCACACACACACACATGGACTCACACACTCATACACATACACACACTCACACACACACACTCACACACATGGACACACACTCACACACACTCACACACACTCACACACACACTCACATACACATGCATGCACACACACACACGGACACACACACACACACAATGAATGAAACCATTTTTTTAAAAGATAGTGGTAACATGAATGATAAAGGATAAATCTGAAAATTGCCTTTTTTCCTTGTTGTTGTTGACCTGAACTGATTTTTGCATGGTTACAGAGAAAGCAGGTCATTATTCAGGGCTGTGCAGGAGGCAAACAAATTAAAACAAAATATAATGACACCAATGTACGGATGAAAATGCCATCATGAAAACCATATCTTTGTACAAATGGCAAAAAAATTAAATAAAAAAAAGTTAGTCTTTATGTCTACAAATCTAATGAATTCAAAACTGGAAGAAGACATCAGAGTGTTACCAAATAGGTGGCAAAGTCTAGGGAGTTCCTTATTTGCTTATTCAGCCCATTTTTGAATTGATCAAAGGCATACATCTTAAAGAGAACAATAATGTGTTTATAAAGTCTGAACTCTGAAGCTATGCTACATCTCAGAATCGCATAGACTCATAATTTTGTGGCCTCAAGGGAATCCCTTAAGCTGATTTTTGCATAGTTATAGAGACTTAGCTTCCTCATCTGGAAAGCCCCTTCCAGGGCTGCCCCAGGACTAAGAATGAACCATGGATGACACCATGCTTGCTGGATCCATGGTATGTGAGCCATTCCACAAAAAGTTAAACAAGGGTGAGCTGGGCTAGCAGATGGCCACTAGTTGACAATTTAGACTGGAGTTCTCCTAGGTAAAAATTTCCATTTATTAATGGCTTGATTTTTTTTTCAACTGAAGAAATGGCGATAGTACAACAGAACCTTGGGAAATACAGTATTTGCTAAGTGAAAGGTAGTATTAATTTCCCTCCAAGGAAAACATTCATATGTCATGTAGTTTAACCACTTCCATCACTCATCCTGTTGGGGAAAAAAAGCAAGCTAGTAATATGTGGAGATTTTCACCTGGGAAACTCTAGATTAACAATCCAAATTGTCACCAATTACTATTATCTGCCTGGTCTCATTTAATTGGATTTGTTTATAATAAACCTTTCATCAAGTGGGTAACAATACATAGGATCTTGGATAGCTTGTATTTTGATATCAATTACATATGTATATGTTTATAGATTTCACCTCAGGGAGAAAATACAAATACTTCTCTTGTACCTGTGATGTATAAGAACAGGTTCTATGGTTACTTCTAAATTCATTATTAGCAAAGGTTATATTTAAGATTCCTGTGTCTACTGCTTAATAACATCCAAATTAGTCTCGATGGAATTAACGGTAATTAAGGACATTGTGAAATATGGTGGAGCAAACAGAATTACACTGTATTACTTTATTAATAATATTCTTTAACTACATTGTAAATTGCTATTAGGCCCGCATATTACTGCCTGGATATGGAAATAGTCTTTTGCTATGCTAATCTAACACAATTTTCTTTTAAATGTAAACAAATTATACTCTATTAATATGCTGTTCTACTTGCATAGTTAATTATTGTAACAGTAAGGAATAAAATTGTTCTGCTTTCTCTGTTTCTGATGGAAAAGGGGCTACATAAATAGTTTAATAGGGAACTAATTATGCAAAAAATTTAGATGCCTAAAATGTGTTTGTAATTACATTAAAATGGTCTTCTGTTCAAATATTGGAAAGCCTGCTAATTGGAGGCTAGCTGAAAATTTAAATATTGTGAATCAATGATTTTAATACAGTACATGTTTAGTTGCATTTCTGTTCATATTTGTCTTGAAAATGAAGAGAATATTTAACAGTTTTTAATAAGAGGGGGGGTCTGGGTTTCATACCAATGAAGTTGGTCTGTACCTGACTAGAATTTTAAGCATGTATTTTACAGCATTATCTTTAATTTACTCAATAGGTATGGGCAACTTTTGGCTAAGGAACAAGAAAAACAAAGTATCCTGCATGGAGAACAAGTTGATGTGAAACCAAAATTAGTTGTAGAAGGAATCCAAGAGTTCTGGAAAATGCTCTGACAAGCAAACCTGAATGGCTACAGTTGTAATTGCTAAATTGTTTTAGATAAATAAACACATGTAGCAGATCACCTGTGTATTCTCCAAGGATTTCCAAGCGCATCGTCTTATCCAGTTGTAATTAAGAGTGTTAAGGATGCAGTACCTTCTTCTAAATGATTCTTCATGGCATCTGAGCTTTTATTTTGATGTGGAACTGAGGTTTTTAATCTGAGGAAAAGGCAATGCTAAAATAAGCCATTCTTTCAGTGAGATTTCAACAACCTGTCCTGAATTTTAAACTATTTTGAAAAAAAAAAAAAAGGCAAACCGTTCGTCATAATTTTTAAACAATACAAATGAGAATATGGCATATGTAACTGGGATTACTTGCACAGATAATTGGAAGCCCAGAAATAACTTTATAGTTTAAAATTCTTGCTTACTTAACAGAGCTGTTGTGAAGATAAAGAGATACCGTGTACTTGGAAGTGTGCTAAAAACTCTAAAGCTCACGAGAAAGAGAACAAGAACACCAGCGTGGTAATGAAAGATGATCTGTGATGTGTTCTGTCAAGTAATCCCTGTCAATAGTTCCTTCCAATCCAACTTCTGTGTTCGTCATAGCCTTATAGTTCAAGGCAGCGGCTAAATGTGAGTGCTGGAGGTAGCAGGTGAAAGTATGAGTCTTGGTGTCACCTCTTAAAAGCGGATGATGGGTGAGGCTCTGTGGGTCTGTTTTAAGGTTAAATCCAGAGAATAGTCACTGGTTTCTTATAAACAACCTCTACACTACATTCTTTAACCTAATGGAAGTGTGCATACACGTGTTGTGTGTGTGTGTGTGTGTGTGTGTGTGTGTCTTTTGAGATTTTGAAAGAGGAAAAAAAAATCAAGATGTGTTTTAAGCACTCTTAAAGTCATGCATTACATTGGGCAGAGCCCAATGTCTGTCTGACATTAAAATCCTTTACCCTCTGAGGTGGTTTGAATGACAATGTCCCCCAGAGTCTCCAAGTTTTGGACACTTAGTCTTTAGTTTGTGGCACTGTTTGGGGGGGGGGGTTAGAACCTTTAAGAGATGTGGTCATGCTGGAGGAAGCATGTCACTGGGAGCAGGCTTTGAGAGTTCATTGCTGTGCCCACTTCTGATCTGTCTCACTTTGTTTCCTGCATGTGCTTGAAAATGTGTGCTCTGCTCCAGCTACCTCCTGCAGTGCCTCCCCGTCATGATGGGCTCTTACTCCTCTAGAACTTAAGTCAAATAAACTCCTCCTTCTTTCAGTTGCCTTAGTCATGGTGTTTTATCATAGCAACAAAAAAGTACCTAATACACCATCTTACCATGCCCTACTTTCCACCTATGTAGCTCCTTGCCCTACTGAGTGAAGGGGATTGCTTATTCCTCCAAATGCCATATACCTTCCCATCACCAGGCCCTTGTGTCTGCTTTTCTCCCCGTTCCTCTTTCTTTTACTCATCCTTTCAGACCTAACAGGAATTCTCATTTTTCTAATATCTAATTGAACTCTCTAGTTCCCTTCCTCCTCCCTTCCTTGTGAAGTCCCCATCACAAGTAGGCATCTTTCTCTTGATGGTTGACACATTATCTTGTTTGTTATTCTGACTTCTTAATGTTGTGCCTATTCTTTTGTAGTTCACTGACAGTCTTTTCTATCTACTTTATGTATCTATTGTTTCTAGCACACCCCTGACCATAGGTAGGCTTCGTACAGATTCATGCAATTAACTGTTCTGAGAACAGAAGCACACAGTGAAAAAGAATCTATGGGACTATCTTTAAAAATGTCATTACATTTATTTATTTGTGTGGTTGGGGGTTCATGTACTACTGAACCAGTGTGGAGGTCAGAGGACATCTTATAGGAGTCAGTTCTTTACCTTCTACCATGTGGGTCTCTGGAATTGGTCATCTGGCTTAGTGGCAAATGCCTTTGCTCACTGAATACTTGCAAACCGCATACAGATGTACATCAAAAGATCATTCACCATGATCAAGTAGGCTTTATTCCAGAGATGCAGGGATGGTTTAATATATACAAGTCAATAAACATCATAAATCATATAAATGGACTCAAAGACAAAAACCATCATCATCTCAATAGATGCAGAAAAGGCTTTTGACAAAATTCAGCATGCATTCATGATTAAAGTTCTAAAGGGAATTGAACTGGAGGGAACATACCACAAGATAATTAAAGCTGTATACAACAAACCCACAGCCAACACCATTCTAAATGGAAAAAAAAAAACTGGAAGCATTCCCATTAAAATCAGGAACCAGACAGTGCTGTCCACTATCTCTGCTATTTTTCAATATAGTGCTTGAATCTCTTGCTAGAGCAATAAGACAGGAGAAGGAAATTAAATGAGTACTAATTGGAAAAGAAGAGGTCAAATTATCCCTTTTTGCAGACGGTATACTACATCTAAGAGATTCCAAAAGTTCCACCAGAAAACTCCTAGAACTGATCAACACTTTCAGTAAAGTGGCAGGTTACAAAATTAATCTACAAAAATCAGTAGCCTTTCTATGTGCCAATAGCAAGCATTGGAGAAGAGTACAGGGAAACCCTCCTATTCAGAATATCCTCAAAAAATCAAAATATCTTGGAATAAACCTGACTAAAGACATCAAAGAGTTTTACTCACTGAACCATCTCACCAGCTCTGTGAAGCTATCTTAAGTCACTCAGATCAACTTTAATAATCCCTTATAGAAGACGGGAGAATCTAAGCCCACTGACATCTCTGCTCTGTTACTACATGATGAGCAGTTCTGTTTGCCTAAGGAAGCACCTTGGAGGGAGACATATTGAGGTATATATGGGGGGAAGTTAGAGGGGGGAAATGGAGGTAGATATGGTCATATTTCATTGTATACATATATGAAATTCACAAAAATAAAGAAAAAAATTAAAATGAAGCCAACTTGGACTATCTTAGAACTGCCTGGGTCACCACAGAGTTTAATGAAGTGTTGCTCTAATTCTATTTTGCCATTACCCTATAACTACCCACCTCTGCACACACAGAGACACACAGCACACTGGAGCCAGGCATAAGATGCATGACTCAAAACTTTCAATTTTGTTTTTCATCAGTCAAAACAATACCTCTTATCGCTTTCCATAATAGAAATTCAAAGTTTTGCAGTTGTGATTTTCTATAAGTCTTACCTGAGTATTTACTATGTCTCCTAAAAGACTTAAGACAATCCCTTTCTCTGATGATGAGGACTATGATAAACCCATTCTGTCTCCCTCTGGTATTTGAACCATCAGTGTCTATCTTTCTAAAAATACTATAAAATCTTTTATGACCATGAAAAGTCATATATTGAATGATGTCATAATCAATTTTTGACCTTTTCCTTCCCACAAATATTAATGAGCAATGAGACTCCAGCATGGCAGAAACAGAAGACACTGACCATTGAAAACTACAAGCAGCTTATGAGTCATGGAGAGCTATGTGCATACACACTGTCAGGAAGAACTTACTATTTTTCTATGCTATCATCCTTGGTCCTCTCCATTCTGTTTGGGAAGGATCTATTTCCCACGCCAAGAGAGGACAAAGACTATTCTGCGTGAGCGTGCTGGAGGGTAAATGGTGGCTGAATTCTCTTTAAAGTGTGGAATATTTATCCTAGCAGAGTACTTTCCCTAAATTAAAGTTCTCATTACCGTGAGGAGACACAGTCTTGTCCACCCACTACCTTTATTCCGTAGCATCTGCCTTGTTCCTCACTGCAGAAGCCTGGGAGAACCTTGTGCTGCATCACAGAGCAACCTGGGGGCATGTCCATTGCAAAGTAGGTCACAGGGAGATGCTAAGCTCAGTCATTTCTTTTCCCTTTTTCCATCGAAATATATATGGTTCTATTTTTTATATTTTGCTCTATTTTCCACTGGTTAAACTATGTATATAAATGACCATGAGAAATGCAATCTACTCTGTGACAGACAAGTCTATTTCCACTATCTTCTGATCTCTTAGCATATGACTCACAGATAAAATATTAAAAATCCAAGAAGGATTTAGCTCAGGGCACATGCTGCCACTGGTAACCCATGGTAATAAAGTAACCCTATATATGCCCAAGTGCCATATGTTCCATGCATAGATACATATGCAGACAGAGAGACTGTCTTTGGAAATCCCATGCCTTCCAATAAAAAAGGAAATCTTCCCTGGAGTACGTCTGAGAGCTTTAGACCATTGATTCAATTTTCTCTCCAACTTTCAGAGATTTATTTCTGCTTTCACAGAAACTATAAGGAAAACAAATTATAAAAGTTCCCAGGAAACAAAGAATGAACGTTGACTGAAAAAGTCCCTGTGAAATGAAGTCTACAAGCAGAAGCTCAAATGGATACCACGTAGAGTTAGGGACAATTCAGGTAGAGTGTTTCTTAAAGGAGAATGCACATTTTTATGTTCGTAGTCTAATAAAATAAAATCCACGGTTTTCTCCTGCTAATAGATCAATAAATGCAGTAAAACAAAAACAAACAAAAAGACTTAGAAACAAAGACAGAAAGTTCTTCAATAAGTTGTAATTTTTTTTCCACTTTCCTCTCTAAAGTTACCACCTCCAGATACAGATGATGTGTCAGAAGATGAGATGAAATCTCAGCTTTCAGTCCAGCATAGCCACCAAGTCCTACCAGAAGCTCAGCTTATTCTACCAGAACAGCATGTGATAAGTTTACAAAAGACAAAGCTACTTTCTCATTGACGTTTTACATTGCTTAATACAATCTTGGTTTGTTCTAGGATGGAAAGAGAACATAATGCAAATCTCAGAGAAGATTTCATCTGGAAGAAAAGATTTATCACTATAAAAAATAATTAGTAAGGGTGAGGGAGATGGCTCATGTGATGAAGGATTTGCCACATAAACATGAGGGCCTAAGTCCAAACCCCCAGTACCCATGTAAAAGCTAGAACGATAGTGCAAAGCCTCTGGAAACCCAGTGTGGGGGAGGCAGAGACAAGGAGATCCTTGGAGTTTTACTGTGCAAGCCAGTTTAGCTCAACTGGTGAGCTCTAGGGTCAGTGAGAGACTCTGTGTCAAATAAGTGAATGAATGAATGAATAATTGAACAATTGATGAAGACACCTGATATCAACCTCTGACCTATAGACATGCACACACAGACACAGACACACACACACACACACACACATCACAGACATGCACACATGCAGCAATGTCCAAAAGTCCCCTCTTCCATCTTCTGTCACCGAGATAAATGCTTCCATCCTCTTCCCAGATGCTCCAATCATGCCTGTGGGCACCCTCCAGATGCTCCCATCATGCCTGTGAGCACCATGTTTGGTTTATAGTCCCATCCTAGTTTACTCTTCTGTCTTCACAGTCTCCTCTCCTCCAAACATCCCAGCTTTCCTCTTTATTGGCTCACATAATTTTAAGTTATTGTAGCCTCAAGGAATCATAGTTCCCCCACTTCAAGTCCCCTGAAAACCTGTTACCCTAAACTTCCCACTCTAATAATAGCAAGAATTGAGGAAGGTGGAGGGCTTGTCCCAGATCAAGAATGACCAAAAAGTCAGTTTACATTAGCTTCAGCTATTCATAAACCAGTGTGCCTTCTAATACTTTGCTTCTTTTAAATCCTTCCTTTCTCCTGTTGCAAATAGATAAAAACTGGATCTAATATAATTTTAAGCTATGATAAGACTATGTCTAATAAGACCCAAATAAAAAAATTCATAATAAGATTGAATATACAGGATTAAAATAAAGCAGATGTCAGGGCCCTATATTTTGTCTGCTCTGTGTCCACACACAGTGATTTATCTCTGGGTTCTTAAATCTAACCTCTTTTTAATGAATCTATTGGGTTTATGGTAGATATTTTAAGGAAAGAAAGGTTGTTTTGAGCATCAAAGAATCTGTAGACTATAAATACTAAATAACATTACACTGAATAGTGCATATTCCTTCCTTCTGCTTGAAGTATTCTCATTTGCTACTGAGCCTTCTCACCACTAAGACTGCTTTGTATACAAAAAGAAGGATGTGTGGGTGCTTCAGGAGATAAAGGCCATTTGTCATTTTAGAAAAATGAGGTACATACAGGTAAGGAACCAGTTGTGCAATACATGGATCTTCTATAAGTGTGGAGAGAGGTATAAAGATACACCTCTGTACAAATAGTATAGACGTTTTTAAGATAAAGTGGTATCTATTGAATAGAAAAAATATGAAGAAATTAATTGTGGCTTGCTATTTAATGTAAAATATGTTGCAAGTCAAAGCATCTACAGAAAATACAACAAATCATATATGGCCATAATCTCCTCATAAGATTTCGGTAATATTATGCTTATCTTTAACTCTGAAATAAGGAATCCTCTAGGGCACTGGAACAAATCTGGAATTCATATAAGTATCTCCTTTTCATTTTGCAGAATTCCAGGATAATCCAACATATCTTTCTTAAGCTATCTTTATTCTGGAAAATCATATAGAAGTTTGACAATTAGGAAAACACTAATAATACGTGAACAACCGTGCTTGCACAGGAGATCACATGAGAGAGGTGCACTGAGTGAGACTCAACTGTGGGGTCTCCAATGCCAGTAAGATATTTTTATAAGAAAGCATCCATTTAAATACAGAGAGGGGGATTCCAGCTTTGGATGAAACTTCTTCATCTTTCAAGGATGCTGGGTACGGAATGAATCTTCCACATGTGTTAAAATGTGCTAAGTGATACACATTTTAGCATGAATACACTGGTTTGAGCAAACTGAGATTCTCTATGTAAATACCAGCTTTTCCCAATTTATCCATTCTTTCTCCCCTCTACTCTCTATCCCCCAGCCCCCACCCCCACCATTTCACTTGTCCCATGCTAGCTGCTAGCTGCTATTAATTACCATGTCACATTTAGTGACACCATGCTAGGCAGATCTTCCCTGTACCCCACTCTACAAGAAGCACTCTGGCTCTGTGCTTCCACACAGCTCTAGAACTCCCTTCCCAGCATCCATTCAGGTTCATGTCAGTCACTTGTTTGATAGTTTCTTCAGAAAAATCAAGATCCGAGGACAAAATGTATTTGTTCATAAATTTATCTTCAGCACCCACAATAATATTGCTTAGCATTCAAATGCTAAGTATTCATTAGACCACTTAGGCCAAAAGCATTTCCAACAATTGGTGGTTAAAAGTATAATGAGATTTGAGGCTGGAGAGATGGCTCAGTGGTTAAGAGCACTGGCTACTCTTACAGAGGACCCAGGTTCAGTTCCCAGCACCACATGGCAGCTAACAGCCATCAGTAACTCCAGTTCCAGGGAATCCAATGCCCTCTTCTGACCTCGGTACAGGCACTGCATGACACGGGTGCACTTACATACATGCAGGCAATAAGCTCATTCACATAAAATAAAAATAGTAAAATAAAATATTTTTTAAAACTATAGTGAAATTTGGGCTTTCAAATTGCCAAAAGATGTAAAGTAGATAACTGAAGAAAGTTGAAATTTTTAATTTATTCATCATCCTTACACGTGTAAGCTATATTTACCACCTACGGTTATTTTTCATATCCAAGACCTAACCAACTGCACATGGGAAAAATGGGGAGAAATCATGTCAGTATTAAACATTTATCAACTTTTTCTCCTTGTCATTATCCTCCCAACAAATGGTACAATAATTATTCGTTTACATTGTATTGGGCCTTGAAAGTAATCTAAGATCGTTCAAACTGCATGAATTATACACATAGGCTCTATGTGAAGATGATGCTGTGTTAGACAAGGAAGTTGAGCATCTGCATGGCTTTGCATCCATGAGAGATCCTGTAATCACCCGGCAGACACAAAGGTATGGTGGCACTTGTATTTTCTCCCACAATCTTCTGCTCTCACTTCCTTCTAGAACTCCGTTTCCACAGCAGTCATTTGCCACTTGATCCAAGGCAGCTACATCACACAGGCAAGCCAATGCCTACAGTATTGACTTCAGAATTTAATCTTTTTTCTCACATTTTAATTTGTTTTAGTGTGTGTGTGTGTGTGTGTGTGTGTGTGTGTGTGTGTGTGTGTGTGTGTTTGCATGCACACAGGCATGCAGAGGTCAGAAGACAACTTGTAGGAACTGGTCCTTTCCATCCACCATGTGAGTCCCAGGGATTGAGCTCAGATCCCCAGCCTCAGCAGCAGGTGCCTTTCCCCACTGAGCTATCTCCCTGGCAGTGTTCACATTCTTAATTAGCCTTTGTGAGGGGTAAAACCTACAGAAGCTACTTTCCAGGAATAATCACTATTGTTCTTTCTTGCTGTGTGCCGTGTTAGGGAAGAACAATTACATGTATTGGGAAATATCTGTATATTTTTAGATTACCTGATAGCTGATTTCTTTGACATTTTAGTAGTTAACTATTTTTAAAATATTGGAAACAGGGTGTGGTAACCCATGTCTCTAATCCTGGAAATTAAGAAAGTGACACAGTAGGAACATTGAGCGTTCAAGGCTACCCTGAGCTATATAGTGAGTTCAAAGCTAGCCTGGGCTATATAGCAAAACATGGTCTCACAAAAACAGATATAAGGTCAGGGAGATGGCTCAATGAGGGTGTTTGCAACTTAGCCTGATGACCTGTGCTCAATCTCTTAAGTCCACGTGGTGGAAGGAAAGAACCAACTCTCACAAGTTGTCCTCTGACTTCCACACTTACACACATGTCCCCCACACTAAATAAATGTAAAAACTTTAACACACACACACACACACACACACACACACACATATATAT
>NW_008340640.1:116213-116759 GCF_000622305.1 Nannospalax galili
GACAATTCACACCCAAGGAAAAATATATATAATATATAATAAATAATTCATATCCTCAATGTATAAATACTTCCTCGAAATCAATGTTAAAAAGATAATACCAATTTAAACGTTCTTAATGAACAAAATATTTGCCTGAGTGTTTCATCAAACAGGATATCTGAGTAAACTATAAACACAAGAGAACATAGCCTAAATCACTATAAAGCAAGAATTTCCCCTTGAATTCACAATGAGACACTACTGTACACAGCAGAGCACCACGACGTTGAGATTCACAGCAAGTGCTGGCATGCAAGCAAGTCTCTCCTATCTTCTCTGAGAAGGTGTGAATGGTAGAATTACTTTGCAAAGTTGCTTGGCAGTTTCTAGTCCAGTTAAACATACACACATGGAATCTTCCTAGGCCTGTAAGTGCATATGTCCAGAAGAGGACCAGACAGGCATAGTGGTGCAAGTCTATAATTCTATAGCGGGGAGGCTGGGCCAGGGAGACCTGCACTTTGAGGCTAGTCAGTCTACATAGTAAGACTCATATATATATAT
>NW_008340640.1:116853-120436 GCF_000622305.1 Nannospalax galili
ATATATATATAATAAAATTGAGACTATACCTCTCTTAAATATTCTCTTTTAACTATGTTTAGAAACTGATGAAAATTAATTCCAGAGAGTTTTCCATTAATGTCTATGCTCCAGGTAGTAAAGACAGAATACCTCAGTCCTTAGTACTAGAATACACTTACCTACCTGAACACAGTATGCAGTTGAGTATCTTGGAAGGAAATGCACATTAATTTTAAATGCATTTAACCCATTTCCTGTACTGTGGTCTGTGGTTGTTATCTGTGTAGACAGTTTGAATTATAAAGTATAGGTTATAAATATGTGTGTGTGTTGTATTTGTTTTATTGGACTAGAAATAACCTGTCTCATGTGGAGCAGGAGACTGGTAGTCATCAACAGCAACGATCCTCTCTAACATAACCTCTGCTTCTTCAAAACTGCGTCAAGTAACCAATATATTTATTTATTAGTGCTGTCCTGGCCTATAAACAGATTAAGTAGCCAGTCAGAAAATTAACTGCAAGAATTTTTTGTAGTAGATTGCAAAAAAATAAATGATATGAATATTAATTCCTCAATAAGTACAAGGTAAGCATGTTGTATAACAAGAGCTGGCATTTTGTATCCAAAACAGAGAAATCTTTCACCAAAAGGATTCTTTATTGAAATGGTCCCTTTACCTATTTGAATGAGTTAACACCTTAATGTATCTTAAATTAAACTTTAATGAAACCCTTAAATTTACCCTTTATCTGATAATCACAGTTTAAAATGAAATTCCCAACTTAAAGCATTTCCTCCTCCTATTATAATAAATTAATAAACTGTCACCATCGTCATTAGAATGCTGATGGAGAAAATAATAGACAAGAAAAAGAGCCAAATAGTACGTTTTGAGTACAGAGTGGGTCTGGCTGCACAATGTGCATGGTTCAAGGAACAGAAAGAGGGCCCAGCTCCTAAAGGAGGAAGAGAGCCGAGTCAAAAGTAGAACCAATGTCTTGGGGCATATCCTATTTATTTCATTTCATTTTTATTTCTATGTGGATGAGTGTATTGCCTGCGTGTAAGTGCACCAGTGTCATGCAATGCCCACAGAAGTCAGAAGAGGGAGTCAGATCTTCTGGAACTGGAGTTGCAGAAAGTTGTTAGCCACCATGTGAGTGTTGGGAATCAAACTTTGGGTCCTCTGCAAGAGCAGTCAGTGCTCTTTAACACTGAACCATCTCTCCAGCCCCTTGGTGTGTGCTCTAAGCGACAAAGACCATACCAACAGCAGTGTGTGGGTGGTGATTGCCTTTTCATTTTTCCATATAAAAAGGATATTTTTTGTTTTTATTTGTTTGTTTGGATACAGGGTCTTCCTACAGCCTAGAACTCACTATGTAGAATAGGCTGGCCTTGACTCATAGAGATCTGCCTGCATCTGCCTCCTGAATTCTGGGATTAATAGCATGTGCCACCATATTCCTGACCTAATATACAGAGGCTTTTTTAAAATAGAAATGTAAATACTTAGCCTTATTAGGAAATAAAAAAGTGAAAATGTTTCTAAAGTTCATTGGTGGCAACTGTGGATGAAAACTCTGAAAAGCACATGTATGTTGCAATGACTGAATGCATTTCCCTGAGTAAATAATAAAGCAAAATGCCAAAGATTTGCACATGTATGAAAAATAATACTCAATGCTTTGTATATTAAAAAGATCATATGACCTAAATGTTTATTCGTGAGAACTGGTTAAATAAAAATCTCAGATATCCAAAGAGTAAAGTCCTTGTCCTTACCAAAATAATGATGTTCTATAATTATGGGCTTAGGGGGAATGCTCACAATATTTTTAAGGAAAAAAGGCATATTTACACAGCAGCACACAAAGTGTGGTCCAAAAATTTACATATGTATAGAAAACAAAGGACTTGAACAACATGCACCCGTGTGTGATCATCACAGGAGTGGGATTACTGCTAATTTCATCTTTGTGTACCTTTCATCTTTATCTTTGTAACAGGAACAATGGACAGTGAAGTCAATTTTAATCAATGGAACTAAATGTGTAAAAATCAGAAGCATCTCAGCTCCCCTCTCAGAACATGGCAGAGACTGAGTAACCGTGGACCGGTGATTTATTTGGTTAGGTTTCCTATTCTGTCTCCTGTAATTACCACCAGGTTATTTAAGGTATAGGGCTGTAAGTGGCTGCCCTACATTTTCTTCAGAGATGACGCCACTTTATAGCTCATAAACAACCTTCTTATAGACCATGGGAGACCCTTAAAAATCTACTATGATTCTGGGAATTATTTTCTTTCCTGATAAGGAAATTGAAGCATGGTGGAGGGAGTCTTCCAAAATGGCACTTACTACAGAGATTCACAACTGGTCAAGTATGGAGAATAAGTGGCAATGATGTGCTCAGCTGTAAATGGGACATCTATATTACAACCCCCTCCTCCAGTGCTCAAGGAACATCTAAGAAGACGGACAGAAAGATTGCAAGAGCCAGAGGTCAGGAGAACTCCTGAAAATCAGTGTCTTATGCACATGACAGAGCCATTGTAGCAGCTGTGGTTACCTACACAAGACCTGCACAGGATAAAGCCAGTCAACATTCCAGTACAGATAGAGGAAGAGTTCACAATGTCCCACCATTAGCTGAGGGACTTTTGGCAGGTGATGACGACTGAAGGAGGGAGAATTAGTCTTCTTCAGGAGTGTGGCCCCCGGTAGCTTGTCCATGCTCTAGTATATGATCCTATACCCTTGCTCATAAAATAGTACTAATTACACTTAGTGGATTATAAAGAAGGAGGGGGGAGGAAGAAGAGGAGGAGGAAGAGGAGGAGGAGGAGATGAATTTGGGAGAGGGATATAGGGAGGATCTCTGGGAGGAATTGGGGAGGAGTAGGGGTAGAGATGAGTGCATTGTATATGTGTATGGAATTACCAAATAATAAATTTTTGGAAAAATGAATCAACCACAAGGTGACTCCTTGTATCTATGATCCCACCTTCTTCTGGTCTTAAGATTTGCATCCAGCAAACAATTGGAGCAAAAGAAATGATGGAATAGCCTTGGCCTCAGAGCAGTGACCATAACTGCTGCTTATATTCAATGACCATAACTAGTTCACATCTCCCACCTGGATGCAAGGGAATGGATCAGAGCAGTGATCCTTGCTCTGTTGTATAGAACAATGCAGAATGCTACTGGCTAGCAAATAGAATCTCTGGGTTTCTGGTGAGACTCACCTATAATACCAACTCCTCAGGTAGAGACAGGAAAATGACAAGCCCGGCCTAGGGAACATAGTGAGACCCTGACTCAAAATAATATAAAAAGGCTGGAGATGCAGCTCAGTGGTAGAACACTTGTCTGACATGTGCAAGGCTCTGGGATCAATGCTCAGGATAGGAAAGCAAAAATAACAATTGACCTTAAATCTATTGTTCTTTTACAACAATGCACTGCCTCTGCATCTAGTTACTTCTGCTATCACACAGCTTTGGAGCATATTATCTCCTGACTCTAACATTGGGCAGTACCAGAAGGGAATTGCCACACAGTGGGAAAAAAAAAAAAAAAAACCTTGAACTGAC
>NW_008340640.1:120587-158995 GCF_000622305.1 Nannospalax galili
GACTGTGAGGAGAACCAAGTTGAAGCTTTGACCTGAAGAAATCACAACCTCTCTTCTAGATCTCTCCTTTGTGAGACACTGACACAAACAGTTCTCTGACTTTTGCATTTTGCATTCATATTACTGGACTCTTACTATTTTTCCCAAGGTGTTTATCCATATTATGTGAAGCCTTTAACAATAAGTGGTAGACAGCAAAAGCGTATGCCATTGATATGATTCCATGAAAAAAAATTTAAGGATTGTCACTCACCCTTGGTGGTCCTTGTTTCAATCATTAGGCTATTAGAAATACTGGGGGAAAATTGTCCATCCCGTAGCTCCATGTATTGACCTCCAATTACTAACCACAGTGCTTCATGACCTCCTAAGTACCAAGCCAGTCACTATCTGAAAATGTCTTCTATTTTCTTAATCTCAGCAGCTGAATTCCAGTCACACACACCCCTAGAGAGAGTGTGCCTGGAAATACTGGTTTTCTCCTTCCCCACTGTCTGAATCCAGAAGTGTGTATTTCAGTAGAAGTGGTCAGAGGCGATAGAAAGCCAGAGGATATTCAAAGAGGGACACTTCAGGAAGTGGAGACACAGCTCTGTCAGGAGCCTCATTGGATTCCTGACAGTGTTTGAACTCCAATGCTTCTTCATAAATCTATAGTCACCTTGAAAACATCATTCTTACCTTCTCTGTTTCCTCTTCTGCATGAAATATAACAGACAGGAAAACACAGAGAACCAACAGAAAGAACTCCTACCCGTTGGTCAAATCTGAACAGTTTTGTACACTTGTTCTCAGAGTTTTAGCAAACGCAGTCTTTCAAATGTGGAACCCTGCCCAGATACTGTTCTTCTACCTATTTTTCCATTTCTTTCTCCCAAAGTAACCACTAACCTAATCTGAGTAGCCCAAGAGCTAATAAATGCCAACATCTGCACGTGGAAATATTCAGTGATGATATGCTGCACTTTTTGCATGGTGTAAACATCATATGAGTGATTGCATCCTAGACTTGCTTCTTTCACTGTTTGAAATATCCTTGAAATGTAATTTTTGAGTGTATGTCTTTCTTTAAAAGCCGTAAAGACTTTTTGTATAAATACACCAAACTTTAAAACTTACTCCTCTATAGAAGATTGCAAGTGACATGTAATGTCACTCTACTTTGCTGTATGGATTTCTTTGTGTGTTTTTATAACGTGCATATTTAGAACAGTTCAGATATAGTATTCTTTGCAAAGTTTAGATATAACAATGTTTCAATATTTTTCTTAAAATGATTTCTAGGATTGGAGAGATGGTTCAGCAGCTAAGAACACTGCTCTTGCAGAGGACCCAGGCTCAGTTCTGAGCACCCACATAGTGACTAATAACTATCTGTAAGTCCGGTTCCAGGGGATCTGACGCCCACTTCTAGCCTCCGCAGACATTGCATGCATGTGGTTACACTTACATACATGTAGACAAAACACTCATATACATAAAATAAATTTAAAATGATTTAAATAAGTCCTAAATATTGATGTTACTTCACTAATTTGCCAATCTGTTTTACTAATCTGACTGGTTTAATTTGCATACCAAGAATTCCTCACGTGATTAGCATATTTTCTTGTACATGTTGACCATTAGGATTATATTCGGTAAGTTTCTTGTTTCAGTCCTTTGACCATTTAACATTAGGTTCTCTCTTTTAAACTACTTTTGGGATATTGTTATATGTCCTAGATAATAATCTTTTTCCTACTATTTTGTTTGGGTTTTGTTAGTTATTATTCTTTTATTTTCTGTCATTTATTTATAATTATGTTAATTTCAGTAGAGCAAAAGTTTAAATTTTTCTTCATGATTAGGAAAATGTTGGAATCACAAAGATAAATCCCTTCTACCCCTAAAATTACTGTTTTCCTTATCATTTAGATATTTAACCATTTGGATATTAATCCCTCACTGGGATGGCTTTTTAAGCACTGACATTATTAGGAGCCCATTTTCATGGGAGATGGCAAACCAGTTGCCCTCCTGTGTTTATTGAAGCAGTGAACCTCCTTTTCCTATATCATTCTTCAGAATTCACTAATTTTTCTAGCTCTCTGTATCTCAGAAATAATTTTTGAGTCATATGGCATTTTGTTAAATTGAAATTTTTAGAATAGAATTCCCTAATTATGGGGATAAAGATCAATATCTTTGTAATACTAATTTTCTGATCCAAGATCATGGTTTACCTTTCTATTCTGATTTTTATTGTTATTCAATACTGTTGTAGGCTCTCTGTAGAAACACTACTACTAACCTTTAGTCAAGTGTACTGCAGACTTGCAGCATTTGTAACTATTGAAAACAACACCAACTTTTCAATTATATTACAGTTGCTCATTTCATTTGAAAAGAAGCACTATTCAATTTTTGTATATTGATGTTTTATTCAACAGCCTTTCTATATTCTCCTGTTAGTGCTAATAACTTGTCTATAGAGTGATTGTGTTTTCTGTTTTCTATAGAATAATTAAGGTACCTAAAATAAGAAAGTTTTTGTCCATTCCTTTCTAATGTATCATTACCACCTTCCCCTCTCCTCCTCTCCTCCTCTCCTCTCTTCTTCCCCTCATCCCTCACCTCCTAACCAAACTGGAATGACTCCAGTGGTTTATAGCTATATGATATTTACTCAAGATTTTTCAAAGTCTACTTCTCAGGTTAAATTTTTTTTCTTCTTCTCACTTTTACTGTTTTCATTTTGTAATTTAAATTATGTATAAATTGAGGCATGCTTTTTATTCACTTTGTCTGTATTTCTTAAGACAATAACATACAAAATCTTGTTCATTGGCTAATGTAAGTTACACTGTTATATTTCTTGATGTTAAATTATCTTTATATTCTTAGTGTAAACAATTTGTTTAGGCTTTAAAAAATATCAGTGGAAGAAAATTTTGTATCCCTTTCTTTAGGATGTATGTGACTGTTTTACAATTAACCTGTATTTCTCTAGCTTTCTGTTTTAAGGTTTTGACCAACACTCTAGCTTTTCTTTCTTTTCTGATTCTGAGATTTAAGAAGACAGGATAGATTTGTCTCTTAAAGCTTTGGTAATAGACCTTAGTTATAGTTCACCACTACCATCTGAATGTCAATTATCCATTTCTAGAAAGTATCACATTTGTTACAATTTTCAATAGTTACATTTTAATTTCTAACCTTTTCATTTTTGCTATCTTCCTGTCCCTGTGTTAGCCTCCTGCCTTTGTTTTATTTTCTTTCTCTTTTGAATTAATATAATGTTTTCTTTTTTGATAGTCTAAGCCCTCTTAATTTCCTTTTTTTTAACTGTACCAACAAGTTAACGCTTATTGTAGTTGTTGATTTTGATCATTTTGTTTAATATTAAATTTTCTTTCATGTTTTGTTTTGTTCCTGTGAAATACAGCTGCTTTCTCTCCGTTTCTACTTCCCTTTCCGTTTTTATTTACCACCCTGTTTCTTTACAGTCTTTAGATGTTGAGATTATTATCCAGTCAATACCCTGATGATTCTAGGATCTGTTCTTTCTCTTGTCTATTTGAAAGATAATCTAACAAATCTAATAATTGGAAGAACTGACTCAGTTCCTGTAAGAAAGTGTATTTACTGCTCATCTGCCTGGGCCCACAGAGCTACAACTTCTGGTGGTGCATCAGTGTGACTCCTTTCTTCAACCTCATTCCAGGAGTTGATGGGGTTACCTCAGTCCCCGGCTTCCAGCTTGACAATGCTTCCTGAGTTGGAATCTAGCAGGTCTGTGCACTAAGCCTGAAGGACACTGTAGGTCCCATTGTGTAAGCATTGTATCAGTTTGGTGCCCATTTATATACATTTGATTATTTCTTTTTCCGATTGTATCTGTAATTGCCAGAAGTTTGAAATAGTTTTGTGAAAGAATAAATTCACTTAGTAGTTGTATACACAATCGCTGAAAACTTGCTTCTTAAATTTATTTTCTACCTTTCCTAAGGCCTGGTCAGACCTAGGCATGCTGTTGGCTCTCTTGTGATCTTATTGATGAATAAAGGAAGGAAACAAGGGAGAGAGAAAGGAAAGAGGGAAAAGTACAGTCTGAATAATTAAAAGAAAATGAAAACTACTGAATACTATTCAAAGTGGTTGAAATAAAACAAATAGTAGTCATCGTACAAAGTTCACAAGTCACTTGGGCAAGGTCCTGCCAGGGTTACAGCCCTCTTTCTCTGATTCCCTTAGCTCATCTTTCTCTGATCCAGAGTTGCAGGGAACCTAATAACAACAGACTCACTTTTTAATTCACATTTAGTGACAGAAAGAGGATAATTTCCCCAAACTATGTCAAGAGTAGGCAAGCATTTTTAGCAGCCTCTGGTTACCTTTTACGTGGGACTCCTAGACAACACCTCATTACACACCCATGCCTAAACTAAGGACAGCAGAGGGACTGGGGTTGTCAATTAATAGATGCCAAATAGATATGATCATGGGGAATGAGATTGGTTTGATAACTGACAAATCCTGCCTCTTTCCTGACACTTGATGGGAGGACTATCAAATATCAAATGGCTTGATTTGCTCAATGAGATATAAGCAGACAAGAAACAAGTCGAGATTTGAAAAGCAGTTGCACAATTTGGCTTGTTCCCTCATACTTGTATTTCAATATGAAAGTGGTATGCCCACAGGAGAATGTGTAGATACCAGAAATGTGAAATTGCAAGGAGCAGACCTGGACTAACTTGTAGCTTGTTGCCAATGCCAGCTGAGCTTATTCAGAGCTGAATAATGTTCACAATTTGACCAAACTCAGCTTCACAAAGAAGAGGAAATAAATGTTGGTTTACACCAATGGATTTTGAGGTAGTTTTGCTAGACAGCAGTATTTGGATATAGTTGACTGATACAGATGGAAAATAGAAAGTAAACTGACCATTAGAAAATAATGAAATAAACTCAGAAACGTATTTTAATTGCTCAGGATCATTTGGAAAATGGTAGAGTCAAAGTCACATCTAACTTTTCTGCCTCTGGATTTTCTAAGACAGATGTTAATGTTCCACAATGATGAAAATGATGCCTGTTTTACTATTTGTCTATTGTGATATCATCTCAATGAGCAATTCTTTCAGCCATATTATCAGGGAACCATGGTTTACTCCAACACATTGAGTTTACCGAAGAGGAGATAAAAGACAGTTACTGAATGTGAGAAAAATGCAGCAAATCTCACTAAGTTGCATTTACAAATCTTTTGTCCTATCACATGCCAACTACATATTTGCTATGAAGCTGCTTTACACAATGAAGCCTTGATAATCATGTGACTATTTAAATTTAATAATATTTTCAGTTCAGTTCCCTGGTCAGAGTGACTGCATTTCCAGGACTCAGCAGCTACAAGTTGCTAATGGATGCCAGGCTGGCTAGCACCAATACTGAACATTTCCATCACTTTAAAAAGTATCTTTGGAAAGTATCTTCATAGATAACTTGCAAAATAATGCCCTTTCTCAATGAGGTTTAGTTGCCTCTCTTGCAGAGCTTTAAGATACTCCTAACATGCTGTACATCACTTGGAATCCCTTGCTAAATGAGTCTCTTTTGAATCCGAACATGTGGAGCCCTGTGATTCTGTCAGCAAAGCTGGCTAGTGATGTTAAAGAAAATGTATACAGGTAGTCCTGACCTCTGGCCTCCTGATTCAGCAAGAGCTTCTAGGATGAAAGAGCTTCTGTCTTGGTTCGACAGCATCTGGAAGCAGGCTCAGCAGTCACACAGCTGTGCTTACCTCCAGCTTGCTGCCAAGCTCAGAACGGAACAAAATCAATTAAAGGGATAGATCACAGTGTTTACCAAAGAGGAAACCCCCAAATCTATAACACTGAGAAGAGTGAGCTGATGATTCAGAAACACCAGACACTGAGAGAATTATAACTCTTGCTCCAGATCAGTTCCAATCTAGAGAAGTCATTGTCATGGTCTGCCTTTTGTGTTCCTAAGGTAAAATGAGCACATTTCCATATTGACAAACGTGATGATGTAGAATTTCTAGAATGATGAATCTATGATCACCACATCTTACCGTCAATGTCTTTGGGGAGCTCCAATCCATTGACAGATCATCACATCATGTTCTATAGCCTGATGTAGAACTCTGATATTAGACTAGTGATAGAATACTCATGTAAGAACTTATAAAAAAATAAAGGAGAATCTATATGTCAAATATTTGAGGCTCTTGTATCTTGACAAGAAACATCAATCCTCAAATTCAGATTCTTAGTCTTAGGAAAAAGCTGGGCATTTAAGGACTAATGTTTAAAATATTACAGTTGCAACCGCAACTCTTAAAACGCATGAAAAATAAAAATGAATCAATGTCTGGTGTGCGAAGTACTTGGACCCCCTGTTTCTTTTCATTTGGCAGTTTGGTTTATACTTTCATTTTTACAGTCCAGACAACAAGCAGAGTTAAATTCAAGCCTACTTTTGTTCTTTACAAAGTGAGCTTGTTTTAAAAGAAAAATAGTTAATAAAAACAAATAAAGGAGTCTTTTTTACTTTTTCTGAAAGGTGGATTGTTGTCATGGAGCGTGAAGTGATTACTTATTCCACAGGTATTTTACTACACCTGAATTTCCAAACTTAAATAAAACTTGCAACACTAATGGAACTATACTCACTAGTAAGAGACCGTTCAACTCCAGAGTATCCTAAAATTAAACAAAAAAGGTTAAAAATAACTTTCAAAAAAATCAAACCTTTTCTGCCACTAATCAATCTATTTTATGCATGAAAACAAAGACAGAGACAATCCACTCAAATCTGCCTGCCATTCAACGCTGCCTCAAATATAAGCACATTATTAACTGATGATTGTTAATCAGTGTTTTCTGAAGTTATTTACTCTCTTATTTATCTTAGGAATACACTTCTCATTAAAGTATATTATACACCTGAAAGGTGTGTTTGAATTCATCACAAGGCAATCAGCTACTATGTAGAAAGGGATGTGAGATGGTGCCAAATGCAAATAGACACAATTAGGATGGGGACCTGGTTCCTGTTTTCAAGGAATAATGATATGATAGAGTTGAAAAAAGTAGGTACTTGCCATAGTTCAAGGCACAGAAAAATGTAGGTATGTACAAAGTTACAAAGGAAAGTGGGACACCCCACATCCCAACAGGTAGGTTCAGAGAATAGACTTTAGCAGAGGATGGGACTCAGCAGAGAATGGAGCTCTGGAGCTGAACCCGAAGCAAGCAATAGGAGTCCCTTGGAAGACAGAAGTGAAATGGAGACTCCAGTCCACCTGGGATGTGCAATGGTATTGTCAAGGTGAGCTGAAGTTGGCCATGAAACTAAGCACAAATCATGCGGTAGAGCTAAGAGGAAATGAAGCAGAGGAAACACATCGAAACACCTAGTAACTTCAAAGGTTTGAGCTTGACCATCGAAACTTTACTTAGTGCGTTATCAACTATTTCCAAGAAACGGACTGACATGTTCTTACCTGTGCATTAGGAAGTTCATTGTCAACCCACGTGGTCCTGTGGATGGCACCTTCCGGTGATGACACAAACATAAGGTGATCCGGGGGAAAGCTTTTGGTTTTGGCCTGGCTGGCTTTCCATCTCACTGGCGAGTTCCTCTAGCCTGTTTGTTAATTCATTTGCCTTGCTACTTACACTAACACCATTGCCAACCTTTGCTGCAAAGGAACCCAGCTGCTTCAGCCTCCCAATGTGAACTGAAGGCCTGTGGCTCCCTAAGAATCCTCCAGCCTTCAGAGCTGGATTCAAACTACTGAGGCATCCATCCCTGTGGAGTGTGCAGCTATCAGGTTCTGGGCCTCTCCAGTGTGAAGACGGCCATTGTTAAGACTACACAGACTGTACTGTGTATGCCCATCTAATAAATCCTCTTTTAAACCATATTCATCCTATAAGTTGTTCCTCCAGAAAACCCTGACTAATACAGATGGATACAGTTAGAATCAGAGATCTTTTAGTAGAATGGTTTGTTGTCAAGAAATGGTACATGACTAATGCGGGGCAAGAAAGGCAGGGGGCAGATATGTACTACCTGACCAACATCTCACCCTGGAAATGGCTTTCAACAAGGCCAGGTGTAGAGCCTTGATGAATGGGAGGAGGATGACCTGCAAAAGCAAACCAATTTTTCTACTGCTATACATTTGCTTGAAATGCTATTTACTCTTTGATGTCCTAAGATCTCCTAGGGATAGAAGGTATCTACCTTAATATATTGTCGTGTCATACTATTATTTATCCATTGCCAGAGCCTAAGAGAGTTTGCATTAATAGCTATTGTTCATTCATTCATTTATGTTCTAAACAAGCACTCACTGTGTACCTCTCTACTACGTAAGTCATGAGGAAGGTATGCACAATGACAATGTTGCAAGAAAAATGTCAGGTATTCATGGGAAAATTTATTTCAGTAAGGATGATCAGGAAAATATTTTGTAGGTACTGATATTTGAATGGGGAGGGTTTAGATAAGAGAGGTTGAATGAAAAGGCAGGAAGATAGATGGGTCAAGTTTAGCTGAAGGATTTTTTAAAACCTAGTTTAGCTCTCCAACAGGAGCCATACAGGAAAGCAAAGGCTGAGATAGGACAGGTAAACTTGGAATGGATTTCCTAGCACCTTAACAATACAGATCTCGATTCTGAGGATTTTAACCAAGGACTTGATATGATTAAGATATCATCCAAAAGTAATACTGGAGTCTAATCTTTTACATATTCTAGAAAGTTTATCTTTATTTATTTTATGTTTTAAAGCTATGATAAAGTAGGAGGAGATTTTTCTCTCTCTGATTTGAGAGACTAGCTAGCCTAAGGAGGATAAACATGTTTGGAGTGCCAGCATCCCCAGATTCCATCTCTGCCACAGAGACAGCATCATGCTATTATGTGCAAAAGGCAGATGAGAAAATACCACCAAGAAATTAACTACGGTCTCTCTTGCTTGCATGAAATGACCACATTTTATTTAACAAAGGAAACTTTTCCAATTCTCCCTGTTAATTTGGTTCCAGCCATCCAGAACATTTAAACTTTCTTTTTTAATTTAAAAGAGGTAAATAAAAAAAATATCTGGTTTGGGAGCCAAGCCCTAGAATTTTGTAAATGATCCTGTCTAAAATTTGTTATGACTGAGCAATAAATCCCTAGAAAATGATGCTTATATTCGTAATAGAAATGTCACCAGAGCCTTAAATATAGCAGCTCGACCTGTCCCTATTACTACACAGCAAAGTCACATTGGTAATTGAGTTTTGCTATGTAGTTCCTACCATATGTGCTGAGTTCAGTGGCACTGGACAACATTTATTAACATTTTCAATCCTGGTTTCATCTAATCAGATTAAATTGTGAATCAGTTACCTCCATTTTCTTCACTTGGATTTTTTACACATCTATTTTTCCCTTTAAAGAATAGATCAATGTGTTATTAGACTGTTTCGTTTGTAAATAGTAGGTTTCAGTTGTGGTGGAAGGAGTTCTTGGAACTTTTATATTTTCCACTCTACTTCAATGATGACAGATAAAGAAATCCCCAAGTTGCTTTTTTTTTTCACTTAGACAAGACTGGATTTCTGATTGTGAGTGCACAGATGGACATTCTACAGTGGTTATGAAAGGTTGTGTCAACATTATTCATCAAAGTGATGGGATGGTAATTGTGGTCTCTATTATGACCTCTATTATGCTATGATGGAGACCACAGGAGTAAGCAAGCCAAGCACATATACAGACTTAATGACCTTAACATCCAACTCAAAACCCAGTTCGGTGGTTTTTGCTGGAGACACAGAAATGGCAGCATGGATCATCTGTGCACACTGCAACAAGGACTTGATACAGCAGTATGGAATCAAAGTTTAAAAAATTAATTTTCAAGTGTCTTTCGGAGATTTCAGCAAATGGGAGTGCAACAGAGTTATGTTTAAGCCTTGAGCTGGCTGTCTGTGGCAGGAACATTGCCAGCCATAAAAAATAATAATCAGAGGCCCACGAATTGCTCTTTTAAAATGGTAATGTTAAAACCCAGACACCTGTAGTTTTACTAGTTGCTAAAATGGCTTGTAATCACACAGGCATGAAACAGATGTGTAACCAGAGCTGTGGTAACTGGTTTCCATTATCCAAACACAGGTGAATGGTGGGCAGAAGGAAGAATGGAAAACTGAGATTTGAACATTAAAACCTAGCATTGGAGCTGTACATAAACTCTGGGAAGCATTTCTTATTAAATATATATTAGTCTGCCTCTTGACTACTTTTAAATCATGGGCATTTACATTTCCCAGAACTATCTCCTTATATTTGGACAAGACAATAGCAACTAATTCCCATCCCCAAAGACATGAGTTCTTCAAAATACTAGTCCTATTGAAATGATTACCAATGCCTTGTAGGAAAGTATTGAACATATTAGGCCTTTTGTAGAATTGCTGGGCTTTTAAAAAATAAAGCAACATAGCTTAAGGGTCTTATTAAAAATCAAGGATGTTTCCAGAACTTCGGTCTCAAAAAACATGAACCAGAGCCTCATTTCTAGCACCCTGGAGTTTAGTTGTTATAAAATTTACAGTATGGTGTGTCAGTTCACTGGAGACTGAGTCCACAGCCTAGGACACGCTGCACTGAGGAAGTCACATGGGCTATTGCACAAATACATTTCTGTGTGTTTGCTTTGCTCAGCTGAACTTCAGGGGATTGAATTTGAACTCGAATGTGCCAAAATTCTGGTTTGCAACAACATCTGGGATGTGGAGAGTGGATTACTCATTCTGGAATTCCTTAGAATGGAAAAACGAGATGCAGACTATTCTGACATTCAACAAGAACTGTCCTTCCAGAAACTCTCATCGCACCTGGGATGGAACTTTTGAGCCAACGTTTCCTTTCAGATGTCTTAGCACAGGGAGTGCAAACAGAATGAATGAGCTGGGGCAAACAGGAGTCTATGTGAAAATCTCTCTGAGTTGAGAAGGAAAACAGGATATGTGTTCATGCTCCCATAACTCATCAGGAAAACTCATTCCAAGTCATTCCCAGGGATGATCAACTCCCCCAGAAGACCTTATCATTCCACATTTTTTGTTCATTCTGAAAGCAGACTTAAAAAAAAAATCTAACGTTCTTGGAGTGGAAATGCAGCCTCATGCAGATTGTGAATGAAAGACATTTTAACCTGAAGGTGTGCATAGTATTTTTAAAGGGCCTGGGGCTGTTCTTTCTGCAGCCCCCACAGTTCTCTGGACTCAAACAATTCCTTGGGGACTAAAGTGCCATTGAAGATGAGGATGGTGAAGTGCAGAAAGCCCCTGCCAAGTCTTCAAACTAAGACCAGAAAACAGCAAACGGAACCAACAGGGCAAAGCTGTTTAGACATATTGCAAAGTCATTTTAGGCATTCCCACAATATCTGTTAAATATTCATGTATATTCTGACAACTATGCCCTCGTTCCAAGAGCTTGAAATTATTGGGTCTTTAAGTTATTCTCAGAGTATAAACGGAGCACTCCTAGAAGTGTATTAATTCTTTCCAACTAATAGCATACCATTTGCTTCATGAGTGTTCTAAGCTCAACTGGGTAACCAGCACCACAAAATTTAGCCTCCCCATATTTTAGGTCTGTGTGTGTGTTCTGGTTTATGAAACAATATCAGGCGGTAGTTTTAAGTCTGAGTGTGCATTGGAATGGCTGATGGAGCTTTATTAAAATGCAGAAGTCTGAATTCTGCTCTTAGATTTTCATTCAGTTGATTTGAGGCACCTATATCTGAATATTTTCTAAAATATTAAGTCCACAGGGAGTTTTTAATGTGTTTCTAGGACTAAAAATAATGTCAATATGGAGCTCATTGCTTATCAAAACCCTCCTCATACCATGAACTTGCAAATGCAAGCTAATTGATCTGATTGTACCTGGGTAGTTGTATATGTTAACAGATACACACGGGAGAGCGACAGACACATCACATAAAGATGGCATCTAAAATTTATCTGTGCTAGTGGCTCTTTTCTTATTGCATGGATAATACTGTGACCACCAGCAGTCACCATGGCTGTGATGGTGGCTGAGTGTCCAACATATTCCTGGGAAGTTCTTCCCTTTACCATCATGGCACACACTGACTGAGGGGTTGCCCTGAACAAAATCATAGAACTTGGACACCTCCAGAGTAGACAAAGCTATTGCCAATTCACAACCAGATATGGCTTCTTTCCCTCTAAAGAACTATAAAAACAAGAGCATCCAAAAGAAAAGTATTACTTATATTACATCAACAGATATTGATTTGAAGTGTGTATCAAAGGTCAAAAGAAACTCCAAAGGATCTATTTTACTTGAAGAATAAATGCTTAGCATGTCCTGACAACGCTCTTCTTAGATATGATAGAAGCTCTGTCGGAACTTCTGGCAAACAAGTCTAACCGCTTTGACATTGGAATGAGACATTGTCATCTATAGAGTTGAATCTCAAGAATTGCTCATTTGAGTTTAAAAAAAAAAAGCTCATGGTTTTTTAAGTAAGCTTGTGATTTTGTTTTGGGCCACATTCACAGCTCTCCTCAGTTTGCACATGGCCCCTGGCCAGGGCCTGGGATACATGTGGGTAAGCCCTTTGTGAAGGGTTTTGTCTTCAGTTGTTACTATTAATAGTAGCCAAATAGGAAGCATTGGTCCTGTATTCTAAACGTTTGAGGACGAGACCTTTCCTAGCTCCCTAGAAGCAAGCCAAGAAATCCAGGTTAGATCTATAGCAGGTTAGATCTACACCAGGTTAGATCTATACCAGAGATCATGGGTTTCACACAGTCAATAAGACCTTCAACCAGTCATTAAATATCTGATTTACAAAGACAAATGCCATCAATATTGTCTGACATGTTTGGTAATTCTTTCTCTTCAACTATTCAGACAATTTATAAAAATAACAGTTTTATAGCCTCAGTGAAATCATTTAATCATGACTTTTTAAAAAACATTTTATCTATTCTTTTTATTTTATGTGTATGAGTGTATTGCCTGCATGTATATAAGTGCACCCGTGTCGTGCAATGCCGTGGAGGTTAAAAGGGGGCTTTGGAATCCCCTGGAACTGGAGTTAAGGACGGTTCATAGACGCCATGTGGGTGCTGGGAATCAAACCCAGGTCCTCTGCAAGAGCCCTCAGTGCCCTTAACTGCTGAGCCATCTCTCCAGCCGCCCCCCTTTTTAATCATGACTTTTTAGTCACATTTTTCTTTATAAAAAAGAAAGAACACAGAATATATCTTGAAAACCAAAATTCCCCTGCCACACAACTCCAAATAGTTTTTTTTCCCTATTGAAGGATAGAATGGAAAATATGTGCTTTTGATTTGTGCCTTAATTTTATTAATACAAATGTTTGCATCAAAGTTAGATTATCTTAAAAATATTTTGCTTCCATGGTAAAAAAAAAAAGTTTTCAAACTGGAACCTAATAGTTAATTATTGTTCAATTGGAAGTAAAGACTTGATGTAGCCATCCATCCAACTCTCAGCCATAAGCACATTTATGTATTGCATTGACTGTTTCCATATCTTCCCGGGAACACAGTCTTGTTAAAACATCTTACTTCATTCAGGTGCTATGATGAAGACTATCTTTCTATAAGTTGTATGAATTGAAGGAAAAAACAATGAAAGAGAAAGACTGCTGATTACCTCTTTACCTTTGAGAGATGTTTTCTGGCTTTGCACATGACCTGTTCTATACATAGCCTCTCTTCTGTTTATATTTCACCCCTGAGCTTATTTTAAAATTCCAATTTTAGTAATAATTTAATGCAGCTGTTAAGACATCTTTCTTTGGCTCCTCCTCATTAACAATGCAGCATAACACAGGCAAGGCCAGCAGTCATAGTTGTTCTTTCTTGTGGGGCCATAAGGAAATTCCTCCAGTCTCAGTCAACTCTACCCCTTGGACCCCTTCAGGGTACTTATCTGCTGATGGAATATCCGTGGACTGTTAGCACAACACTTGGGAGCTGTTATATGGACACTTCCCTGTGATATGCAGTCAGGAAAGAAGTTATCCTCACTATTCCCCAGAGAAGCAGAGTGGCCCTCATTTCAGCCTTCCGATCACTGTTGGCCTGTGGCAGAACTATAAGGCTATATTTTTGTAACTGTTGTTCCCTCAGTGTTTTGAAATAGTTGCTTCACAGGGCTTTGCGTCCCCCAAATCTGTGGTAAAATCTGAATGAAAAGTCCTTAAGGTTTTAAAATAGAGATAGAGAGAGAGAAAAAAAAATATATATGTATGTATGTATGCCACAGATAAAAGGACATAATACTCAGAGTTACAATATTTACATTATAAACTATTTTATAAGAAAAATGTAATTTGTGTAAAATTTCATAAAATGGGATCTCTCACCTTACAGCATAGCCTCTAACGCTTCATTCCCCTTCCCATGCCTCAGGGAGGTAAGGAGCTTCAACAGTCATATCCACTTTGATGGTTTTTGATTCTCCCTCCCATTCAAAGGGGTTTAATTACATTCATAAAATTGGGTGGATAAATCTTTTTGTCCTTATTATTTTTTATTTTAAGGTTTTCAAAATTATTTTTATTTTAGGATATGAGTGCTTTGCCTGCATGTATGTAAATGCATCACATGTGTGCCTGGAATCCACAGAGGCCAGAAGGGGGCATTGGATCTCCTGGCACCTGATCTGAGGATGGGTGCTAGGAACTGAGCCCCAGTCCTCTGTAAAAGCAACAAGTGCTCTTAACAGCTGAGCCATTTCTCCAGGCCCCCTTTGGTCCATATATATATATATATATAAAATATTTTTAAAAATCCATTTCTTTAACAGGTCAATATAGAAAATTGTTTTTTTTCTTTACAAACAGTTACTGACCTTCCAGTGACATGAAAATTTACAAACACATTTGCACGGTTTTCATTTGAAGCTTTCTCCCTGACTTTTACTAAATGATATGCTTTAATGTACTGTAGTAATGGCTGATGATTTATCATTTGGGAAGTCTTTTTCAATAAACTGAAAGTCCACAAACTCCACATTGAATTCTGTTGAAGAATATATTAAAGAATTTTAGGCTCTGAGAGAAGGAAGTTCTTGGAATTGTTTTTTTCCGGTGAAAGCCAGTCCAAAAATTGTGTCATGTTTTAATCAAAAAGCATTTAGATAAATGACATAAGGTAAACGTCTCAGTAGCAGCCAAAACATTATCTTAGTTCTTGATTTACGAAATATTAATGTCATTTTTGTGGCAGGAAATCTTTTTTTTTTTTTCCTTTAAGCATCTCTTTAGAGAAAGAATGTCAGAAAACAGAAAACGTTAACCACGCTGCAAAAGTGTTTTAAAGGAGAATATCAGCCATATCCTTGGGTTTCTTTCTCTTCAACAGATCAGACCACTGCCTGGATTGATGACTCACATGTGTAATCCCAACACTGGGGATACTGAGGCAGGAGGATTACCACAAGTTCAATTCCAGAGTGAATTTCAGGTCAGTCTAGGCTACAGCGTGAGAAAAAAAGTGAATTAAAATAAGTCTGAGCAGGATGAAGAGGAAGCTTGGTAAGACTTGGGAGTCTGCAGCAGGTTATCACACTCTCTAAAATTCTTTACTTGATGACATTAACTCCAGGCCAATGATGAAGGTCACTAGAAAAAAGGACAGGAAAGGCAGGAGCTCAGATTTTCAGAATGATCTTCAGACGGAGATGGGAATGACATCAAAACAGACACCTGTAATTAGAACATCTTCTGGTCTTTCTTCTTATTTTAATGTAGCTGTTTCAACAAGTCTCATTTCCTCACCATAGAGAACAGGCATAGATCAAAGGAGGAGCAGATGACGATGACATAGTGGGGATTTCTAACTGTCCCATCTATATTTTCTCTTATGAACTGTGAGGAGAGGAAACAAGTAGGCTAATCTAGAAGCACATTTTTACCAAAGAATAACTTCCTATGAATTTCTGGTATTGACCAGTTAGTAAATTTGTTAAAAAGAAATTTCCCCGTGGCACATTCATGGCAGTACTGCATTTCCTATGCTTAGTTCTAAAAGGGATGGCTAGATGAAGCCAGTCCCCATCCCAGTTCTAAATGTACTCAGAAAGGACAGCCACCTCTTACAGTTAAGCTAAGGGAGGCTGCGCAGAGCTGCCACGACTCACTACCTTCAAGCACATTGCAGATCATGGCAAAAGCCTAGGACTGAGCTATGGAGATTAATCCTGAGTCTGATCCTAGACCATTTATTCTGACACTTCTTCACCCTGTTCTTCCATTCCTGAAGTCAGCCCAATGAAACTCTGTTATGATTTTCAAGTCTTATCTGTGCATGTATTTAGGTATTGTGCATGTGTAGGTATATGTCTGAATACACAGTTTGTGTATATAAAAGTGCTTGACTGTTGTACGCATTTCATTTAAACAATACTGCCCCTGGCATAGGACATTTCCTAGGGTTTGAAAATGGGCTAATAGCATGATGGGCTCTGCACCATTAATTCCAGGATTTTGTTATTCCTCATGATATGCCCTTCCCTGAGAGTTTCATGACCATAATAAACAAAAATGTAAAACACAAGCTCTTCAAGCCCAAAGGGCACAGATTTGTTTTATGGGATCTACAGTCTCAAACAGGGTCCTTCCACCCTCTGGATGGCTTTTCCCAATGAACCAGCTTGCACTGCCTCTCTGGAGGTGAATCGATTTGTAATTATTTGTGCTACATATTTTGTTTAAATTTCTACAAATCGGCCTACTCCACAAGATCTTATATGCAAAAATTTCATCTTTTCCATTTTCTTCCTTGGGTTCCAAAAGCGAAGGAATGCGTCATGAATGGAATATATACATACATATATATGTATATATATTATATATATATATATTTCATGCTGCAGATTTTTTATTGCTCTATGTGGAACAGGTGCTGAAATGCGAAACACTTTGGAGGAATTTTTCAGGTAGAATAGACCAGTGTTGACACTCCCCTCAAGTGAAGGTGGCTTTATGTGGACACTGTGCAAAGCAATGTTTATGGACCAAAGATTCATAGATGACAATCCACGAAAAGACAAAAAATAAAAAGAGTATACTGTCACTTTAAGAAAAAATAAACTAAAATATGAACTACAAAAAAACCCTGCCATTTCCAGCCTGGGCTTGATTAATGATTTTTCTATCTAATAAAAGGTTCACAAACCATCTGTTTTTCTCCCTAATGCCTTGCCCAAAGGTTTTTCGTTCCTATTTCAGGCTCGGGGCCAACTGACATTCCACTCTTTTTTTTTTCCCAGCCTTGTAAACAAACCCTTCTCTCTTTTTAATCTTCCAGTGCTGTTTCCTACCCATCGTTATGCATATTCATTGCGAGTAAACATTTTTAGTGTCTACACTTAATCTCTTCCACTGGCAATTACTGTTCTATGCTGTTTTGTAATGCAGGAGGGCCAACGCTCTCCGTTCTAATAACAGCTGGGCCGCAGATGGAGCCTGCAGTCATTGTAGAAAATAAAAATTTACAAGATGCCAGTGGAATTTATTTCAGTTTTATAGAGTCACAGGAGGAACCTTTCTGTTATCCGCCTTCAGTGAAATCTGCAGGCACAAGGCAAGCTTTTGACATTTAATCAAAGGGGGGTTCAGGTAGGGTCTGGAACAAGGCAGGGAAGAAAGCAGGTGGATCGTATTAGGCAGTGCCATGGTTAATTTATTTAGAAGTGATTGGCTTAGATGTGCGCAGCCAATATTTGACATCATGTATATATCTTGTTTAGCATCCTGCCTCTAAATTGTTACCACTGGAGAGACAGTGAGCTGTCACGGCGGACCCAACCAGGTGTTTGGTCGGGCTGCTACTTAGAGGTGCTTGTGGTGACGGCTCGGTACTGGCCAAAGACCAAGTGTTTTGTGCAGTTTCTAGAACTTGATTCCTTTTCACTTCACCGCCTTGCTCTCTGCCCCACTGGAAGCGCTGCTTCAGCAGGACCCCGGAGTGCGCGAATGGGCTTTTGAATACCGGGCTGCAACCTTTAATTTAACAGTGTGGTTTCACTGGAAATTTTTCTGTTATATGACTCGAATACGTGAAAATGGATTTATTTGAAAGGCTTAAATTTCCGATGTGCGTCGTAATGCCGATCCAGGGTAGGATTAGAATTGTACCGTGACATATTGAGCAGCCCGCGTGCAGTGGTTAAGAGCTAACTACGACTATCAAAATGAAAAATAAATTCTCGCACGTACACATTCTAATAACCTGCAACTCAATTCAAACACAGGGCTGTTGTTGGAAGTGTTCACTGTGGTTCTTGAACCTGGGATGCTAGCAACTCTGCATTCCTTGCTTACCACCCAAACCCTTCCCCAAAATGTGGGAAAGGAACGCAAGAAAAACCACCCAAGAATATCTCACAATTGACGCGATAAATGAGCATGGGTTTCTGGACCAGGTAAGACCTTTGCCAAAGGTGCTTATATTTTTACATTGGGGTCCTTTCTTTGCCACACACCTTCAGCTGGTTGCCTAGCAACCAGGAGAGACCCACTGAGCATGCTCACAGAGAAGCCTAATTGCTGTCACAATTTACTTTGATTTTATTATTATTATTTGGTTTTGTTTTTTTAAGGCCATTGAATAAAACAGGATGTTTTCAGTTTTGAAGGTACAGGTAAGATCTGCATAAATTTGAAAGGTAAGAGAATATATTTTGATGCCCAAACAAATCATTAAATGCCAATGTCAAGCGTATATGTGGTACACATTTTAAAAACATCAAAATTGAATAAGCTGGAGTGAAATAAAGTGTAAATTCCCATTTATTCACTTTTATAGGGTCCTTTCTTTTACTCCCCTTATCTTTTCTGATTGTAGTTTTTCCTGAGTCAGTGGGGAAGAGGCAAATAGAATTTTGTCAGGTGATTAACTATATTAAGAACTTTAAAGAATTTAAATTATTTATGAATTACATATTACCTCTTCTATGCTCTCCCTATTTCCCTCCCTCCCTCCCTTCTTTCCTCTTTTTCCTTTTAATTTCCTTTTGTCTCCAAGCAAAAAGCTGAGATTCAGATCCCTTAATCTTTTCACAAAGCGCAAGAAATAGTTTTTAGCATCTGAAAGAAAAGGGTAGTTTTTCCAAACCCTATGACAAAAGACACATTGTGTGTTAGTTAACCTATTCTATCTATTTATTGAAATAAATAATTTCATGCTTTTTCCTAATGTCTATACTTGCGCATAAGACAAAAGATGCTTAGAACATTATCTAGCTAGCTAGTTTTGTCATTAAGCAGAATGACTTTTAGGTTAAATTTTACATAGAATTCACAAATATATTTCCAGGGTTTTCCCCAATATTGTTTTCTCAGATTTGCCTTATTTTGAAAAATCTTAACTCTTATTCTTTTTAACTTTACTAATTTTATATGTTAACTTGTCTTTGCATGATTTCAAGAACTCTAATGTTTTCCAATTCCGTGAATTCAGCTCATATCCCTTTAGTTTATAGAACCAATGTAACCCATTTGTTTATTTGTCTGAGTTGCTTTCAGGAAAACAACTCTTGAGGCAAAGCCGTCCCTTTCACTTTCGGGATCACAGTGGGTATCAGCAGGGAATGAGGTGAAATAAGCTCATGAGGTGGGGGCCATGTGGTTATCTAAACCTTAGATATAGTCATGTGTCCCCTCTCCAACCTCAGTTGTTTTATTCTTCAAGAGCCAAGGCATCCTGGGTAGGAAGTACTATGGCATCAATGGCAGAGGGGGCTAGCTTTAACACAATGCCACTGTTTCTCGAAGTGTGTGTGCGTGTGTGTGTATTTCCAAGATACAATAATTCTTGTTTAGGCATGAGCCAGTAACTTTACCATTCCCACAGCAACAACAGCAGAGGGAGCAAACTTTAGCAGATGAACCATATTTCCTGATGTCCTAGCCTTGGTAAGAATTTTGGAGCCATATTGGACAAGAAATTAATAAAATCAAACATTTCATTTCATTATGATTAACCTTATTATGCACAGAAGCAGGTCAACCAATATGGGCAATGAAGAACTAAGCAAGGGTAATTGGCATAGTCAGAGAGCTGGGAGGGGTTGTGATTATGGTGAAATAGCTGGTAAAATGGCACTTGATTCCTTTTCTCCTTCCATTCCAAAAAAACTACTAACAAAAAGAAAATTTAAGTACATACACACATATACACAATATGTGTGTGTGTTTTCTGTTCCATGGCTGGCAATTCTCAAGCTCCATTTATATAACTTCACATATGTTCTTTAATATGTGAATATATATGTTCCTTAGAGACATCTTTCTCCAGTTTCATTCATGTCGATATTTCTGTTTTTGCTGTTCCCTCTTCCTGCCCTCTGTCTTATTTCTCTGTCTGTCTGTCTGTCTGTCTCTCTCTCTCTCTCACACACACACACACACACACACAAAGAGACATCATGTAGGAGCACACACACATATATTCACATGTGTAAACACTCAGACTCTGCAACAATACTTTCCCTGCTTCCATAGCCTACTGGAGTGCCTTAAGAGGAAAATAACTTTTAATTTCTGACTTATCCTAAACCTAACAGGTGACTGGCCTAAAAGGACTCTGTTCTTCCATCCCTGCTTCTTGTGGCTGGCTTGCCACAGCTCTACCTAATTCTCAGCATTGAAATCCAATATGAACATTTAGGAGTACAGACTGGGGAGACCTTTTATGAACAGAAAGAACTGAAGCAATTGTTTGTCTTTTTCTCGCTCCTGTGAAAGGAGGAGCAGAATCGATCGTCCCTTTCACTGCGATCATTCGCCCATTTAGTGCATTGATGATATCTGGACCCATGCCGTTTTCAAGTTTTCTCAACCTTAATCTCTAGAAATCCTGTAGAGTGTGTCAAATTGGAACTCCATTCCCACACATGCATCTTTATATTTCCACACAGTTAATTCAATGCATTCATTTGACTGCAAGGCTCTTAGACATTTTCATTTAAGTGTATAGATTTCCTCTTCCTTTCTGCTTCCTTGCTTTTCCCTCTCCCTTCCTCTTCACCCCATACTCCTGCTGTATTTTGAGAATTTATTTGCACTCTGAACACTCCTCACCCCCAAATCAATTGCCTTTCTTTTTTGAAATCTCTATAATATACCCATTCTCTCTTTTACAGAAACCTAGTACTTGGACTTTTGATGCATCAAAATGGTAAGCTAAATTTGTACTTAGAAACCCAAATCCTAAGAAAAAAATTATTAGATTGTAATGTGTAGTATATTCTTAGTTTCAAAGGAAAACTGTTATCCAGTTCTATACAAAATGAAATATTGCAAATTACATTAAATGATCAAATTTCTAAGTATGTATATTTTTCTGATTGTGTGAAGGCACATTAAAAATTGGATGCCTCCAAAGCTTATTTCCTTACAGAAAGGCATTTGAGCCCTAAGGCTGTGCTGAACCATTATTCACAGAAACCAAAAGAAATCCCAAAACTGGCAAATGTTTCCTTTTATTTAAAAAGAGGGAAATGTATGCATGCCTACTGGCTTATTACAAATGAAATTCCTTTAGGATACGGTGCATGTGTAATAACTGTGATCCTATGCTCATCTGACAAAAAGACAGAAGAATCTCCTACTGACCTGATAGATGGCACAGAGTTTTCAAAGATTTGCCTAAAACTTGTGTATATTTTTCTCATATAAAACAAACGTCTATATGGAAATTTCATTAAGAGAGACAAAGGAGTGTTTAAATTAGGAAGCTAGAGTCAGATTTTTGAAATTATGATTGTAGGGTGGAATGTTATAGAAATAATTACTAGACGAGATTGTGGTATTTTATTAGTAGAAAAAATCACAAAATATTTTAACAATGCATACCTAATGTTTATTTTCTTATTAGCTATGGAACTGGAATGCTTTGCCAGCCTATCGGACTGCACCTGTTACTAGATATTTCCAAGAGACTTGCACACCAATTTTGCCTAAGTGCATTGGATGTTCTTCCCGTTGTTGTGATTGTGCAGTGAGGGCACAGGCCGTTTGCATTCAAACAAGAAGGCACATTTTATTCAAAGAGGAAAGTGATGTCCTTGGAACTACAACCTTAATGAAACTTTGAAAGGACACATTGATTGGAATGGGAAGTGATCCAGAGAGAGGAGCTTCCAAAGACAGGCGGGTGGGTGGGTGATAGCAAAGAAAGAGAAGTGGCTCCTTGGACTCCAACTACAGCATCACAAGCAACTTTTGAAGATTATGTATAAACTCAATCTGAGTCAGACAGTGTAATCATACGAAGGGGACACGGCCACAGAATGCAAGGAAACTGTCCACCAAGCTGAGTTAGATGAATTCTAACTGTTCTCTCTAGTCCTAAGAGTTTTCAGTCCCAAATTGCTTAAATGAGTTGTTGAAGTTTCCCTGACTAATTTTGGCAGAAGGAACATTTCTAGCTTGTTGATTTGAGCATCCGAATGAACCAGTGTCTTCGGACATCTGTACTATAGAGACACCCTTATGTTAAAGCCCAGCTCCAGCACTATCCTTACCAAAATAGCACATTTCCGCTCATGCAGAACAGTGATTAGACTTTCCCAACACAACTCATACTTTTTAAAAGGCGCGTCAGAATTTTAAAGTGCATTAAATAAAGGGCATTGGCACATTAATACAGCTCTCTTTGAGGAAAGATGTCGCATAATTTCCGCTGAACCGTTGCACAGCCCTTCAATAAAGAAAGTTCTCAAAAGGGAAAAAAATACATGCATGCACACATTCTCAAGGTTGGGAACGGTGTCCTTGGGAACTAAATAACTTTATGTGTACAGAAAACTAAGCTGGGAAGGAGCAATGTTGCACAGGTTTAAAGACAGTGAAAGTCCCCCAAGAAACTGTTGTTAACTTATTTTAAATATTGTTTTTTTCTGCAGCTGTCTACTATGTGGCAGTGCTGACACAGAGTATTCTGTGTGGTAATGTGGTCCTCTCTTTCTTTCTTTTCTTTTCTTTTCTTTTCTTTTCTTTCCTTCTTTTTAGATGCTATTTCAATGGAACCATGATGTTAAAAACATACTGGAAGAGTTACAGGAAGAGTGTGACAGGTGGATCAGCTCCCTCTTAGCTTTGGCTCTGGCCCGCATGTCTCTGGCACCCATGCATGCTTAGTTTCTGCCATACAAGATAGGGGCTACATGCATGGGGAGGCCCAGCACTATGTCAAGTGCTCGGTTTGCAGTTCTGTCATGGTCTTCATGCATGGTAAAAGTGACATTGGAAATACAAGGTGGAATGGCACACAAATCCCAACCCCAAATGAGACAGCTTCTTCAAATCAAGAGACTGAACTAGATGGACACAGAAGGACCTGTTCAGTGCATTTTTCCTCTAAGACAGAGCATATTCCAAAGTTTCAATTCTTTACAAAAGGAAACTGGCAAGATAGAAAAAAAAAATTTCTACTGGGAAGAATAGTCCCAGCTAAACACCTTAAGAGGTTTTTATTGCTTGTTTGAGTTAGAAAGAAATGCTCATTCTAGTCTGACACTTTCTTTTTCTATTTACTAAGCTTATGTCAGTTATACTTACTGTCCGATTGGAACACGTAGAAAACAAAACAAAGAAATTGTGCTGTGAGCGACATTAATAATTGTGTTGGCCTTCTGGATGGTGGCTCTCTCAGCACAAAGATCTGGTAGCTAAACCTGTTCTGATGATTAAACTGGTAGAGATACTGAAGTTCCTAGTTGAAAAAATGGCTTTCACCTGTAGGCTTCCTGCCACAATCAATTCGCCATGAGAAATGTTCAGTGGGATGTAAGCAAGCTCCTTTCTAAACCACAGGAGGTAACTTCATGGCTGACGGTGCCTTTTTTTTTTTTTTTTTTTTTTTTTTGTAGCATTCAAAATACTTCCATTGACTTCTTGCTCTTATGGCTGCCACCTCTTGATTTTTCTCTTCTTTATTCAGTGTCATTTGTCAACTATAACTGATCCAGATCTCCCCTATTTAAACCATAAACTGCCCAGAACTGGGCCAACTGGAATAGGGTGAGATTAGACAGGGTCACCAGAAATCTTTACTTGGCACTAATGGTTTCCCAGTCCCTGGGTAAAGGGGACTGGGAGAGCAAGAAAAACAATACCTCTAGGCAAAAAACAGGCATCAAAGGTCCGAACTGCTGTATTTTAGGAAAAGCCGTGTCACCCCTCCTCCTGAGGCACATAGCTAAAACAACACTCAAAAACTTTTCTCATCATGAAAACACAGCAATTTATAAATGAACAGGGGGTATTAATTCCTCATGTGTTGAAGTGATTTGTAGAACTTGATCAACAAAATTACAAAAACCAGTGCTGTGGACATTTTTAGCATGTTCTAACGTCATAGGCATATTTTGAGAAATAAAACATAGGATTCAAACACTTACCACCAACACAAGTTTCTTTTGAGCAAACTCTGTGAGATGTCAGGGACAAAGGCTCAGTTTTCCTTCCATGAGAAAATGAATTGCACATTTATCTCAAGGGATGCATTATAGATTTTATAATTTTGGTAGAACAACCTAGCACAGCTTCAGCCTCCCACATGGGTATATGTTACTGTGGGAGGAGGGTGAGATACAAGCCCCATTAATAATAGCAGTTGCATGCTTAATTTCATGTGCACTGCACTGAAAAATTACATCTTGCTATCTAAAATAAGATTCCAGAAGAGCTTGGGAAGTCAGGAGCTCTTCCAACATACGTTTTCAGTGAGCAAGCTGCCAGTGACTTACAACATTTAACAGAGAAAAACTAAGGGCACCGTGAATGAGTATCCATAAGACAGATTAGATGTGAACAACTCCAAGATCGAGGATCAGTTCCCGACAAAGGAGGTTTGTCAAAACACCACAGTTCTTTCTACATCCAAACAGGAAGATGATAATTTTATAGAAACTACTAATTGTGAAATACACAACAAATTAAAGGGAAGGCACAGCCTGCATTGAAAGGCAGCATTAGAGGCTCAGGTGCAGAGCTGAGTCATTAATCAAAGCAGGGTCCTTCCAATATGTAACCTTCAAAACTCGTTGTTCTCACCATTGTTGCTCTCACCATTGTTGCTCTCACCATTGTTGTTCTCACCATTGTTGCTCTCACCATTGTTGTTCTCACCATTCTTCACTGTTGCAAATACAGTGTTAAGTCCTCATCTTCCTTGTGTCCACAGTAGACTTTCGGAGGTAGATGCTTCTGAGACTCTTGTCCTACTCATATGTTTCATATAACTGTTAAGTCTAATCTTAATTAGCCCCATAAGAGTAAAAGCAAAAACCCTGCTTTTCTTCTGGAAAGACCAATTCACCTCAGGATTTTGATTAAGACTTTCATGATTTTAGCATGAAAAGTTTTACCTTCTAGGAAAACCATTAGTCTTTGAAAAAGAGTATAGTTGACCGCCCTCTGTCACCTCTTGAACTCCTCATTTCTGCCGTGCATTGCTTCATCTTTTCTGTGGGCACCTGCCTTCTCCCTGACCCTTGATTTCATTCATTCCCTGGTCTTCTCATAGTCCTCAGAAGATGACTTTTTCACCATATTTCAACCCTGTCATTCTTCAACCCCAACTAATGATGCTTAGACTTGATTCAATAGCTCAAAAATACTTCCCCAGTCAACATCCAATAAACAGTTGCTGAATGAGTGAATATATAAGTTGATTAAAGAAAATCTGATTTTTCCCAGACATAAATGTTCAGCCTGGATTCTCGACTTGATTCAGCACGTTGAGGTATTTTGCTTGCTATTCACCTCATATTAAAGTAGTAAGTACCTGTGTGGGCTCAGGGCCAGGTCCAAGTGCAGGTTCTAAAGCTTCTTAGGTATAACCCACTGGAATTCTAGGATGCTCAACTTTAAAATGGGTGCCTTCGTCCATAGAGTTTCCAGTGAACACTAAGCCAGGTGATGCCTCCAAAAATTGACCTTCCTGGCTATCCACAACTATTATCACATGACTTTTATTCATGTTAAAAGTTAATATTGTTACTATTGTCACACACTATAATCGGCATTATAAATGAAAGCATCTTTATTGGCAGGTAGAGCAGCAAAGAGAAGAAATAGGCCCTCTCTACTACAAAGGACTCTCATTTCCTGGTCTCTAGAAGAGTGTTTCTCTATTGGGAGCTAATGCTACTACCCCTACCACATCCAGGGTGTATTTGGTTATGTCTTGTGACATTTTTGCCTGTCATGATGGAGATGGGTCATCCATTGAATAGAATCCAGGGTACTGTTGTTATAATTCATAGGACAACCCCACCAACAGAAAGGCATCTCTAAAATGCCAATGGTGTAAATATTAAGATGCTATTCGATAAAATGAGGTGGCTGGACCAGGGGATGAGGCCAGGTGAGCTTTCTCATTCCTCTCAGTTCAAAATTTTTCTAAGTTTCTGATTTCCCTAATGAATTAAAACTATCATGTTCTCAGGCTGTTCAATTAATTTTTTTTATCACTCTATTTTTAAGCTCTCTTTTTCCCCCCTGGGTGTCAGAAAAGTAATTATTTAATATACTCTAAGTTCTCTTCAAATTTAGCTCAATGTTCATTGTTATGTCTTTGGGCTGCTTAATGCAAATGTTATCACATGTCTCAGTCTACTGTTTTAGTTAGGACCTGAGTTCAAAAGAACATGCCCTTCCCTAGGGATATGACCAGAGACATTCCACTCCTACCCCAGATGCCACAACAGACTAGGTACATTTACTTGCCACAAGAAAGCTTGACTGCTTAGTCATTATTCTTGTGGTCATGTGCCCAGGTATGTTGGGGGAAGAAAACTCGTACTAGAAAAAACTCAGAAAATGCAGATATTGGGATCCTGTACCCAATATCTCACCACACACTCATGACACGTTATCACAATCCTGGTCCATATTAGAATGCATTGGGAGAATAGTTACCTGACATGGGAGATACCATGATCAGGAAGGTGGTTTTCCCAGGGTGAAGCTCATCCATTGCACTTGGGATGTGCTGACCCCTGCAATTTCCCCAAATGCAGGAAACTCGGTTGCATAATTTGTGGTAGTGGAGGACTGCGTTCATGTACTCCCCTGTATTTAAAAACTGTATTAGGAGAGAGTGGCAAGATGGCAGTCGGAAAAAACATGCCCTTTCAAACAGAAAGACCCAAACTCAACCTTGGAGCCCATTTGAAAAGCCAACACCAGTGGCATGTGACTGTCATCCCAGCTCTGAGGATTCAAATGTGTTCATAGCTAGGTCGGTAACATGGAACAGCAGGTAAAAGTGCTTGTCACACAAACCTGACAACATGAATTTGTACCCCAAAACCCACATAAACATGGAAGGAGAGAAGAGCATCCACAAGGCTGTCCTCTGACCACTACATGTGGACCATGGTTTATGCCCACACACACACATCATACACACACGTGTGTGCACACACATGCACACAGACATGTATATATACATGTACACAAAAAATAAATTTAAAAATAAGAGTATTGATAGGTGTGTTGGTTATTCTTACCTCGCTACAGTCAGCTAGTCCACAGAAACAACTTAAAGGAGAAGAAATTTATTTTCATTTATAACTTCAGGGAATTTCAATTCAAGGTGGAGAAGGCATGGCACAGTAGCACCATCAACGCCACCAGAACCCTGAGGCAGTTATTCACATGTGGCAGACTAGGAAGCTAAGAGCAGTCAGATAGGGGCTATAACATTCAAAGGCTCATCCCTGGTGATCTACCCCTGCCAGTTAGGCCCCATCTCCTACTGGTTCCATAGCCTCCTAAAACAGTGCCACCAGCTGGGGAACACATGCTCAAGCCATGAGCCTGTTGGGGACATGTGTGTTATTCAAACCATAACAATAAGGGGAATCCAGGTGAACCGGCTGGCCTTGAATTCTCGCCCCTCCTTTCCTTCCTGTCTATTCCCATGGTCATCCGTACTCTGCCAGCACTCCCAGTGTCCTCTTTCCTCCCACATCCTTAGCTATAAAACTAGCCCTGGCCTCTTCTCTAAGCTGTGAATGACAGAAGATGAAACCAGCTATGACCATCTTGGCCTAAATGTAGAGAGAAAATAACAAAGGACAAATCCAATAGACATCAGAGAGGAGGTGAGAAAGTGCCTCCCTGCACTTGTTTGCCTCCCCAATCCAGAAAAGTTTGACAAAGGTTCATCCCTCCCTGCCACACCTGATTCAATGGACTCCTCTTTTGCTCAAGCTCCATTCAGTGGTATTTTTGTCTGTTGGAGACAGAATGCACCTCACTGGAATCACCTGAAAGACATTCTTTTCCTATGGAGGCAAAAGCTATCCAAATTATTAAACTTCAACCAGTTCCACACAATTTCAGTCTTAAATGTTCATAAGTAATAATGATTACAGTTATATACTTTACTGGGGAAAAATGACAAACTTTATGAATTTTCAGGAAAACTAAGCACTACCTGTGTTTGGGAAGGATGCTAATATTGGTATCCTAGACCATAACATTGGCTCTATCACTTCATAGACTAGTCTTAATATTTCCAAAAGAAGCATCATTAAAGAAATGTAAAATAAACATCATTAAAGAAATGTCCAAGAGAGTTCTATTTTTTCCATGTTGATTAAATTCAAAGAAAAAATATTTTTCTTGCCACTAATATTAATATACAAAAGAGTCTCGTTCTTTATAGTCTTATATGGCCTTGAATCATCAGAGGCTAGCACATGGCAGCATTGAAGGGTTTGAGGCCTTCATCAATGCCTCATTGAAGGCTCCCTCTTCAGTGCCAAGGGCAGACTTCCACAGCCTTGAGCCATTCCTCAAGAATGTCTTCTTTTCAGAGTCAGCCAACACACTGAGGTTCCTCTAGTAGACTTGACTAAAAGCAGACGTCTGCATCATACTGAGACCCAGGGCGACTCAAAGCCTGGTTCACACTTGAAAACGAATTTGGTGCTAAGTCTTCAGCTTGTTTGAAAGGAATTATCAGAGCCAAGGCAAAGAATTCTGGAACGTGGACAAATGCTAAATTTTGGGCCCACAAGCGTAGAAGATTGACTTGACTAGTGGAAAAGCACCAGACTTCTCTTGCCAATTCAAAAACACTCCAGGGCAACCCCAAAACCTCTGGGCTGGCGAGAATATCCCTGGCCATCCCCTCCTATTGTCCACTGCTGAGCAGCCAGTGCCCTGATGGTAATGTTCAGCTATAAACCTGAGGCAGCCTGCTGGGCCTGGCAGAAGCTGGAGCCTACATAAACACTGTCACCTTCCAGACACGAACATCATGTTCAGTTATTGCCCAGTGCCCTCCCCTCCAAGCTGGAACCTGGGGGTTCATTTGGTTCATCTCATCCTTTCTGGGCCCATCTATCTTGACTTCCACCACCAAAGCTGCTCAGCTGTGACCTCCTCCATTCTTTCCTCTGTCAGCTCTCCAGCCACCTGCCAGGGTCATGGAGGCAGTATTTCCTGTATTGCCTGCCAGGCCTGTATTCTGCATAGATGGAGTTGAAGTCTACCCACGAGACCTGATTTCAAAGATGTGTGAATGTTTGTGGGGCCTCAGGACAGCATCATTCTCACCCAGTGATTGAAATATTCATAAATAGTAAGATTGACTCTCACGGATACTTACTATATGCCTGGTGCTAGTCTAAAAACTATATGCATATTGTCATTTAGTCCTTTCATGGGAAAATTAGAAAAGAGGTATGTAAAGTGACAAAACGTTTGGCAGGAATATCCTGGCTGAAATTCATACTGAAGTATTTATGGCTGACTGCAGGCCTGATCCCATAATGCTTTTTAATGAATGTACAGAAGAGACGAAGACAGAATACCTTAAGGAGATACTGGGGGCCACATTGGTAAGCCAGAGGCAGAGAAAGGGAGACCTAGCATATACATAGCAATGCCTTGAAGCATCCCTCGCCCCATTCTGAAACTGTTCTCTTTCATTTGCCTTCTCAATCAAGTACATCACAACATTGTTTTCCAAGAGTTTTAGAGTCTCCCTTGAGCTCTTGATGTCACACTTCAGTAAGAGCTCTGTGTGAACCCCAAAAAGAAACGAAAAGTGCACCAAGCTCCAGCAGCCCCAGTGCGGCTCCCCTTTGCCCCTACTCCACCTTCTTGCCTATCACCTTGCAATACAATAATCAGAACGTGATTTGTGGCAGCAAGCTTTAGGCCTGCTCTAGAGTTGGTGGAAAACAACACGATATACAAGCAGAAGATGTGTAACTTTTCCATCTAAGACAAATATTAGCTTAATATCACACTGCTGTCTTCAGACTGCTTTATGGGGATTAATTACATGATGTCTACAAAGCAGTCTGAGAACTCCAGGATTGGTGCTATATAAATACAAGGTATGATTATTTTTAGGAGTTTCTACGGCTGACATTCAGCATAGCATGAAAGAATGAAAAATTATCTTCATGTTCCCCGTCGTGGTAACAACTTCAGCTTAGGGTTTAGAAAACCCATTTATAGAAAGTGCTAAAATTAACAGACACATTCCTTACATGAACTCATCTCTATAGCTTCATCTATGGAAGAAGAGACCTTTCTAAGCACAAACTTTTAAAAATGATGAATTTCTAGGCCAAAGTAAGAAATTAAGAAATTTAATGTTTTCAAGGAAATACCCAGGCTTCAGGCTCCAGTCCAAGTCCATGCCTCCAAGAGATACTGTGTGTCTGTATGCTGCCTGCCCATTCTTAAAGTTCTCCAGCAGGCCAGTTTTCAACCCACTTCCACCACTTGCTTCTATTTAACAACCCCAATGTCAGGAAGGTCTCCCAGCATCTTACCTAAATTCTTCCCTGGAGATGTCCCAGCTTTGCTCCTATTTGCTGTCAGTGCATCCAGAGCTCAGCCCATCAACGACTTCTCCAGGTGATTAAACAGGAAGCTTCCCTGTTCTAATTTGTGATGTGTCCTAAAAATTCTGGCATGCTTTTCAAGTTCAGGAAGAAATGACTCTGTTTCTGAACCACTTTTCCCTAAATGCCATTTCTCAATTCTACTTCTGTTGTAGGTATTTAGGTAAATCTATCCATCTCATGAAATCAAAGCTCCCAAAAGGTAGAGACTTCATCCCTATCTCTTTTAATGCCTCAAACAGAGTGGGAGAAGAGTAAGTAGATTAAATTTTCATCACGCAGCTAAAGTCTTGAGAGTTAGTAATGCTAGAATATGAAAAAAATGAGACCTGGCTGGGAGCTGGGTATGGAGGGGCACACCTGTCATCCTAGCACTTGAAAGCAGAAGTCAGGAGGATCCTGAGTTTAAGGTCACCTACAGAGGGATCTTGAGGCCAACCCAGGCAACTTGAGAACGTGTCTAAATAAATAAATAAAGCCTGGCTGGATGGTGATGTCTGGGCATTTTCGTGACCTTACATGTACCATGTAATTCTTAGCAACTGACCCTACAGTACATGCCCCAGTGATGTTCCAGTCTTTATACTTAAATTGTTTTGAGTTTCACAATTCTTTTTTTTAATTCTTTATTTAATAACCATATAATTAGAAGAGGAATTTCATTACAACAGCATTGGCATATTCAATGACAATTTCCAGAGCTAAGATGCTTCTCTTTCAAAATTGGCTGTAAATTTTTAGGTTTACAGTTGAATTAATACAGTTATACAATATTGTACTCCATATAAGCCCTATAAGAGATACAACTAAATGAGGTTTTAAACTTTGAAAAAGGTCTCCATTTCATTATTAAAATACACAGTTTCATACAGAAAAATTCATTTTCAATACAATTGACACTAAGATGCATATGCATTTCTAATCTCTATATATCTGATTATTACTAGTCATAGTTGGTTACCTTCTGAGCTCCTTGGCTTCTGAGCATGGACATAAAGTCATCAGGTAGATTTCAATGGTGATGTTTTTCATATCTACTAATTATTAAGGAGAAAATTTTTATGTTTTGAAGAATTTTTTTTTATACTCTCACTTCCCGGGTAGCACCCTCCCACAGCCTCCCTCCCCCACTAGAGCCCTTATACTCTGATATCCCTGCTACTATCTGCTATGTTGTCAGCACCCCCAGTCATTCCCCACTACTTACTTGCCCTTCTGGTGAATTTAGTCAGCCTATCTAGAGGTCTTTGTTTTAGGGGGGTCAGCTGTTCTTCATCTAGCAGTAATCAGTTGTCATTCCTTTGGATAAGATTGGGGTCTGCTGTTCATTTTCCCAGTTCTCTGCTGGGTTACTATCTGGGAATCCCTTTGGCCACCCTGGCCAACAATTCAAAAGAAGGTATTGCCTGTCTGGCATTGTTATGTAGCCTTTAGCTATACATATGGACTCTTATGAAATTATATTGGCCCCTTTAACCTTTGGTTATACTTTCCCCTTGGGTGTTTAAGGCCACACAGTGGGTCCAGATAAACCGATTTATTTTTACTCTTAAGGTAGTTTGAGGATCTGTTCCTCAGGGGTCACATGGGCTTGGGAGGAGCCCCTGGCTCCTTTCTTTTACCAGTTCCACCTATGCGAAGATAAGTCAAAGGTCCTGCTCGACCATGGTTGGTTTCGCTTGGAAGCATGGAGGAAATGATTCTTCTGTGTTGACCCTCCTCTTTATAGACTGGGCACTGGTTCAAGTCCATCTGGTGGGATCTCCTCAGCCTCCTTGATCAAGAGGACAGGTGACCCACCACCATTATAGTTGTGCTGTAGGTAGACATATAGCCTGCAGAGCCTACAATATTTATTGTCTGGCTTTTCACAGAAAAACTTTGATGACCCCTGGCCTGTGCCTTTTCATACTTGCATACTGGAAAGGGAACTTAAGATGTCATTCAGTGCCTCTTCCTCCCATGGAGGATAAAACAGAAGCCAGACCATGCTGATCATTATCCAACTAATTCAGAAGCCTGCTGTCATCAGAAACTTTACCTTGGCATATGTTGGAGTTCCAGTAATTCTGTGAAGAAATGGCTATTTTAAAAACTTAAGTTTAAAGTGGATCAGGATTTACCCTAAGTAACCTCATTTATATTAGAACAGAAACATAAACAGTAAGCAGTAAGATAAAGATATATACTATACATATATATACATAAATACATTGTGTGTGAAGTATACGTTATATGGATATGTAAATTAGATTTAATAAATCCATATAAGCAGAAAAGACTAGCAGAGACTAAGAACTGGGATTATTAGAATTCTTAAAATTGAACAAATTCTACTGAAGGATTGAATGTCTTTATTATCTGTGTGCACTGCCCACGTGTTTGTGTTTACGTGTGAATGATTCTCTTTTGTTATCAATGTGGAAAGCAATTACAAGGTATAGGAGTTGCTGCAGACAGCTCTCTCCATCCCTCATGTCTAGCTCAGGCATTGTTCAATCAATTGCTGGCCTTTTGTCTGCAGAGTCACACATAGCTTCATAATCCTGCTTCACTATGTGCTATACAGAGAACGCACTAAGCAGATAGCACGTGTTGGCATCCTGTAGGAAAAGGGAGACGAGTTAGCAACGGAAGACAACGTTTTCCAGTTCTTGTCTCAACTTTATTTTTAGAAATTAACTCACTTGCCTTATTTGCATCTCAGGCTTCTCCTATATAAAGTAGGGCTAATTATTTTTTTGTTCCTTGCTAGGGTGTGGGTAAATGAGCACAAAGGAGTTAATGAGCTCCTGATAAGTTAAACATGCTAAACAACTGTAAAGGATTATTTTTATGGTGTAGACACTTAATGAACATAAAAATATGAGACTTAAAATAAAAGAAGCCACAAAATGAAGGCTATCCTGAAATAAACAAGTAACTCAGATGGGTATTTCCCACAATTAATTCCTTCTGTAGAATTGGACCATAAAAAAATTCTGCTTGGGGAAAAATAAAAGTGATTTCTTGGGTTAAAACAAATGGTATAATTAAAGCATTGAATAAAGATGATGTTATTGATGATACGAGACTAAATCCCTAATGAGCAAACAGGATCACTTCCTGCTTCTTTTTGATCCAGCATGAAAGCCTTATTTTTTTAACTCTAGCAGAGCCCTTCAACTGACCTGCCTAGAGTCACATTGTCCTAGACATATCTCAGCTTGGAGCTAGGATCTCTCAGTCTTCTGTTCCTTGTTTAAGTTCTTCTGTCCAAAATTAGAGGAGGGACACCAGGCGAGGAGCTGAGAAAATGAAGTCAACCTTGCTCCTAGACTGGTAATACTGACAGTAACAATGCAGTTGAAATTGGTCTTCTTAGAGCTCACACAACTATTATTTATGTGATCCCTACTCCTGGAAAGAACCACAGTATTAGTCATTTGAAAAAATTACATAATGATGTATGACAAGGATTTGGTCCCCCTCTCTAATCCTTTCTGAAATAAGTAGGTATAATGTGGTGACTTTGGAACTGTGTTCAACATTTGGCTATAAATTGTAATCCACTGGATAAAAAGAGAGAGAGAGAGAGATTGTTTTCTTATGGAACTAAAAGTCCAAGTCAATGATTGTTGATGTTAGTTTAGCAACTGCTTAAACACGAGAGCAGTGAAGACCTTCTTATTCTCTTGGCTTTTCTCTCAGGGTTCCAAAGTGGCTGCTGAAGCTCCAGCCAGGACATTTAAACATCAGGCAAGAAGTAAAAGGAAGAGGAGGAGGAACAAGAAGGAGAGGATGCTCTACTCATTGACTTATAGTTTCAATGGATTCCCATTTATGAAGAAGACTGAGGGGTGTCAGAGTCTTGTTTGTTTTCAAATGGACTCATTGCGATCTGACTATATTTTTTGTATATTTTTATGGAAATTTTGTGTATTTCATACACAACATCTTAATGATCTTTATGACCCCTTCTCTGTCTGCACCCTCCCATAAGCCCCCCACCCCCACACTGGATTTCATGCAGTCTGTCATTTTATGTTAAGGCCTATCAAGTCAAGTTAGTGTCCCCAGACATCCCTCAGTGCAAGTTCATCCACTAGGGTCTAGTCAGCCTATCTAGAGTCACTTGGGGCCTACTGCCTATTTCCACAGTTCTATGTTGGTTTTTTTGTCTGTGTGAATTTTCTTGAGTATTGCACATACTGTCATCATTACTGTAAATTCATATAACAAGGTCCCAGGAGCCTGTAAGACTCAATTTCCATATGGTCATGCACTGTCTCCCCTGGCTCTTACAATCTTTCCACTCCCTCTTTCACAATGGCCCCTGAGCCCTGGGTTGGTGAAGTTTAATGTAGGAGTCCTGTCCGAGCAGCCACACTCTGCAGACTCTTATTCTGTACACTTTGGCCATTTGTGGGTTTTTGTGTTCATTGCCTTCCATTGCTTGAGAGTGTACCACTGGTGAGAGTTAAGAGATGCATTAGTGTTGTCTCTACTCCTTGTTCTATTGTATTCCATGAGCCTTAGATGTAGAGGTTCCATTGTAGATGTGTCACTTAGGGTTGGGAATTTCACAGACCCTTTATCTCTGTTTATAACCAGTTGTGGAGCTCTGTAATAGACTGTCTGTTGCAAAAGAAGCTTGTTTGATGAGTAGTGACTGGCATATTTTTCTGTAAATATAAGGATCTATAGTTAATACAAAGTAGGACATTACATTTGTCTAGGAATATGACAGCCTTGGGGTTTTCTCTAAGATCTTTGATCTCTCCACCCATGTGTATTTGGCTATATTCACAGTACCACACATGAGTTCCCCCCGATTGAATGGGCTTTAAGTCCAATTTTGTAGCTGTTGATTACTTGCAAGACAAAAGTACCACTACTGCCCCAATATAGTTTGCTATGCTTGTCATTGTTGTGGTTATTATGCCTTAAAGCTGCAGTTGGACCATTGGTTGATGTTCTCCCTTAGCAGTTTGCACAGTGTTCTCCAAAACTCTGAGAGTTAACCTTCAGGGAGGTGGCTTTCAGGACAGTTCCAGCTCCGTTGCTCCAAGTTCTACATCTGAAGTATGTCCTCTCTTCAGCAATAGGGTCTTATCTTTAAGTTCTGCAAGACAATCAAAGGCTGTGGCAATAGCCTGTGTGATTTTGGAAGTCTCTGGAGTTCCCTGGCTAATAACTCAAAGGGAGGTTTCTCCATTGTTTCTTGTTATATAGCCTTCAGCTATACAGATGAACTCATGTAGAGATATTATATGTGTGATTTTTCAGTATGTTTTGGAACTAATACATTTCCATCTGGTTTTTTGCACCAGGTAGGCATTTTTTATCTCTCTCTCCCTGTCTAACCATCCCTCTTCCCTCCCTACTCCAAGTATTCCCATTTCCCCACTTCTCCCTTGGTAATACCTGTCTCCAACAATATTCTTTACTGAACACAAAGGATAAAATGACTATCAAGTAGTAATTAGTCATCTCTACCAAGTATGAACCAAGTAAAATACAACACAGGCTGTCAGAAGAAATGGATTCTTCTTCTTTCAAGAAGTATCACTCCAATAGTGGAAATAAGATCAATTCACAGAGAGAAATAAGTCAGAACAGAAAGTCATATATCACCTAGCTAACACTAGTCAAAGCATACAGGACTATTCTACATATATACAACACTTCTAAATGTCTTGTGTTTTTTTTTTTCTTCTTCTTCTTTTTGGCAAAAGACAGTGGCTGGCTAGTTTTTATTCATTTTTTTTTTTTGGTGTTTCCAAAACTCTTGCTGTTCATTTGTGCAGAGATAGAGCCAAAGCCATCATGACCACCATGAAAGGCAATCACATAAGTTGGTTTGTACATCTATTATTTCATTTTATCATTCTTGCTGTGACTTTCAGAAGCAGGTGATACCATAGTTAAATATAATGAGCATTTTAACCATGAACCAAAATGAACTCAGATTTTTGAAAACAGGTGAGCAAATCAAATGCCTACACTGAGCAGTGAACATCATGGTTATTCTCTGTACCCCAAATATACAGAAACATAGCATGCTGTGTGCTGAGGACGGGCATGACAGTCTGGGCTATCATTTGTGATTCTGAATCCAACTCATTTCCCATTTTCTAAAGAAAGTCATTAGTGGAAGACTGCCAAGAAATGATTAACAGCAAAATAAGGTGGGGATCTGGCACCAAACACAACCCAACCTGAGCTTTGTGATTCCAAGGATCTGGGCATCAGTGCCTCTCCAGAGCCCACTGACATCTGTACTGAATGCTTACTTCTCCTAAAAACTTCTAATGCCTTAGTAAGACCTGTCAAAACCCTTAATTTCTAGATATTAAGGCACTTCTGTACCTACTGCTACTTTAAAAATATGCAAGGAGCAGTAAGCTTCTTGGCTCCAAGGTGAATTGAGCACCTTCATGTCTCTTTCCTCCTGTGGTAAAACATCTTCCCACATCACCTTCATAAATCCTGCAACCCTCAGAGTTCTTGCTCCAATCAGCCATCCACCATCATCCTCCTGATCCCTACATAAGGAGAGTCAGATGGCCAGATGGCCACTGCCCTCTGACTACTCTATCAGTTATATCATGTAGTAACTGCCATGTTTGTTTACAGAGACCTGACACCTGAATACAGTTTTGTTTCAGTACCCACTATATTCCAGTGACTGGTGTAAGTCTTGGGCATACAACAATGAAAAAGACAGACAAGGCTCTACCCCGGCCAAGCTTCTTGGGATAAAACTGATGATAAACACGAGCAAATGGTTGGATAATTACAGGAACTGAACATTTTAAAAGGAAGCTACAGTAGGGCAATAAGATATGGAGTCACAAGTTAGACTCATAGTTCTGGTTAGATGGTGAGAGAGGGTTGCTAAAAGGCAGTATTTGTCCAGAGAGCTGTATGGTAAGAAGTAGGCAGCTTCCCAAGTATCTGGGGGGAAGGACCAGAAAATGCAAAGGTCTTGGGGATAGACCAGGTCTGGGTTGCCTGAATTAGATGAAGGGAAAGGGTAGGCACACTTGCACTTACACCAAAAATGATGCCCTCTATGCATGGTTATTAGATTGGTAAAATTATCCATATTTTACTATACAGTCTAGAGGGAACACTGAGACAAGTTGAGGATGGCCAAGAAGTCTGAGTGACACAATACTGTTTTCTCCTTAGAACCCACCCACTCTCAGGCACGGACTGTAGGAATGCAGGAGGGAGCCAGCCAGATGGCTCAGTAGGTAGGGTGGCTTGCAAGTGTGCCTGAAGACCTGAGTTCAAGCCCTTGATCCCACAAGGTGTCAAGAGAGAACCAACTCCAGAGAGTTGGTAAACCCATGCCTACACACACACACACACACACACACACACACACACACACAAATTAGCTAATTAATTAATTGGAGAGAAAGGAGTCAGAAGTGGCACA
>NW_008340640.1:159337-179136 GCF_000622305.1 Nannospalax galili
GCACGCGCTTGATCACACAAGGTGTCAAGAGAGAACCAACTCCCGAGAGATGGTAAACCCATGCCTACACACACACACACACACACACACACACACACACACACACAAATTAGCTAATTAATTAATTGGAGAGAAAGGAGTCAGAAGTGGCACAGTAACAAGACCAGAAGATACAGGGCTTGGGCTAACAAATTGGCCCTGGAGACTGAAAACTCTCTGAGTCTCCAGGCTGTGGGATTTATGGCGATTTTGAAACAAAGAGCATGGGAAGAAAGCATCAATAACAATTCCTGCTGGGGATGTGGCTCAGTTGGTAGAGCATCTGCCTAACATACACGAGGCCCTGGGTTTAATCCTCAAATATCAAATGTCTGCAGTGCTAGAATTCCATAGGAGAGGCAGATAGACCGGGGCGAGCCTGGACTATGAGACCCTGTCCTGAGTAAAAAGGACAATTTCCAATATCGGAGCCCGAACATCTGACTCGTTGTCAGTGTCATTTATGCAATGGAATGGGCAATGAATTTGCACCGTGACACAATTGATATTAGTGTTAGAGCACTTTCCAGAAGATACCCAGGTGGAGGCATCTGCTGCAAGCTGCACAACTGGGCTCATAAGAGAGGCTTGGGTTGAAGATTTCAACCCCACTCTACTGTAAGCACTCACCAGATGGAGGCTCCTTTAAGTGTATTTTCCAGTGGATTTTTTTCCTGTTATTATTATTAATCTAAGTTACTTGACAGACTACAGTAGTTGGACCTTGGTACCATAAATCTTCATTTCAATTTCCAGGAAAGATCTGGGCTATGCTTGATAATTGGGAAGAACTATAGTTTCAAAGATTATGCCAGAGAGGAAACTGGAAATCACAGAGACATTGAGAAGGATTCCCTCAAAGAGCAGCAATGTTACTTCTAAATAATGTTATTATCATCTGTAGAAAAGAAGGATAACCTCATAGCTAGGGAAGAACTGGGAAAACTGACAAAACAAAATATAATACATATGCAAAATCATGAATAATAACATTTGAAATTATCCAAGGAAGCAATTTTCTATTAGCTTTCAGTGTCTTTTACAGATAAACATCAGACCTAGAATGTCAAGTTCTCATAATACTGACTTTTCTTTTACAGAAATGATATTTGGTCCAATTTTGCATCTTTTCCAAGTTTTAATCTTTCCACAAAGAAAGATTAAAAGATGGTATGTATCTTCAACAAGCTTTCTTGAGACTATACTAAGTATAAGAATACTGATGGCAAGGAAAATAGCTTTTCTCCACCTAAAAATTCTTGATTGTTCATAGAACCCATTACGGAAAACTGACATCTGTAAACTATAGCTCCAAGCCTAATATATAGTCTGCAATGGGGTTTTGTAAATACAGTTTTTTTATTGGAAAGTAAGCTTTCTGTGGATTGTCTATGGCTGTTTTCATGGTTTTATTGTTGTCCTAGTTACTTTCTATTGCTTTGACAAAAACAATGGCCAAAATCAATTTGGGGAGGAAAAGCTCACAGTCCATCATCAAGAAAAACAATCTGGAAGCAGTAGCTGAAGCACAGACCGTGGAAGAATGCTGCATTCTAGCTTGCTCCTTTGGCCTGTGCTCAGCCCACTTTACAACCCAGAACCACCTGCCCAGGGTAGACAGCCACAGTTGAGTGTGCCCTCCCACATCACTCAACAATCAAGAAAATGTCTAACAGACACATCTATAGGCAGTTCAATAGAGAATTCCCCAACTGAGGTTCCCTCTTCCCAGTGTATCAAGTTGAGGATGGAAGCTATCCAGCACAATCGTTATTACACTGAGAACGCAATAGCCCAGTCTATTGAGTCTAGACTTTGCAACAGATATGCGTAGTTAGCAAAGTCTATGTTCCTTATGACCTGATCCATTGCAGAAAGTTTGCCAACCAAGATCTAGAGGAAAGTATTCTGGGGACACTGGACTGTTAAGCAAAGTCGATCAAGGTGAGGATGTGAAAATGGGTTAGCTCTACTTTATACGTGACAGATTGTTCTGTGAATATATAAAGATGGGAAAAACAGACTTTGTATGCCGTCTTCTCATCCTTCTGCCCCAGGCAGCCACTCTCCTACTGAGCAGGGGTGAAAAGGGGTTATAATAATGATGCATCCTCCATGACAGAAAATTGGCAATGGGAAAAGGATGGAGACTATGACTCTACTTTAGCTGAAGGGGTGACATGAGAAACTGGATGACTCGGGAGCAGGTGGCTTTGCTGTGGAAGTTCTCTTCTAATAGAGAACTGCTTCTCTGCTGCCTTTCCCATCCGTTCATCCCTGCTACTTCCTACCCAAACAACTTTAGGGCAGAAACCTAAGGAATGGCCCAATTCTTCAAGGTCTCTGCTTCAACTGAGCTCCTTGCTTTGAAAATACCACACAGATTTAAAAATTATTGGAGTTTATTATGAAGAAACTCCATCAATGGAAAGTATCTATGGGGAAACTTGAAACGACTTTTCTATGACCTTTGGGGCCTTCTTTATCCCTTAACCCCTTTCCATATTAAGCAAAGATAGTTACAACTGAGCTCAATTTCCCAGTGTTCGTTTACCCTGGATTCCATGATGGCTGTAAACAATACTCTCCTATGTCTGAAACTTTAGCAAAAGACTGTCTTGATTCACTGCTCACTTGAAGGGAATTTCTTCGCATGGTACTGCAGTGGCAAAAAGAATGTTTTTTTTCTGAGGACACCCACAAAATACCCAGAGAAATGAACAAGGCTGTGTTGGCTACCTTGCAGTTTGTAGAGCAAGCTCAGTCTGCTTTCAGCCTTCCAGGGATGTTTCAGCTGGTTTCCAGTTCCATGGACTTGGACTACTTCCGTGCTTCCTGGAAAATACTTCAGCATTGCAAACCATCAATATCTGTATTGGGGACTTTCCACCTATGGGTCTGTACAGTCATTGTCTAATAATCTTTCTTCTGGTGGGCGGGGCAGATATCACCCTGGAAACTCAGGCTATTGCCTGTTGTGAGATGAATGGACAAGCCAAGCAGACACACAGCTCCTGCAGATCAGGACCAGGCATATGCTTTCCAGAATGATGTCCATGATTGAATCATTTCTATGTGTTGAAGAAGGGCTGGGGGCACTCCCCTTATGCATGTTCATCCCTGTTCTGAATTCCACTCTGGAGAAAGGCAAGTACAGCTCACTAACATTCACTGCTTTCCTTGGAATAGTGGTTAAGAGTCAAACTAGCTAAAGGTTTGTGTTATTTGAGTGGCAACCTTCTCTGCTACCAGTGATAACGTAGCAACCTCCAGATTATTGTGAGGGTTAAAAGGAGATGGGACACACAAAGGTAAGGGTGGTAATTGTGAGGGTTTATCTGGATTGTTGACTTGATTGTGGATCTGAGGTTGAGTAGGAGATACACTTCTGGGATGGCCTACGAAGGTATTTCTTACAAGGATTAACAGAAAGGAAAAGACTCTATCCGGGCGTGGGCAGCACCTTCCAGAGGCAACCCAGCTATAGATCTGAGAGAAAAGCAGGACCACTTTCCCTGCTGACTTTCCTCCTTACTGGTGAGTGAATCAACTCTGTTGCTGTTCCTGCCGCGACTGCCGTCCTTCCCTGACATTAAAAACCGGCTTCTTCAGCCTACTGATGTCAACTGAAGACCAGTGACCCTCCAGGAATTTTACAGGACTTTAGTGCCAGATTGGGTCTGCTGACACAGTCAGCTTCATGAACCTCGCTCAATTCTTAGCCTCTCCAAGCATGCAAATGGCCGTATCATGTGAGCCAATCTAATAAATTCCCTTTGTGAGATATATTTGTTCTCTTTGCTCTGTTCTAGAGCACCCTGACTAATAGACAATACATAGAAAATACCATATGTCTTTGATTTTCTTTTTTAATTTCTAGGGACAAAATATTAAATAGGCCTAGGAATTAATAATAGTAAAATAAAGATAAACAAACAAATAAGAACAGGAAAATTTGAGAAACTTCCACAGATCATAGGACACCAATGATAAGAAAATGTGACCAGGTGCTTGCACTTGGTCTTGGAGAAACAAAAGGACACAACTGGAAAGATTGCTGAAATTTAAATGAAGTCTGACATTTTGTTAATAGTAACATACTAGAGTTGGCTTCCTAGTTTACACAACACAATGCAAAAATGTCAATCTAACAAGAAAAGTCAGATCAAGGATGGATGGGAACTCTACATTATGTTTACAATTTAGCTGTTTTTCTATAAATCCAAAATGATTCCTAAATAAAAAATTTATCATAAACACTCTAACTTCGAATAAAAGCTTAACATAATGGATTAGGAATGAGATCATTTTCCAGACTACTTTCCTTCTTAACATGGGGTGGGACACATGTGAGGATCAGAGGACAATTTGTGAGCATCAGCTCCATCCTTTCATCATGAGGGTCCTGGGGATTGAACTCTGATCCTCAGGCTTAATGGCAAGCTCCTTTACCCTCTAAACCATGTTACTGGTCTCATTTTTACATGTATTTATCAAATAAGCTAATTATAACAACCATAGAAGCAGAAGGGTAGATGGTAAACTGAGCCTGCAGACTGCAAAAGTATATAAAATTGCATTTGTGACTCAGACAAGGATGAAGGGCTTTCAAAGCATGGGAAACATTTGTAAAGGCTTCTAAGACTGTTTGAGAAATTTTGTAGCACTCAAATGATGACAAGAATGTGGTGCAGCAGGGCATGTGGTACGTGAAAGGTAAAGACCAGACCTACAATTGGAGGAGAATGGGAAGAGAGGGAATAGTTAAAACCACAGCCGTACTGATATATACTGATTAATAATAGACAGTGTACCTTTATATTTAAAATGTACAATGAAATAAGCATTAGTGTGCCCATTATATGATCACCATAAACAAAAACATAAACACATCTGCCAACACCCTGAGGTTTTCTCATAGCTCCAACCACCCACCAACTCAAACTGCCATCTCAGGGACTGTGGCTCTAATTTATGTCCATGTAGATGGACTGCACATTCTAAAATCTTAGACAAATGATATCATGGTGTTATGGGATAAATTTTAATCTCTCTAAAATTCATTGTGTTGGTTATAATCCACAACACTTAGGAAAAAAGGCTCTATTTGAGGATAAGTATTTGAAAAGATAATAAACTAAAAGTAAGGTCTTTAGGAAGAGTCCAACCTGACTGAGTCCTGGTTAAAAAAAAAAGAGTTTGGATGCAGTGATGTACAGAAAGGAGACTATATAAAGACCCAGGGAAGGCTGTGTGAACAGCTATGTACAGAGGGAAGGCTGTATGAACGGCTGTGTACAGAGGGAAGGCTATGTGAACGGCTATGTACACAGGGAAGGTTGTATGAACGGCTATGTACACAGGGAAGGCTCTGTGAACAGCTATGTACAGAGGGAAGGCTGTATGAACGGCTATGTACACAGGGAAGGCTGTGTGAAAGGCTATGTACAGAGGGAAGGCTGTATGAATGGCTATGTACACAGGGAAGGCTGTATGAATGGCTATGTACACAGGGAAGGCTGTGTGAACAGCTATGTACACAGGGAGGCTGTATGAACGGCTGTGTGCACAGGGAAGGCTGTATGAACGGCTATGTACACAGGGAAGGCTGTGTGAATGGCTATGTACAGAGGGAAGGCTGTATGAACAGCTATGTACACAGGGAAGGCTGTGTGAATGGCTATGTACACAGGGAAGGTTGTATGAATGGCTATGTACACAGGGAAGGCTGTATGAACGGCTATGTGCACAGGGAAGGCTGTATGAACGGCTATGTACACAGGGAAGGCTGTGTGAATGGCTATGTACAGAGGGAAGGCTGTATGAATGGCTATGTACACAGGGAAGGCTGTGTGAATGGCTATGTGCACAGGGAAGGCTGTATGAACGGCTGTGTACACAGGGAAGGCTGTGTGAACAGCTATGTACACAGGGAAGGCTGTATGAACGGCTGTGTGCACAGGGAAGGCTGTATGAACGGTTATGTACACAGGGAAGGCTGTGTGAATGGCTATGTACAGAGGGAAGGCTGTGTGAACAGCTATGTACACAGGGAAGGCTGTGTGAATGGCTATGTACAGAGGGAAGGCTGTATGAACAGCTATGTACACAGGGAAGGCTGTGTGAATGGCTATGTACAGAGGGAAGGCTGTATGAATGGCTGTGTACACAGGGAAGCCTGTGTGAACGGCTATGTACACAGGGAAGCCTGTGTGAACGGCTGTATACACAGGGAAGGCTGTGTGAACGGCTGTGTACACAGGGAAGGCTGTGTGAACAGCTATGTACAGAGGGAAGGCTGTATGAAGACCCAGGGAAGAGATGGCCACATAAAAATCACAAAGAAGAGACTAAAGAAAACAACTCTGCCTGGCACTCAGTCCAACCTTTCGTGCTGTAGATAAAATAAACTTCCAATGTTGAAGTCAGCTGATCTGTGGTACTTTCCTGTGGCAGTCCTTGCATACATAATAAGGGTTATTCACACTCTCTTTTATATGCCTATTTTCTTTTACTTAATGGATCTATATATCTATAGTATTTTATGTATTATATCTATACTATTTGTGTGTTTATTCTTCAATGGCTCTACTGAGCAGGGGATCATATAACAATTTTTTAACTTTTGACCCTTGAGGAGTATTGAAATTGTTTCCAGTTTCTCCTTCTTTTAAATGAACTACTATGCTTATTGTCTCTGACTCTTTTCCTAGACAAATGCTTTCATTTCTCAGAGCTAATACCGAGAAGAAAATTGACTAGGTCATATGGAAATATACATTTAACTTTATCATGTGAGCTGACAGCCAAAGAGGCCTCCTAACCCTCCTACTCCCACATTCCCAGCAACTGGTGAGCTAATTAACCAGACGTCCCGGTTCTGCCTATCACCATCTCTGGGACCTGCCACTCCCTCAGGCTCAGTGAAGGTTGCTAAGTCCCACCTCTCATCATTCCTCCTCTACACACTAGACCAGCCTTCAAACTCACTTCCAGATCAGGCACCTCATTGCGTTACTCCACTGTTTGAAAATCCAACATGCCCTCCCATAGGAAACAGAATAAGACCCTAACTCTTTGGCATGGTCTAGGAAATCCTTTAAAATTATCAAAAAAATAGTATAAAAGGAGATGTCCAAATAACAAATAAGCTGCCAAAAAGATGCTCAGTATCATCAGTCATTGTGAAATGAAAATGATGGTGGGGGTAGTTCATCTTCAGGAAATTTGGGACAGAGGTCAGTGCTGACTCCAAGCTCCAAGACCGTAATTGAGTCAAAATGGGCATGTGGGAAGGAAAAATCTAAAGCAGATTCATTTCCTGCTAAAATGCAGAGATCAGAAACTGTTTTTTAGCAGTAGCAGAATTCCTGCCCTCTTCTCACTGCTTGCTGACTTCATGGGTCCATTACCATGCAGACTGAGCTAAAGAACCATGCAGGGCTCCTCAGAAGGGCTCTGTTTCTCTGCTTAATATTATGCTTTGTATTGAAATCATTGGTTCCTTGTGTATGACAGAGGCCAAGTGCTGCTTCTTTACTTTAAATGTCTGCCAAAGAGCCCAGCAACGGGTGGGTACTAAGTGGAGATGAATCCATCAAAGGGATGAACAGAAAAGGAACCATGCAATGGAATCGGGACAGTCCACTGTGCCTTGAGGCACGTGGAAGTCAAACCACCTTTCCAGTAGTCCATTGCTTGAGATTCTGTGTGTGTGTGTGTGTGTGTGTGTGTGTGTGTCTGACTCTCTGTCTGTGTCTGTGTGTGTGCATATTCATGTGTATTGGGTGCATGGGTGTACCTGCACAAGTGTGTGCATGCCTGTGGAGGTCAGAGGACAAGCTTGGCTGTCATTCTTTAGGTGTTGTCCACTTTTTTTGTGAGACAGAATCTCTCACTGGCCAGGAACTCGCCGATTGTAGGCTACCTGGCCAGTGAGCCCTCAAGGACCTGCCTATTTCTGCCTCCCCAGCACTGGTATTGGGAGTGGGCCACGACACTCAGATTGTTTATGTAGATTCTAGCAGTCCAACTCAGGTCCTTGTGCTTGACTGGCTGAGCTGTCACCCCAACCCAACTTGAGATTCATTTTGAAGAAATCCTGTGATGTTGAAGAGATAATGAACTACTTAACTTTATACCAGGTGGGTCCTCTGTGTTTCCTCTAATGGAGGCCCAGCTCTACCTGTCAGACATCTTTGTGCCTTAGGTGCAGGAGATACCTCCTTAGGTGCTTGGGATACCTCCAAGCAACAATTAAAGTTCAGCATCAGGTCCCCTTGCCTCCTTTGTAGTTCGCTCCTCTGCAGCAAGGAGACACTGCAGTGCCTGGCATGCAGGGTTTCTGTTTCCTGGGGCTGGCATTCAGTCACCAGCGCCATCCTGTTCTTTGGGAGGTGATCACTTGTTGGAGAGCTCCCCAGTGTCTGTTGTTGTGTTTGAGACTGACTTTTGTTCCAGACTAGTGGGCTGGGGAGACAAGACTGCACTAAGTAACACAACATGAACAGAATGCGTGCAACATTTTCCAATCTCTTTCTCCCCCTTCCTCACTGAGCATCCAAAAAACTCCCTCTGCTTGTTTCTATCTCCTGTATTCCCATCCGTCTATGAAAGCTTGGGAATTAAGCCTTGCTTTTCCAATCTCAGTCTGCAGGGAAGTGTAAATTAAGTGGCCAGGGTTGCCTAAGAGCTCACCCCACTTCTTCCACCTTCCCACTTCCTGCCCCACTTGTGACTTCCGCCACAGGATTTAAAGCGTATTTTCTGCTACCATCATCCACGGCCCTTTCCTCCCTCCAGACAAATCACAGATGGTGGTGTGTTCACTGACATAGGTAGGACTTTCTCAGATCAGAACACACATCTCTGATTTTCTGAGAAGAGAAATTCAAAAACTGAGCCACTAAACAGCATGGCTGAGCAGGTGAGCAGAGGAAGACACAGGAGCCCCTGCTCCCTAATTAAGCCAGCAGGGCAGGCTATCTCAACTCCAATTTCTTTCCTTTCTCGTGTTGTCCAAAAAATATCACCTAATACACATCCTCCTTTTAAACCAAAATTTATCATGTTTAGTCCCAAGGCAAAGAAAATTTTATTGTGGAAAGTTTGAATCAAGTTTTCTGAGAACTCAGAAAGGAGAAGGTCATGAAAATGCAGTGTTCCTTACTTTTCATGTTTTTAGTTTCTCAGCTTTTAGAATTCCCTTCATTCAAAAATCCCTTTGAGGCCAGGGAAATGAGTGAGCAGGTAAAGGTGCTTGCCACCAATCCTGACAACCTGAGTTCTGTTCCTGGCATCTACAAGTTGTCTCTGACCTCAATATCGCACCAAGACATCTACATAAACATACACATACACACACACCCCACATATACATCACACAACACAAATGCACAACATATACATACACAACACATACACAGCATACAAATAAATAAATGTCATTTAAAAATTACTCTTACAAAAACAATAACCTGCAATACAAATACAAAAACCTGAAAATTTTAATTTCCTGCGATTCCCATAACAAAATAGTTGTGAGCTACACTTGAATCAGTGTCAAAGTATGTGCATAAATTCTGATTACTCAGTGTTTGTAATGAGACTTAATTCCTAATACTTATTGGTCATTTCTTAGTTATACACATGATCAGTGAGGACACAGAACATATAACTAATGAGCAACTCCACATCAAAGCACATCTCTATTATCAGAGTCTAACATTCTGGGAATGGATAGCTATTCACTCTGATACCCAGTTTGTCACAAAACCCAACTCCATGACGCTCTGCATTGTTTTCCAAACTTTCTCTGCTAAATACAAATGAATAAATCTTATTTGAAAGTTGACACAACATGTTGTTAAAGCCTTCCCTTGCTTCTTGAGCTTCCGTATTCTAAACCTCTGCCTGATGGAATAAGCAGGAGATACAAATTATAAACCAAACATGCACTTCGTGATCTAGCTGCATTTGTAATTCCGTGTTCCCTTAGGTTGTAAAAAGTAATTAAGTGCTTTCGCTTAAAAGGCCACCTGAGGGCTGGGTCCAGAAGTAAATTGTGAATAGAGCCAACAAATGGCATTGTCAGATTGTTTAATTCTATCCAAAAGGACTTAAAATAGGAGTTGTTAAAGGTAATTCACAATGAGAAAAATGTGCTCATAGAAAACTAAGAATAGATTTCTACAACTCTGTGTATGTGTGTATGTATATATGTGCATTCATGTTTTAGTGACATAAACTTGACTTTGAGTAATATCTCAGATACTCAGGGTCATGGCCCCAGCACAAGCTTCACTCACACTCAACACTGTTCACCCCTGGCTCCGAAGAGTAAGCCTAAACTCTGGACGAAAAGTAGTTTGTTCCCCCCTTCCAGCCCAGCTGACATCTTATGGAAATACAGGCCACTGAGTCCTCTTTTCAACAGAACTAAAAATGAGGGATTTTCCTGAGATTGATCCTTGTTTTCAAATGTTGGTAGCCAATAAGAGATTTTATTTTTAAAATGCTGAATAAACCAAACAAAACCAAGTGGGTACCAGATGTGGTTCAAGGGCCAGTAATCTGCAATGTCCAATTTTTATAATTAATTATAGTTGATGTTTCCAATTAATTAAATATTATTTTTAAATGTGTTTTTATGAAAGTTCTTTGGGCAGGGCTCATCTAAAAGCATTCTGTATTTTTATGCCGTTGCTTTTTCAAATATAATGTAAAAGTTTTAATGTGAAGGTGTTTGTCCTTCATTTTAGGTAGTTTGGGAGGGTGCTTCTGTCTTACAACATAAACTTCTACCTCAAACAATACCAAAAAGCATATTTTTATGTCTTGTTCTTCCTGTCTTTAAGTAGAGGGGAAAGCCCACCTCATTCACTTTCTTAACAGAGGTTAACACTAGTAATGACGTCAACAGAACTGCAAGGAAGAAAAGGAATTAATTTTTTTCTGTTTAGTTTTTTCATGGAAATAAAAGTGAATATTTTGTAAAGTGGTTAAACTCATTTTAAAAAATACAGAAAGAATGTTGTTGTTGGTTCAACACCAGGCTCTTCAGTGAAGCGATAAGATTTTTAAAAAGCAAAGCTTTTACCAGGTGGATGACACCATTTCACATAGCCATTTGGGTTTAAATGAAATGAAACTGGGAAAAGAATGCATTTTGCATTCGTAATTCAGTTAAATAGCTGCAACACATGAATTGGTCTGCTGGTAGTTCCCCATATGTTCTGTTAGTCATTTTAACATTTTCCCCACAACCACTAAAAATGATCACTTTCCTCTGAGGTTTAACCTCTTTTTCTTAAATCTGATAGTTAAGCGTTTTTGCTGTTAAATCTTTCATTACTGTTGTCATAGTAATTATAAACAACACTCTGAAAATTGTTCAAGGGCTTGTACCAGCAAATACTATTCATGGTACACCTGGGGACATGACTTCTATGACAGGGCAGGGTCTACAACCTCAAATACCATGCACATCATCATTTTGGAAAAGAAAAAGAAACTTTCTCTTTCTGGAATGTTCTTTTGGCTCAGTAAGGATAATGTGACATCTGACATCATTATGCCACAAGGAAAAAAACTGAAGATATATTATTTTAGGAATCATTTTTATAATAATTTCAATTAATTGTAGCTTTAATCGAAAAAAACTCAGCTATCGACATTGTAGATAGGAAATCCAAATTATGACTTGAGTATTGCAATTTTCAACAGTTAGGTTTGTGAATCATTTATTGTGTCATAAATGTCACCACCTGCCTTCTCAGAACCTATGATGCCTAACTACAAACTTTACCATCAGCAAGTGAATAACATTGCTAATATCTGGACTCCATGCTTCAGGAATGGATCCAACTGGAAGACAGTTCATCATCCTCAAGGTTCCCAATCCATGGCTTCATAACCTTGAAGCTAGAGTTAAACATTTTCTTCCTTATGCCCTACATCCAGTCAAAATATTAACTCTTGGGGCTGGAGCGATGGCTCAGCAGTTAAGAACACTGACTGCTCTTGCAGAGAACAGAATTTGGTTCCCAGTACCCACGTGACAGCTAATAACAGTTCCTAACTCCATTTCCAGATGATTCAATGTCTTCTTCTGGCCTCTGTGGACTCAGATGTACTTACATACATGTAAGTGAAACATATGTACACATAAAATAAAAATAAATAAATACAGTTTGTAAAATGCTAACACTTGGCTCAAGGTATTTGATGTATTTATTTTTTAACCTTTTTTTGACATTTCTACTAAAATAGTTCAGAATCTCCATTACCATTTGAAGATGAATCCATAGGCATGAGGCCTTTTGATGCATGAGGGTACACACAGATTTGTTAATTCTAACCTCAGCAAAAGTGATAGGTATTAGGGTCATTCTCAAGGAATCCCCAGGGCCAGACAGAAGACAATGATCCACAGGATCCCAGGGTACTCTAGAATGAGCCCGTCTTAAGGAATGTCTGGTGAGCAGCTTTTATTGTGTCTGGGACTTGTACATGATCTTGTCCTTTGAGAGATCCACATGGGCCAGACCCTTTGCCAGGGGAAGACAGAAGAATTTTCCATCTGAAGTCACTCAAGAAAGGCTATATATTAGGTAAGTTATAGAAAGCATCAAGACAGGAGTTTTTGTCCTGTTTCCATTTCAGACCTACTTGTAGCCACCGCAAAATAGACCTGGACACCCAGGATGGATGGATCCCATAAGTTCCTGAAACTCCTCAAATGAGTTCAAAGCTTATCAGAAAAGGGTAGATTTGGGAAGTAGCCATGATGAAATGGAAAGAGCTCTAAAAGAGTGAAGAGAGACTGAGGATGACTGATTAACCATGAACAAAGGGATGGGATAGCAGAGACCCAGTGGGTTTATAACACCAGCTAAAGCCAATAAAAGTCCACATAGACAGGAGCGCTGTAGAGTCTCTGTTGCCCTGAGATCTGTTAAACCACAGGTCAGTCAGCTGTCAACTGTCAATCGACCATAAAAACAAGCATGAGGAAAGAGACATCACCCCAAAGACCAAGAGAGCTGGGTACTCACTACCACACCCCACCAGCAGGCTGAGAGACCCATGCAACTCCCTAGAAGATTCCTTTGATATTTTGAAGAGGTATGGATGATAGGTCAGAGATAATAATGTTGATGAAAGGTAATGCTTTTGAGAACTTACTTGCTGAGTCCTTTTCAAAGTGCTTACATCAATTCTTTTCCCAATAAACTTTGAGGGGTTTTATTATATATAGCTGCTATGATTGGTCTTGATGGTGAACTTGAGGGGATTTAGAATCACCATGGAAACAAATTTCTGGTCATGTTTAGAGATTATCTAGATTAGGTTAATTGAGGTGGGAAAACAAATCCTAAATGTGGGCTGGGCTGTTCCATGAGCTGAGGTGTCAGGCTAAGTAGAACAGAGAAATCAAGCTGAACACAGAATTAATTCATGGTAGTCTGTTTCCTGGCTGGGATGCAATGTGACCGGTCCCTCCTGTTCCTGCTGCCATGACTTTCATGCCACAGCATGTGAAAGAGGTAACTAAAACAAGTACTGTTCTCATTGGACCTGCATGAAAACTGAGATGTAGAAAAACTGAACAGTTTCCCTAAAATCACACAGCTACTAAGTGGCTAAACTGAGATTCAAAAAAGGTAATGCGACTTCAAAGTTTCATTCATAGCCATTCTGCTATAGTCTCTTTCCCTCAAAAATAAGAAACCCCAGATTCATGGAGACTGACATAATGGCCCAAGAAATCAATCATTTATACAAATGCTAGTGACCAAGACGGATATAGCCAGCCCCTTCTCTGGTAAACACATCCACCATTTTGGAAAAGAGTTAAAGAGAGCGAGGGAGAGAGAACAATAATGGCCATGGGACTGGAGAGATGGCTCAGTGGTTAAAAGCAATGGCTACTCTTGCAAAGGACAAGGGTTTGATTCCAAGCATCAACATGGTGGCTTAACAACTGTCCATAACTCCAGTTCCAGAGGATCTAACACCTTCTTCTGACCTCCTCAGACATGAACAACACGGGTGCACTTATATACGTGCAGGCCTAACACTCATAAGCATAAAATAAAAATAGTAAACAAAATATTTTTTAAAAATGAATCCTGAAGCCTTTGTGCTTTCTAGGCGTGTTCTAGATGATGCAACAACTCACTTCACTGCCTTGCTCCTCTCTATAACCCTGCAAGCTCGAAGATGCTCTCCAGTGGAGCATTACTGCTTTACCTGGACATATTTTTCTATGGTCCCCAACACAGTGGCTATGAACTGTATATGGCCCTTGAGTACTCAAAGAGTGCTAGTGCAACTGGGAGAGAATTCTCCTTTAATCTCAAATGATCAGCTTAAAAAGCTGTATATTGCTAGTGGCTACCAAACTGGACGGTACAATAGCCGGTATTTTCTCCAGCTTAGGCACGAGAAAACTGAGGTGCAGTACAGCTATGTGCCTTGCCCAAAGTCAGGGAGCTTCCTAGTGGTGAAGCCAGAGTGCAAACCCAGTCTGGCTCTGGGGCACAGGCTTTCACTCTAATGTTCTCCTGAGCCATCATGAGCAGTCACTGCAGAACACAGCACTACCTACAGTCCTATTTCTATGATGGAACTGAACATTTAAGTTTTTTTTTTATTCCCTAACAGTTGGGGGGCTTATGAGGAAAATTTGATCTGTTCCTGACAAAACAAAGACACTAGGTTTCCTCTTTAGAGTTTCTGAACTGCATAGTCTGCTTCCCAGGCAATGTGATGTGTTTCAAATAGTGTTGTTAAGGCTAACTCATTTGGCCTGGTGGTCCTTATGCACCCTGGATCCAGAGGGCTGCCAAATCATTGTGGCCCTAAAAGGTCTGAAGCATGAAGTCCATTGTGCGGTGTCAGGTATGTCTATGAATGTTGCCAGGGATGGCATTTCACAAGTGCAAGGACTCTGGGGTCCAGCTGAGGGATGAAGGTGGGGTCATGGTCAGAGGTAATGCCAGATTAACTAAAGTGCTTTACCTATAAAGTAGAGCTCAAAGCCCAAAGCAATGCAAATTTAAGTAGTAAACTTGAATCATTTTTCTTAAACCAAGGCATATCTTAAAATTGACAGGCTTCTCAAGAGTCCATAACCTCTATTCAAACCCTGCCTAACCCCTACCACCATCTTGAATGACCATAAGCAAAAGTCTGCCTCTCTGCGATTCAATGTCATCTGTGATCCAGTGACAATACATCTGTTCTCTCATTCTAAAATCAGTGGAATTTGTTTGTAAAGTACTCTTTAAGTATGAAGGAAGGGAAAAACACTAAGATAGACAAAGGAATTTCTTGCTGCTTTTAAATTCTTGTTATAAATAATGCTTTCTTGGATCTTTGTTGGATGATTTAACTCATGCACAAGAGCTGAATTGGCCGAGTTCTCTCCGTATTCTACCCTTTGTGTTCTACCTGGGTTCAGGACAACGGAGGTGGGAGGTCCATTTCTCTGAGCTCCATCTTGAAAAATGTGTTTTGGTGGGAATCAAATCAGAGATCATTCCAGGATATTTTGAAAACAATTTCACTTGAAAGCTTTCTCTCTTTCTATCTTCTTTTTTTCAGTTGTATTCCTTGAAGTAAAATATCATATTAAATTAGTGAAAGGGGAAAATCATAGATACCCAAAACCCAGGACCTTTTTAAAAATCTGCAAGTTTGCTCAACTTAAAAGCAAGTCAGCCCACTACAGAACTGAAGACAGTGAACAATTTATTATGAAGAACAAAAACATGGGGGAAATTTTATGCCAAGGGGGAGAATTTTGCAATTCAAAATGTGTGTGTGTGCGGGTGTGTGTGACATTTGTAAAATTTCACAAAATGTTTCTGCTTTGCCAGGCAGCATTCACAAAGCCAAACCTTGAAGCTCCACACAGCACCTAGGCCAAAAGCAATCAACAGCCGGAGCCCACACAACAGCACATTAGAAAACACGCCAGCTTCCCTCACATCTCGCAGTCAAAGAAATGAAAACCGCAATGCTGAATTGCACAACTCCTCGAATACAGAAAGAAACCAAATTAAAAGGAGAAAATCTTTAAAGGACAAGTTGTTACTGACAATTATATAAGCTGGAGAGACAGCTTCAATTTCTTTTTATATTCGGTGCAAGTGAACAGGGTGTCTGAATTTGTATCACTGTAGCCATCAAACACCCTAGGGAAGTCAGGAGGTTGTTGCATCCTGTACTTGTCTCATGGGCACACTGACAAAAGTCAGGTGTACCTATGCACTGAGGAATGTTCTAAAATGGTGATAAGCACACATTTTCTACAAAGAGCAGATAATAAATGTTTTAGACTTTGTAAACCTGACCGCACTGATTAGACCAACCTGGCTACCCAGTCACTGAGCTGTGGACTGCCTGGTTCCAACCATTTAGATCAACAATAACTTGGCGGTCCCCTGGATCCAATGTTCACAAGTGCCACCAAGCCGAATGGGACTGTTTATCTACACTGTTTGAAACACACCTTACTGACTGAAGAGTTGAATGCTTTGTTTTGTAAGAAATCTGCTCTAAACACTAAACTCTGTTATTGTCCAATATGTCCTGGAATGAGAATAGCTATTCCAGTAAAACTTTATTTACAAAATCAAGTGGTAGACTTAATTTGTCAACCACTGTCCTAGAAACTCTGACAAGAGGAAAAGGATGTACTTAGATATGAGAGGAAGATTAAATTTTATTGATATTGGAAGAAAATATAAATACTACCTGATTCTAATCTAGCCCAAACTTACCTAATTATATTTAATACTTAAATGTTGGAACCATTTAAGTAGTTGGTGAGTTCATAAATTCTCTAGTCAATTTCTGGTTTATTTCATCATTCAATCGAAATGTTTCCTCTACAAAGAAAGTTACCCTAAAGAATTTTAATCACTCATTTCTTCTTAAGATTTATTTTTATTTTAAATTATATGTACTCAGGTGTGTACACTTGAGTACAGGTGATCTTAGAGGCCAGAAGAGGGTGTCTAATCCATCCTAGAGCTGGAGTTACAGGTGGTTGTGAGCAGCCTTCCCTGGGTGCTGGTCTTAACCAGTAAGTCATCTCTCCAGCCCCTAGTTACTTTTCCTTTCCTCCCCGATATTATCCATGAATCAACAATGGTTTTTGAATTCCTATAGGCGCCTTTACAACTGAATAAATGGCTGTATGTCCCCTTTCATTCTTTCACTCAAGCAATAATCAAAATTGAGTGGAGAAATAGCTTCAAAACTTAGAAGGGAAATGATGTGAATTTTCTATTTTACTTCCCAATAACTCAGTAAAGTCATTTGGGTTTATTCAAGGCATTCAAAAGTTAGGAAAAAATGTACCACCCACAAAGCCTTTCTAAAAGCTTATTCAAGATTATGTGCCAGAAAAGTTAAAAATGAATTCAAGCAAGAAAGTCATGAGAGTTGAGAGACAACAAATTAGCAATACACAAAACTTATGATTAAATCAAAATAATTTTCATAATGGTTTTTTAAGTTTGGTGAAATTGTTAGTGAATAATTCCTTACAAAACAGAGATAAAATGTAAAAACATTAATCACAAGGTTGAAATAAAACTTGTCTATTCAGCATAGAGGAGGTAGTGGAACAGGAAAGGAAGATGAAAAGTTTTGTTATTTTCATCCTTGTATTGCTTAAGAAGAGGAAAAATATTACCTAGAATTGATATTTTTAAGGAGCGTGTTTAAATGTGTAATTTTTTTAAAAAAGCATAAATCCTAGATAAATGATGGTAGCATGTACACCCTTCAGACCAGTAAACAAATAACAAAGAAAATGGGATCACTCCAGGAAAGGGTGAAAACGCATTTACATAAAAATAGGAAACCAAACAGGGATGCCAGAATGAGACCAAATGTTTCCATTTCCCTAGTAAATGGCAACCGATAAATTTCCCAATTTAAAGACAGAGACTTTCAGATTAGGTTTTTCTTTAAGCAAAATCCAGGTATATCTGTCTCCAAGAGATATGTCTAGAACAAAATGATTCTGAAAGATCAAATCTAAAGGGGTGCCTGCAGACATAGTGGGTAAATGCTAATAATAGAAACAGGAGTGGCAGCCTCACAGCCAGCCAAAGCAAGATGCAGAAGAGACAAAGACAGCCGAATCCAGAAAGAAGAGGAGAAAGCAGAGCTTGGAAAGTTCAACTGTCGAACTGTGTATTTAAAAAATTTGCCTGCAATTCCGAAATCAATTGATGAAGCTATTATCAGAATGTAAATGTTCATAATTCATCTCTCAGAAATCAAAAGAGAAATCATATCCCCCCAATGAAGGTCTGAATATCACAATTCACAAGCTTGATTTGATAAATATATAGGAAACTTTGTAACAATGAAGTAAAATTAACATTCTCTCAAATACACTTGGAGCATTTATAAAACTCACCTGACATGAGACCACAAAAATGTCTCAAAAGATTTTTTAATAATAGAATTCATACAAATCATACTCGGCAGCTATGATGTAGTGCAATTAAACACTAACGACAGGAAATGGTCACGATGAAATACATCCACTAGATAAGAGAAACATCTAGTTAGTCTTGGATTAAAAGAAATTCATAATTAATATCACAGACCACGCATAAGGCAATGATAGAACAGTTCATGTTAAGATTTGCAGCCATTGGACTGTCATCAAAAACACAGAGAGACCAACAATAAATGAAAAAAGCAGATTCTAAAAGCTGGATAAATAAGAATAAGCAAGTCTCCTAGAATGAACGAACTAATAAGACTAACTCAAGTGAGAGTGAAGATTGAGATGTAAGATAGAAAAAACTTAATTTACTTGGTTGATAAGACAAAGGGTTGATACTCTGAAAAAACCAATCTATCTCAAATATAACCAGAGAAAGAGCAGTATTAGAAAAGAAATGGGAAGCCAGGCATGCTTCTAATCCACGCACATGAAATGTTGAGGCAGGAGGGTCACCATGGGTTCAAGGCCAACCTGGCGTGTGGAGTAAGTTCCCAGCCTACTTGGGATATCGAATGACACCCTGATTTTACAAAACAAATGGAAAAGAAAAACTTAGGTATAGATACAAGACATGTTAAAACCTTAAAGGAATAGTATATAAGTTTTATGAATGTACACAGGACAATGAGGTGAAGCACTCCATTATGCATGACAGTGCTTGCAATTTAGTCAAGAGACATTAAAAAAATCAGGCACTAAACTAATAACAGTAAAAGGCATTAGCAATGTAGTTAAGCATCAAAGCTCTTCCTGTGGAGAGGTTTACTAATCCTGCAAAAACAGCTTTTACTGGGATATTTCACAATACATTTAAACATATATTTTAGCTCGTATCACCAGGTGAGCAAAAACCCCTAAGTGTAATCAGACAAACCCAGCAGAGCAAACTATGCCTTGGTGTTTGTTACTCGTGGATATAATTGCAAAAAGTCTGGAGTGGTATATCGCTAAATTGAATTTGGTAAATTTAAAATATAAACCAAAATAAACAAAGTAGGATTCTCCCAGGATCTTGAGGATGCTTCAAAATTAATAAAATAAAAATGCAATTTGCTACCTTAATACATTAAAGATAAAAAAATTGATCGTGTCAACCTATGCTGATGCATTATGTGATAAGGTTGATATATTTTTCTAAGTGTTGATATATTTTTCTAAGTGTAGAAAAAAATTTCTTGACTGAATGAAGACAATCAGTCAGAAACCTACAGCTCTCTAT
>NW_008340640.1:179235-185937 GCF_000622305.1 Nannospalax galili
AATTTAAAAAAAAATGTTTCCCATGATTACTGCTAAGAAACATCAGTCACTCAGCACCAGCCAAGACAGTAAGACATGATGAACAAAAATATAATATTAGAATTGAAAATACAATAATTTCATTTCTTGTGGATAACTAATAGGATTATCAAACATGTCTAAAAAACTGAGAGAAGCCATGAGCCAGTGCTAAACAGACAAAGGAGTTCAATCCCATTATCAGGTAAATCACAACATTTCAAAACTTATCTTTTTTTAAATTCCAAAATTATCCAATTACAAAAGACGAAAATGGTTGCTAAAAACAAAGCAAAGAATTAATAAAACTAATAAAATGTATAAGAATACTGATGAAAATTATGAAACTTGGGGATGGCAAGATGCATCAAAGGTGCATGCCGCCAAGCTGGATAGCCTGAGTTTAATACATACACCCCACAGAGTGGGGAGAGAGAACAGATTCCCTCAAGTTGTCCTCTGACCTCCACATAGACAGGTACAATTTGGGGTTTTTTGGGGGGGATGGGTTGTTTTGGTTTGGATTTCGTTTGTGAGACAGGGTCTCTTTGGAGCCCAAGCTGACCTGGAACTCACTATGTAGGCCGGGCTAGCCTCAATCCAAAGATGCACCTGCCTCTGCCTCCTAAATTCTGGGATTAAAAGTATGGATCACGAGGCTGGAGAGATGGCTCAGCGGTTAAGAACCCTGGTTGTTCTTGCAGAAGACCGGTTTTGAATCCCAGAACCCACATGACAGCTACCAACTGTCCTTAACTACAGTCCCAGGGGATCTGACACCCTCTTCTGACTCCCACGGGCATTGCATGACACGGGTGCACTTACCTACATGCAGGCAATACACGCATACACATAAAATAAAAATAATAAATTTTTTTAAAGCATGGATTTAAGGCCAGCCTGGTCCACATAGTGAGTTCCAGGACAGCTGGGGCTACAGGGAGACCCTGTCTCAAAAAGAACAACAACAACAAAAAAGTATGGATTACTATGCCCAGCCTTGCAACAATTTTTTAAAGAAAATTATAAAACTTTTCTCAAGGCAACAAAAAATCGGAAAAAAAGTGTCCTTAAATGACAAAATAAATACTATAAGGCCTACCAGTAATTCAAAAATTAATCTATGCATTTATTGCTGAAAATCCCAACTGACAAGCTTATCTTTTATTATTATTTTATTTTATTTTATCTTATTTTATTTTTTGGAGCTGAGGACCAAACCCAGGGCCTTGTGCTTGCTAGGCAAGTACTCTACCACTGAGCTAATCCCCAACCCCTATTATTATTGTTTTATTTAGAGATATTTTGTGTGTGTATTTCATACAGAACATCCCAAACAATCTTATTCATCTTTATACCTGCATCCCAAGTGGCACCCTCCCGTAGTCTCCCCTCACCCCCACTGGAGCCCATATACTCTGTCATCCCTGTTATTATCCACTGTGTTATCAGTGCCCCAGCCATTACCCAGTGCTAGGCCATCCACTGAATCTAGACAGCCTATCTAAAGTTCCTTGTTTTAGGAAGATCAGCTCTTCGTCATCTAGCAGCAATCAATTACCAAAATTCCTTTAGATAAGATTGGGGGTCTGCTGCTCATTTTCCAAGTTCTATGCTGGGTTAGTGTCTGAGGGTCTCTTGGGCCATCCTGGCCAATAACTCAAAGGAAGGTATCTCCTGTCTGGCATTGTTTCTTGTTATATAGCCTTTAGCTATTCACATGGACTCTTAAAGAATTATATTGATCCCTTTAATCTTTGGTTATACTTTCCTTTTGAGTGTTTAAGACCATACAGTTGGTCCAGATTAACTAATTTATTTTCACTCTTAAGGTGGTTGAGGATCTGTTCCTCAGGGGTCACGTGGGCTTGGGAGGAGCCCCTGGCTCCTTTCTTTTACCAGTTCCAGCTATATGAAGATAAGTCAAAGGTCCTGCTTGACCGTGACAGGCTTCACTTGGGAGCAAGGAAGAAACGTTTCCTCTCTGACAAGCTTATCATAAACTTCAACCTGAAGAGAAAAGGAGTAAGAATAATGAAGATATTTTGGAAAAATAAATGTTACATGCAGAATGAAAACTTACTAAAAACTATGGTAACCAGGTCTGGCAGTCAGATGTATGGACTGTGACACAGAACTCAGAAATGAGTTGCTCAAAGTTAGTGAGGATGTGAAATCACCAAATAGTTAGCTAGTGGAGAGACTTTTAATCTAGAATAGTGTGAAAACCTATTCTAGTTTTCTAGGATACCTACTTGCAAAAGAATTAAGCGGAACCCTTGCCTTAACAGTATACAAAGTACATCAAAGACCTAAATAGACGTGTTAGAAGAGAACAGAGAAAAATCTCATGACATTGGACTCAGCAGTGATTTCATGGATAGAACACCAACAGCATAAACAAATATAAAATATAGGTTAGATAAATTAAAAATTCGGTGTATTAAAGTATACAGGGAAAAAGGTAAGCTACAAAATGAAAGAAAATATTTGTAGGTCACACATCCAATCAGAGATTGTTATCCAAACCACATAAGGACTCCTAGAAATCAACAACTGAAAACCAAGCAACCATGCTTTAAGGCTGGAAAAGAGACTTGATAGACGTTTCTCCAAAGCAATACAAATGGCCAATACACACATGAAATAATGCTCAACATTACCAACCAGTAGCAAAGTAAAGGCCAAAACCATGGTGAGAAGCCATTTTCCACTTGCCAATGTGTTATTTAAAAAAAATGAAAATCATGAGGAAGTAGAAAAATGAGCCTTTGTGCACTGTTGGTGGGAATGTAAAATGGTGCTGCTACTGCAGAGGTGGTATGGTAGAGTCTTACAAAATCAACCATGAAACACTAGGATCCCGCAATTCCATTTCTGAGCGTACACCAAAAAGAACTGGAAATAGTGATTTGAATATTTTATATATATACACACATATATATATATTCATTTTCATAGCTGCATCATTCTCAATAGCCAAAAGGCAGAGGCAGCCAAACATCTACTGAGAGATTAATGAACAGTGATAGATACGTTTAGTTTTAATGTAGAAGGAAGACCTGACACAAATCTGCACTATAGATGAGACTTTCATGTTAGGTGAAATAAGTTGATCCCAACATTTACAAAAGGTAACTATCCTCAGAGGAGGAGGAAATGGGGAGCTATTGTTTAATATGTTAAGTTTCAGGTGGGGAAGGAAGATGTGAAAGATACGAACATAGATGATGGTGATGGTTGTACATCAACGAGAATATGGTTAATGCCACTAACTCTGCACATAAAAACATAAAGGGTGGATCTTACATTATGAATGATTCCATCACAATACAAAAAGAGCTACTGCATGAAATGCCAAAACTTAGTACGATGTCAACAGTTCCTTTCTCCCACTTAAAACAACCAAAAATGTCTACAGATAGTGACAAGTGTCCCGTGGGGGGCAAAACTGCCCCAGCTGTGAACTCCTGGGCTCAGTCATCACGATGAGAGGTCTTGACCAGAGAAAACTGATGATCTGTATAAACTTTAACACAACTACTTCATCTTGGGGCTACTGAAAATCTCTGTGAACACATGCAAAGCACACAAGTATTTTAAATTCTTTGGTCCATGCTTTCACATCTCATCAAAATTGTCTTGGTTTCTTTGCCTATTGCTGTGATAAAATACTCTTTAAAAAAGCAACTTAAGGGAGGAAGTATTTATTCTGGCCCAGAATTTAAGGGTACAGTCCATGGTAGCTGGAAAACTAGAGTGGGCACTTGAAGCAGCTGGTCACATGGCATCCACAATCAGGAAAGGAGAGGGATGAAATTGGCTAGGCTGCAGAAGGCTTGGGTAGCCCACTTGCATCTCTGCCACTGGGAGCACACAGAGCTTCTTTAGGCTTAGCTTCATTCAATGGCCCCTCAGGGCCTTGTCACAGGAATTCTGACCCTGTCCCAGAGTGTCTAGCTCCAACTGTTCTCTATGATCCTGCCAATGTTAAATGCATTCATCACTCTCTGTTCCTAATTACCTATTGCTCCTTCCTCCGTGACTTCCCTGTCATGATGAACTGTAGCTTTGAACTGGGAGAGATTTCCCCTTCAGGTGCCTTGTCAGAGTATTTTATCACAGCAACAAAAAGGAACTAAGACAAGGGATGAACCCAATTGTTTTCATCACAAGGCAGAAGAGACTCCATTACCTTTCGGATGCTACTACCCTGCAGCATGACAAGCATTTGCTATTACTTTCATGAAAGGAAAGCATGTCTCAGTCTTGGAATCCATTGGGACAGTGAAAAAGAAAAGCCTGTGTGGTTAAGAAAGAAAGCCTGTCTAGGTACTCTAGCCCCAGATTTCGTATGTGTTATATGCATGGGCTTTATAGAGTGCTACCTGGCCTTAGGTCAGAACTCCAGGCTTCCTAGAAGAATTTAAAAGATAATATTCACCCTGTTGTGACTTAGAACATATAATAGACAACACTCAAAAGAGAGACAGCTAACATATGCTTTGAAAGGGCCCTTTGAGAACCAATGTTTTAAAAAGAAAATTCATGAATCATAGGCTGTTTTGTTTTCAGGAAAGTGATCAGAATCTAAGGCAAGCGTCTTATCTGATTCTTAAAGCCACCATTTCTGTACTTCTGAAAAGCAGAGCCAGGGGCTATGAGCTTTGTGGGGCTATAAACCAAAGGTAAAGGGGAGGTGGGGCAAGATTTTGAACTGGAGGCTGCTGATAAGGTCAACTCAGATTTACTGGAAGTCACAAGTTGTTTTTAAGCCTTGCATGGCAGCTGTTTCAGTTTTAAAGGTTTATTGAAAGTGGACATTATTTACACCATGTTCATACAAAAACACAAGCAGTGTTTCCTCAGCACCTGTGGCAGATGTTTAAGAGGAAAAACTGAGCTCACATAACCTTCAGAATCATAAACATGCCAACCTTCCCCAGAAGAATACTTCTCTTTATGGGGAGCCCAGTCTGCCATTGCACGCTGGATCGCTTATCATGATTTGAACTTTGATGAACTGCTTCTTGCCCCACCTTTGGCTTTGAAATGGTCAGGTCTTAGAAACTGAGTGTGTTCAGTGGTGGACATTGCCTGAGTGGACATGCTCCAAGGAAAACAAGTGTTGTATTAGAAAGTAGTGGGTGCCCTATGAGCCTCTGCCATAATTCAGAATCCACTTTCATTTTCAGTCAGAAGGAGGAGGAGGGCTGCAGAGGATTCCATCTGAATAAAGAGCACATTTCAAAAGGACAGTTCTCAAAATGGTTTCTCCAGGGTTCACAGCACAACATGGGACCTCTTCAAATCTTTTTGTTCCTGATTTGTTGATGCCATATTTTCCTTCCTGGCATTAACTGGGGAGTTAACCAGCTGCATTATACTAAGTCTCTCACTTAGAATGCCTTTTCTTCTCCTTTACCGAAATAAACTTAGTTTTGGTCAGATTGGTTGCTTTAGCTGATGTTGCCCTGTTAATTGGAAGTCAAAAGCATGGACAAAAAGTTAGGAGAGCCTGTCATTTTTGTTTGGGAGACAGAAAAGTTGTACAAGGATGGGTCTGCCATGCTGACGTTCTCCACATATCTACAGGTTTAAAGGCTAGTTCTCCAATACTGTAGATATAGTAGGGTAAAGCATCAAGGGCCCCTCTTATGTTCCAGGAAACCCTTCTGATACCTCAGAATGTGGCTTGACATATGCAAAGTTGAGTCACCAGGAAAATCACAGGATGTGTATGTTAACATCTTTGCAGAGTCTTTCTTAGGAACTGAAATAGCCACAGGCTTTACAGAGTGTACCAAAGCAACCATCACTATTATTAAAGGTGGCTTATTAGCTCATCATGGAGAATCTGTAGCTAAAACCTTTCCTCATTCCAGGTTTTGTTCCCAGATAAAGTCCCCTTCCCTGGGCCACACTCCTTATGGTCCTTCTTCCTATTGAAGAAAAATACATTTGGTGACACCTGTTAGAGGCTATTAAGACTTTATTGAGGACTATTACAACAGATTTAAGACCTGAACAATGGGATTTACAGTGGGGAAAGAGTTTGGGCTCAGTACCAGATGCTACAGGAGCCAATGGATACCGATGGCTAAAGTGCAGGGTCAGGATTAATGGGTGGAAATTTATGAAAGAAACATCCAGGTTAAGACGAATTCTGACTAAACCAACCTAACAGGATTCTTGCTGAAGAAAGGCCAGATAATCAGACATAGCCTGGAGGCGGACAGTAAGGAGCCAGATTGATCACATCACAAACTCCATCAGATATCCAAGATGTGTGTGTTGGGGAAGGGGATTCTGGCTACACTGTCTTAAGAGGCAGGGTTCTTGCTGAGGCTAGATTTCAAAGGAAGTGCATGGATGGGACTCAGAGTGAGTTCAGGAGAGTAACTCAATTCTGATGGAGCAAAGAACCCTGTCACTGCCCAGGAAGCCCCAACTCAGTGTGGAGAACTTGGTCATATTATACAGGGCGTAAGTTTCTTGTGTGAGGCCAGCCAGTTTAACTGTGACTCTTGTCTGACATGCCTAGGACTAAAACTCAGTGGGGCAGGGCTCACATAGCAGAAAGCCCTGGGTTCTACCCCAGCGCTGCATAAGCCCAGTGTTCAGTCAGAATTTTCATAGCAAGTTCAAGACCAAGCTAAGCTACATGAAAGTCTCTTAAAAAAA
>NW_008340640.1:185947-211000 GCF_000622305.1 Nannospalax galili
GAGGGAGGGAGGGACTCAGAAACACTTGTTAGGAACAAGGTAAGATTAGAACTGAAAGGGATTTTTAACATCTGCCTAACCAACTCCATCAGCCCTCAGCATCTGCCTAAGAAACTGAGGGGAAGGGATCCAAATCCACCAGCTAAAGGATGTGGGAGCCAAGTCTAGACTGCCCATCTCTTGACCCTCAGAGCTTCTGAAAACTGCATCACATGAACAGGATGTTCATGGAGGAAATATTTACATTGCACCCTCTCTACCTCAGTATGGACCAAGAAAGAAGGATGTATGCAGTGCTTCCTCCTTTTTAAGCTGAAGGGGTCTTGATGTAGACATCCAATCACTTCTCTCATTTAAGATTCTGTATCAGCCAAATGAAACTATTTCCTTTTTTCAGCCCTGGGGATTATTTTTCTGACTCTCTGTGTATGGTGAGGGTGAGGAGAGGAAGAACAGAGCAACCACCTTCTTGGAAACAGATCTCACAAGACTCACTCTTGGAGGAACAAAACATATGTTGACTCATACACTTAATGAATGGATTATCTCCAGCCAGTTTTAAAATAACATTTACTTTGTTGCATCCTAAAGCAACATGGATAACAAATAAAAGAGAGAGAACTTGTTAGAGTCTGGACAATCACTAAACTTGCAAATATAAATTTAGATTTCTAATAATTTGGGTCAAGGTGAGTAGAAAGTCTTTTTAAAGGAAGCTGGTGGATGACAGAAAGATGGTTTGGGCAACTCTACAGCTCTTTAAAGCCTTCAATAGGACTGAGAGAACAAATTGAACTCTTCCCTTGTTTCCTTTTAAGATTTCTCATGACTGTCTTTGGAATGCGATTTCTTTGGCAATTGCCAGGACAAAGGGCTGAGGGCCCCATAGAAGCCCTGAGGCTGGCCTTGAGCAATATAGTTCAAACTGGTAATATTCATCTAATCATAGGCCATGGAGTAAGGACTTGAAATCACCAGGTTCTGGGGTGAGGGTTGTTTTTGTTTTAAAAATCTTTTATCTTCCACTAAACCTCTTCCCTAATTTTGCTTGGCTTGCCCGTGGAAGAAGTTCTAAGCAAAGTCCTTTCCCCCAAAGAACAGGAACCAGGAATACTTCGCATTCAGATCTCCTCCCTACCTGCCTTCCTTTTCATCTTTCTCTAAGAAGGTGGTGGGTAGCATATCTTAAAGCCTTCCAAGGGTCAGTAGAGAAGAAGGCTCAGGTTCCTTTTCCTGTCACATCCGTTTCCACCAGCTGATCCTCTGAGCTTGTTTTCAGCATACCCCTAGAGATGAATGAGCAGTGATAAGGAATTGAAAATAAAGAAGCATGAGGCTACATGGAGGGGGTGTAGGTCCGTACACCTTGTAGGCTAGGGAAAATACTGAGTCAAATTACACCTCATGAATTATTTACAATATTTTTTTTGCTAAATCTAAGCAAACATTCCACTCACATCAAATCCATTCCATGAGTTTTAACTGTTTATTGTAAAATCAAGCTCACAATAGTCTTTTCATGAAACATTTAGCTATATGTTTAGCACTAACAAATATCACACATATATTATGAATGTTTTCTTATTATAAAGCCAAACATTTAGTACATGAAACTTTAAGCCCAAATCATTATGAACAAGATGTTTCCTCTCAGGCAATTTATTCTGGTGATGTGGAACTTTTGAATAAATAGTGACTCTAGTATTTTTTAATAGCCGTTTCCCACATACTGCAAAGGAAACATTACCAAGAGCTGGATTCATAACTCATCATTGTACAAGTCCCAGATTTAACGATGTTTATGGTGAACCATAAATTATTTTATACACGAATATTCTGCCACTTGGATGACTTCGTTTGGCTCCACGTTCTCCACGTTATCATTTTAAACAGAAAGATATCCTATCAATGCAACATCTTCAATAATGACAGGGTATTCTTACAGTGTCACTTCAGAAGATCGAATGGCACCTGCCTGCAATCCTTTAACCAAGGTTTTTCTTCCTCTTTGATAAAATGAAAATCTGTGATGCATTAAAATAATGTTACTGAATAACATGACTGACTATTCATTTTCCCCTTCTCCCTAGATAGCACCTTGGTCTGCTTGGTTTTCAATGCAGCAGTGAGAATTCCTGCTGGTGTTGTGTTACTGTTGATGTTGTTGTTCTTAAAGTACTAGGGATTGAACATGGGGCCATTCGTGCTTTATGTTTTTCTCCAAATGGTAACCAACATCGTGAAAGACTGTCCTGGGCTAGCACGATGGTTCAGGGAGTGAAAGCACTTGCTTGCAAGCCTGACACATGAGTTCAATCCCATCAACATACATGGTAGAAGGAGAGAATAGACTCCTGCAAGCTGTCCTCTGACCTTCACACATGCATACATATGCACACATACACACACACAATAAATGAATGAATGAATAAAAATAAATAAATAAATACATAAATAAATAAATAAATGCAAAAAACAGAAAGACTATTGCTTCTTCTGGCTATCTGCTTTCTTTGCTGATCTCAGGATAGTTCTCCAAGAGTGCTTATTCTGTCTTACCAGTTCTTACCGAATGGTGGGAATAAATTGCACTTTATAAGTCTCTATATGTTACCAAGTCCTGAACTTGGAACATAGCTTCTTTTTAACTGATGCCTGCAGTACATTTTTGTCCTCACCAAATCTCTCTTGCTTTCTTATCTGTGAAGGATCACACGCAGTCTATCATGTCAGACTGGAGATACAGTAAAGGTGAGCAGATTCAGTGAAACTTAGGGGGAAAAGCTTTTATGACAAAGGAGCTAAGTAAGCCACTTTACCCATAGATTCAGGCTTAGCATGCTCCTGTGGCAGTGGGGTCAGGGGCAGGTGTCTGTTTTCTTAGTTTCTGGAATTCATTTTTTTAGATACAGACTAAGAAAGGCCTTTCTAAGCAAGTCACTCTTCATAAACATACATCATCATATACACACATATAAATAAAATAAGATGTTGAAGTTGTTCCTCATTGCTCATTGTTACATTTTTACTGTTCAGAAATGCAACAGAGGGGTGACATAAGGAAATGGTTTTAATCCCATGAATATTTGCCCTTTAGGTGGAAGCATAGTGGGGCAACTGGTAGGAACCACCCTGGGCCACAGGGGCTCCCCATGCAGAATTTCACCCAAAGGTGGTCTTTCTCTAATCAGAGTGAACCGGACATTTAAATTAAATAAAACACAGATTTAAATTTTCATGTGGAAAAACATATAATGGAAGGAGGAATAATAATGAATTTATTTTCTTTAAAAGCTGAAGGGAATATCAGATAATAAGATTCAAAAATGTGAAAAAGATCACTAACAATTGAGGAAATTGAGAACAAAAACCAAAAAAAAATATTATAGATGTAATAGAAAATGTTAGAACCAGGAAAAGAAAAATTCACTGGTCAGAAAATTACATCACTGGTAGGAACAACCACAGACAGGCTATAGAAACAACCCAGAAATAGAAGGAAGAAATGAGATATGAAAGACAAATGGTACTCAAATAATGTAGAATTAGGAAAAAATTATAAATAAAATTAGTATAAAATATAAGTAAAAATTCATTAGAATGAGGAAGTGGCAGATAGATCATAAATATATACCATATTCAAAAAACATAGCCAACGAATATAAAGCTGATAGAAGCACATCCAAATTAAATTATTGACATGTCATAATCTGACATAAATTTGACATAAATTATGTCTTCAGACATCCACACACCAAAACCAAGTTGTTTAAGGCAGAGGGTGAAGCAAAGCAGTTTCCTTTACAATTCCCTGTTCTAGAAAATACTGAGGAGAAACAAGACCAAAATATCATAGTCCATAAATTTTTCATGTCTGTGTTAAGCAGCTTTGTCCTGGTCTCAAGTTGATACTTGAGAGTAATTTGACTCTTTCTTGAAAAAGAACACCAATGGTAGTTAAACCTAGGTAACCAAGAAATAAATCCAAGATGGCTCGGTGGGTAAAAGCACTTGTCAAAGTCTTGAGGACCTGAGCTTGATCTCTGGAACCCAGTCCACACGCATCCCTCCCCCCAGTAAAAACAAAACAAGAAATAAATTCAAACACATCAGAACAAGTCCTAAATGCATTAAATGTGAAAATGTGACTGGAAAACTGAGGGAGATTATTATTAAGACTAAACTATAAGAATTACAGACCTTCATGACATTTTCTTTTAAATTTACCGAAACATGGAGGTTGGAGAGGCAAATAGAATGCTTTTTAAGAAAGATTTCACCCTCAGTATTTCATAATCTTACTTTTTAATTTTAGAGAGAATTTTTAGAGACTAATAACGCCTTGTGGAATGGTATACTCATCTAAAGTTTAAAGAGCCTTCAGTCTTACTTCAGTTTCCTTTTATTATGCTCAACCCAAATAAATATTAAAAATACAACATGGCTCTCCATTAAATGAAATTATTTTATCTTTATTTTATGTAAACATTTATAAATCTCTGTTATCACTGCAAAAAATAGGGGATTTTTCTACCAAGCCCATCAATTTAGACTGGTAATTCAAAGTACTTGGGAAGCTGAGGCTGAGGCAGGAGGATGCTCAGTTTACAGCCAACACAGGCAACATAGTGAGACTCTGTTTCAAGAGGAAAAAAAAGAGAGAGAGCGAGAAAGAAAGATACAGAGGGAGGAAGGGAAGGTCATTTCTAGAAGGTTATGAATTACAGCAAGGTTTGCTTTTTTACTATTATTCTTTTATTGAATGAACTTTCATAAATATATATGAAGTTTTTTTAAAAGTTATTAAGTAGAAAGTCAAGTGTACATTATTCTAAACTTATTTCAATTAAATCATTTCTTGGAATTCATTCTGTGTCTCTATTTATCTATGCATGCTTGCAATATTATGTGTGTGTGTGCGTGTGTGTGTGTGTGTGTGTGTTTGTGTGTGTTTGTGTGTTCATTGTGGCCAACTTTAGAAAGTTGATTAATAAGTTTTTGCAAGGCCATCCAATGAAATACTACTCAATCTTTCAAAAATGAATTAGTATAAATATAGTGATAAGAAAAATCCCTGAGCTATACGTCATTTTATAAAATTCATCTATAACACATTCCTATTTGAGTTAAAGTTGTATTTATATGTATACTCATTTATATATATATACACCTTCGTGCCTGATTCCACATAGAAAATATGTGCCAACATGCCCCAAATCTGCCCATAGAATTACATCCACAGAGGACTAGGCAGCAGAAATGGGAGAATTCCTTTATGTTGTATTTTCTTTTGTATTACTTTTATTGCCATCATTTATTGATTTGTCTTTGGGGTAAAAATAGTTTAAAGAGGAGAAAAAGGGGAAGGAAAAAGGGAGGAGAAAGAAGAGAATGAGGAGGAAGAAGAGGAAGAAAAGAAGCATCAGCAACTTCCCTGGTGATTTTGGTTCTGTAACCTTCTTTCCTTCCTTCCTTCCTTCCTTCCTTCCTTCCTTCCTTCCTTCCTCCCTCCCTCCCTTCCTATTTATTTATTTATTTATTTATTTATTTATTTATTTTTGGTCTTTTTGAGGCAGGGTCTCCCTGTATCCCCAGCTGACCTAGAACTCACTATGTAGACCAGGCTGGCCTTGTACTCTTCGAGATCTGCCTTCCTGCTTGCCTCTGCCTCCCGAGTGCTGGGACTAAATAAAGGTAGGTACCACCACACCCAGCTATTTCATGAATAAAATAGAAAAGAGTGGGAATCAGCTAAGTGGCCCAGCTACATTATGATTTATGTACCCTGGAGCTGACGACAGTGTGTTCTCTACACTCCTTCACACTTGTGGTAGTGTTGGTACTAAATAACAGCAACCAAGATCATCATAAGATGGTCTCTCATTGTGGTGCTTAGAGTCTCAGTCATTCCACAAGGACAAGTTACAACTTAATTAAGTCAGATTTCTGGAGAAACCAGTGGCACCTTAAATAAAATCAGATTACTGAATTGGACTTGTATACTCAAGTCTTCTGTGATTGCCTTGCAGAACCTAGCACACAAGAGCCTAATAGGAATACATCTTTCTCCTAGTTTAATCTTGATGAACACTTAAAACCAAAACAGAAGAACAGATCTGAGAGAGAGAGAAATGCTTCTACAGAGTGTTTTTGAAATGCTTAGCTTTGAAGTCTGCTCTCACAGTCCAACCAATTCTGAGGCATTCCAAATTTCTAAGATGAAGCATGTTCAAATGTCATGTTGTTCCACCCAAGTACTAAGCATGCCCAATCCTGCTTAGCTTCCAAGATCAGAGAAGACCAAGAAGACTCAAAGTGGTATGGCCATTGACTCAAACAAAAGTTCTGATAGTCTCTTAGTATGTGGACTTCATGCATACAACACAGGTGAACCAATTCGATATTTTCTTTTTCTGGTCTTTTTTCCTGTAGCCCCAGTTGGTCTGGAAATTGCTATGTAGATCAGGCTGGCCTCAGAGATCCACCTGCCTCTGCCTCCTTAGTGTTGATTTAAAGGTATGTGCAACCATGCCCAGCAAGCCAGTTTGATTTTCAAAATTGACTTACTTCCTAAGCACGCTTGCAAAATCTTTGCTTGAAGATAAACAATATAGTAATGTTTTGGAAAAGAAGAAAAAGAAGATGGTTTTGTTTAAATTCTAGCTCTGCCATTTCCTAATTAAACAATCTGGCACATGTTGATTTCTAGTCATTAGTTCTTCATCTCTGCAATGGGAAGAATGCAAGCTTCTCAGAATTATGGAAATAACTACTAGATGACATGTCAAGTGTCAATAGCCGGCTGCGTCCAAAGTGGGTACAAAATGATGCTGATTTCCCTCTAATTCCTTCTCTAGAATGAAACCTAGAGAGGTAGGAATGCAGATGTGTAAACTGCATTGTGCATCTGCATTGTAGGAATACAGATGTGTAAACTTAAAAATAAGTTATGCATATTGAATCTGATTTAAAAGAAATCACCACAAAATGGAAATGAAATGAAATTACAAATGTGGTCATTCGTGATATGAACTGAGATTCAACACAGTTCATCCCACTGAAGTCAGCACCAAGAGAAAGTAGGAAACGTGAGATGGCGTTTTCATATATTCCTCACTCTTATATTTGCTTCTTTGTTCATAATTATGAAATGCCAATGAGAAAAAAATACAATTTGGCGTTCTATAATTAAAATGAAGAAAAGGTAATTGTAGGCAAAGTATGTGGGAAGCTTTTTGATAATAAGATTGAAACACAAGTGCTTTCCAGAGGAAATAATTGTGTCCTCATAATTCAAGGCACTAAAATTATCTCTGGATGTTGGGCATATGCTACAGATACTAGATCTAATATTCTATCATTATTTTCCGATATAAAACCGCTGTTGTTTTTAAACCCAAGAGCAGGACATGATAATGCGTGCTTGTAATCCCAGAACTAAGGAGGCTAAGGCAGGAGTGTCAGAAGTTGTAGGCCACCTTGAACTACATTAAAAAAAAATAATAATAACCCTTTTTCAAAACTTAACCAGAATAAACCAGGGCATGGTGACATGTGCGTTTAATTGCAGCACCCAGGAGACAAAGGCAGGCCTGACCTATATATTGAGTTCCAGGTCAGGCAGGGCTACATAATGAGACCCTGTCTCAAAACAAAAAGAAAATCCCAGAATTTTTACAATTGACTTTTGTATGTAATACACACAGGTTGGGCACTATTTAAAGGCATACATTATATACAGTAATAAGTATGATTATTTATGTATTTATTAAATCCTTAATATGTGATGTCTTATGCCCTGTAAGCCGTGTGTGTGTGTGTGTGTGTGTGTGTGTGTGTGTGTGTGTGTGTCTTAGCTACTTTTTTGTTGCTGATAAAAACATGGTATCAAAAGCAACTTAAGGCAGAAAGACTTTTATCTCAGCTTCCAATTTCAGAGGGAATACAGTCTGTCATGTTGGAGGTTTGGTTACAGGAGTAGGAAGATTGCCTGCAGTCCCATCCCAAAGCAAAGAAGGAACAGGAAGTGGGACCAGACTATAAAATCTCAAAATCCACCCTAGTGACCTACTTCCTCCAGTGAGGCTCCACCTCTTGAAGATTCCATAACTTTCCCAAACAGCACTACCAACTGATGACCAAGTATTGAAACACATGGAATGATGGGGGACATTTGACATTCAAACCACAACAGCCTGTGTATCTGAAGAAAAATATGAACTCTTTAATTATGTTATACTTGTGGTTTGAATGTCAAATGTTTTTCACAGGCTCCTGTTTGAACACTTGGTCCCCAGCTGATGGCATTGTTTTGCGAGGTTGTAGCACTTTTGGATGGGAGGCACAGCTGAGGGAGGTGGTTCTTTAAGCATGGGTCTTCGCCTACCCTACTTTTGGTCATGTTCTCTTCCTGATCTGCCAAGACATGAATAAATTATGCTGAGATCTGCCTGCCAGAGACTGAGCTGCTCCAGCTACCATGCCTTTCCAACCATGACAAACTGAAACTTTGAATCAAAATAAGTCCTTCCTCTCTTAAGTTACTGCTGTCACATATTTTGTCACAGTGATGAAAGAGGCAACTGGTACAATTCTAGTATGTCTTTTTACATACGGACTGGCCAATTCTTTATTTTTCTGGAGCTAACAACTGGTGAGAAAGAAACCCGTCCACCTGAAAACAGGAAATAGGAGCATATGAAAAAGTAGCTCAAAGAGGATAAGGAAGCATGAAGTGAAAGTCAAAGTGCCTGAAGTAGATCAAATTAGTGATCTGATCATATGACACCAAACAGCAGCAATGGTGACCCACGCAGAGGAAGATATAGGGAGGTTGCTTGTCCCCACTGGGTGGTGAGCATTGGACTCCTACACCTGAGGTAATAGAACACAAAAGATAGATTTCTTCAAGATGATAAAGCATAGACAGTCATTTCTTCAGCAACATCCATTAGGCACCAAGTCAATGAAACTCACTACCTTTATTAGTTATAAAAGATAAAACAGAAAAAATACCATGCCTACCATTATACTTGATGTCAATAATACTTCCTCAAAAAGTGCTGTAGTAAAGGTTACAATGTTCCAAGAAATGGGTCAACAAAATGCTTTTAGAATTCAGAAAAGGAGGAAACTCTCTAAGAAATAAGGTCCAAAACTGGCAACATGACTTAGCAGGTGAAGGTACTTGCCATGTAAGTCTGATGACCTGAGTTCAATACCTGGAATTCATGATGGAAGGAGAGAATTGACTCCTGGAAGTTGTCTTCTGACCTACACGTACACACACACACATACACACACACACACACACACACAGACTCCTGAAAGTTGTCTTCTGATCTGTACATACACACACACACACACACACACACACACACACACACTAATAAAAACAATAAATAATAATTGTTTAAATTTTTTAAAGAAATGATGTCCAGGACGGAATTGCAAAAGACATACAATTTTTTTGTTTTGTTTTTTTAAGACACACAATTAAAAAAATTTTTAATTAATTCTTTGAGAATTTCCTACAATGTATTTTGGTCATATTCACCCACCGTCTCTTCCAAGATACATGCCCACCTCCTTACCCATCTTCATGTCCTTTTTTTTTTTATGGTCCATCAAGTCCAATTTGTTTTGCCTAAATTTTCTTGGGTATGGGACCATCCCTGGAGTGTTTGTTGTCACACCCCTAAAGAAAGCTGACCTTCCATCTCCCAGCAGCTGTCAATTGCCAATAACTACTTGGCTGGGAGTGGGGCTTCGCACCTACCTCCCCCTCCATGCTGCACAGGTCTTGTTCATGCTGTCACAACCACTCTCAGTTCAGATGTGCAACTGCCCAGAAAACACCACCTCTATTACAGTCTTTCCACCTCCTCTTCCTAGATGATCCCAGAGCCTTGTAGAGAGGATTGTCATATAAATGTCTTATTTAGGACTGAGAACTCACAGTTTCTTGTTCCCTGCACAATGACCAATTGTGGGTCTCTGTACTAATCACCATCTAGCACCAAAAGAAGCTTCTCTGATTCATGTTGAGAGATGCATCAATCTGCAAGTATAATGATAGTCATTAGGAGTTGGTTTAATACTAAAGACATACTGATTTGTCTAGGTCACAGAAATAGAAATAATTTTAATATAGAGAGAAGAAATATAGTAGAAGAGTAAAATACGAAGAAACCTAACTGTATATCAAGCAACAGGCAACAGCAAAGAGGACAGCATAAAATTTCTCTAATACCGATATAAGGAAGTGCTTAGGTGTTTAATACCATCATTAAAACGTGCAGTAAGATGAAGCCATTGAATATTTTAGAGATCTTAAATCATATTTAGAAGAATTTTAGAAAGATTGTTTTGGCTCAGGTGGGAGGATGGACCTAGAAGTGGGAGGATTAAGTAAAAGTTCTTTAAGATTACATAGAAGGCGGAGTACTTCAGACAGAGAAGTTAGGCCCTGACAGTGGGATTTAGGTGGTCAGTAACAGAGAAAACTTTGGTGGGATGTGGAAGCAAGGGACAAGAAGGGAAATCAAAGTGACAGGAGGACTTTCATTTCAGTCATGTGGAAATAACAAGGTCCACATCTATCTTACTGTCAACAACATCCAGAAAATCTGAGCAAAATTATGAAACCGTTATCTTCCAACGCACACAATTGGCAGCACAGGGTGCAGTCTCATGGTGAATTTTTCCTTTATACTGGCATTCTGCCTGGAAGAAATTTAGAAACCTTTACACCAAAGAAAGCAACTTAAGCAGAGTTTCCTAGTATTGCTGAATTAAAGACAAGAGATTTCAGTTCACAGGGGCAGATGTAACTAAAAATTATAGAACAGAAAAACACAGAATCAAAAGCAACACTGAGGAGGAACTCCAGGGATCTGAAAGATGTTCTTAAATCTTTGGCTGTATACTAATCTCTACACACTAGATAAAACTCTACAAGGACAGCGGCGGCGGGGGGAGGTGGACAGTTGTCATGGAGCGGTAAGGTTTTTTAATTTCCAGCATTTGTGTAAAAGCAAAGAATCATTTTGCTCTCCACTGACTAGAATGGAAGCAGGCCAGTCATGCTGGTGCGTGCTGTTACAGCATGCTGAAGAGGCAGCTTCAGGAGGACCACCAGTTCAAGTCAAAATTGAGCTACACTTTAGAGGCCCTGCAGTTTAAGAGCATTTGCTGTTTTTGCAGAGGACCCTGGTTTGGTTCCCAGCACCAAAATGAACATCTCACAATCACCTATAATTCCAGTTCCAGGGGATCCAGCACAATTCTCTAGTCTCTGAAAGGCACCTGCACTCACACGGTGCACATCCAGAGAAGTAGGCACACACACACAATAAATAATAATGAATTTTAAAAATAAATATTTAGGATCAAACCATATAATTTAATCCAAATATCAGTATACACTCAAGATTATGTCTTAAATAAGATAAATTACTCCTCAATCTTTACATGTTCTTTAAAATGTGTTGTGTCTTTACTCAGTTTGGGTGTTAGACTGATGCTGGTTTCATAAAAGGAATTTGGGAGTTTTCCCTCTGTTTCTAACATTTTGAATAATTTAAGTAGTATTGGTTTTTTTTTAATTTCTGGTACAATTCTGCTGTAAATCTACCTGGGCTTGGACTTTTATTTAGTCAGGAGGCTTTATATTACTGTTTAGATTTCCTTATATGTTATGGGTCTGTTTAAACTGTTGATCTTTTCTTGGTTTAACTTTGGTGGTTCCCATGATTCTAGATATCTAATCATTCTTTTAGATTTTAAAATTGAGTAGAGTATAGGCTTTTAAAATATTCCCTTATAATATTCTGGATCTTTTGGGTGTATGTTGTAATGTTTCCTCTTTTATCTCTGAATTTGTTGAATTGGATTTGCTCTTTCTTTCTTTTGGTTAAGTAGGTTAAGAATCTGTTCATCTTATTTAGCTTTTCAAAGAACCAGCTCTTAGATTCATTGACTCTTTGCACTTTTTTCTTTGTGTCTATTTCATTGATTTCTGCTTTGAGTTTTGTTATTTCTTCTCTTCTGTTGGGTTTGTGATTCATTTGTTCTTGCATTTCCAGCGTCTTGAGTGGCAGTGTTACATCATTTATTTGGGCTCTTTCTATTTTTTTAATAGGCACTTAGAGCTATAAACATCCCTCTTAAGACTTCTTTTAAAGTGTCCCAGAGGTTGTGTTGTGTTGTATTGTATTGTCCCTTTCGTTGAATTCCAGGAAATTTTTTCTTTCTTAATTTCTCCTTTGACCCACTCATTGTTTAGGAGTGTGTTGTTTAATCACCATGAGTTCATGTAGTGACTAGGGCTTCTTCCAGGGTTGATTTTGAGGTTTATTGCATTGTGGTCTGATAGAATGTCTGGAATAATCCGGTCAGAGGGATTTAAAGAACAGATTTTGCTCCTTGCCCTCCAAGGTCGACTAAGTTCCAGGGGACTATGGTGCGTTTCTCAAAATGTCCTGTAACTGTGGTGAGTCACCTGTCCTCTTGTTCAGGGAGGCCATGGAGACCCCACCAGATGGACTTGAACCAGTGTCCAGTCTACAAAGAGGAGGGTCAACTCAGTCACCTGTCCTCTTGTTCAGGGAGGCCATGGAGACCCCACCAGATGGACTTGAACCAGTGTCCAGTCTACAAAGAGGAGGGTCAACTCAGAGGAAACATTTCCTCCATGCTTCCAAGTGAAGCCAGCTATGGTTGAGTAGGACCTTTGACTTATCTTCATATAGATGGAACTGGTAAAAGAAAGGAGCCAGGAGCTCCTCCCAAGTCCATTTGACCCCTGAGGAACAGATCATCCAACAACCTGAAAAGTAAAATAAATTGGTTTATTTGGGCCAATCGTATGCTCTTAAACACCAAACAGGGAAGCATAACCAAAGATTAAAATGAGCCACATATTTCTTTAAGAGTTCAAGGGATTACACTTCCCAGACATTAGGCTTGAGTCCATATAAAATGTTATTTAGACAATTATTTCTCTCTCTCTCTCTCTCTCTCTCTCTCTCTCTCTCTCTCTCTCTCTCTCTCTCTCTCTCTCTCTCTCTCTCTCTCTCTCTCTCTCTCTCTCTCTTTTTGAGTCAAGGTCTCCCTGTAGCCCCAGCTGGCCTGGAACTCACTATGTAGACCAGGCTGGCCTCAAACTCACAGAGACTTGCCTGCCTCTGCCTCCCAAGCACTGGGATTCTCATTGATTTTGTTTCTACACCGAAAATGCTGCTCAGATGTAAGACTTCAAATCTTGGTCTGCAATACTGCAGTGCCCACCTGTAACTAAGGGAGACAACCCACTATTGTTCTAAAATGATGGCTAAATTTGTTTTCTCCTCCTATCTAGAAGCCTTTGAGAGGGAACTGACACTAATTCTAGCCACTCCAATAGCTATCAAAGTCCCTGAAAACAAATTCTGAGTCCATCACTCTCAGGTCCAGCCTTGGCAGACAAAAGAAAAATAAGGAGGAACCCAACAGAGGGACACTTTTGAAAGCTCTTGTCAAGAAATCCCAATGGACTTTAATATGAACATTTGACTTTTTACCCTGTTCTGACTTTTTTCTGGTTCCCTGTCTAGAGCTTATAATGCTAACTACTGTTGCCTTTATTTTTCCTTCACATGCCTTATTCACCAGTCAAGGACTTTCTTTTCTCCCTACAGATAAGAGTCATGCAATATTCTTTTCTCCCTACAGATAAGCGTTATGCAATTTGGGAGTCTTTTAGATAAACCCACTGAAAGGGTACCCCAATTGTCTCACCCTGCATCCCTGTTCAGCATGGAAGAAGCCAGCACAGTCTCTATCTTGATTCCCTATCAGTAATTTGGGTAACCTCTTCAGAGGATGGTGTGATAAGATTATTTTAGATAGACCCACTGAAAGGGTACCCCAATTGCCTCACCTTGTGTCACACTGTTCATTAGGGAAAAAGCCAGAGCGGTCTGCATCTTGATTCCCTATTGGCAATTTTGGTAACCTCTTCAGAGGATCATATGAATAGAATAGGAGGTAGGAATTGGCTAGGCAGTTAAGGTAAAAAAGAACAAAGAAAAGTAACCAGTTTCTTGGCTGGCTAAAGTCAAAAAGTCCTTGGGCCTCTTAGCAACATACTCTCTCCCAAAGGCCAAAAATGTCAAAAGTTTTGGGAGCTCTTATCTAATCCCTAAAAGATTTTAGGGCTACCTCTTCAGAGGGGGGAATGTTAGAGTAGCAAAAAGTCCCCTCCCCCAAAAAGAAAAGAGTCACGAAATTGTCAGAAAAAACTGATAGGGAGATATGGGAGTAGTTGGAAGGGAGGGAGTGGGCGTGGATTTGATCAAAACACATTATAACATGAAATTCTCAATAATTTTTTTTTAAAGTTAAAAAAAATTTGAATGGAATCCCTTTTCTCAATGTGGTGACATTGAATAAATCTTTCTCAGCTTATCACTGAAAAAAAATAAAGAAAAAGAATGGAGGAATTTAATATTTCTGAAAATAGTATCATTCACATATATTTAAAAATAATTATGATATACGAAGTCAGAAACAAGTGATGGAGAGATAGGGGAGGTGTTAGAGGAGAGGGAGTGGGCATGAATTTGATCAAAACAGCTTATTTGCACATATGAAATTCTCAATAAAGTTTTTTTTAAGAGTTAAAAAATGTGTTGCTGTCCAAACAAGGAGGGAGAAAGATGAAGGAAGAGGGCAGGCAGCAGGGATGGAGAACTGAGAGGGAATAAAAATGGCCACAAATGTTTGTAGGTTTCATAAACTTACATCTAAACTGAGAGCATCAAGAAACTACATGTTTAAAAGGAAACAAGAAAGGGGGAGACACCAACACACATCCTCAAATTGTGAAAGCAACACACAGACAGACATAAAATCATCGCCAAAGCCCAGACCGACTTCAAAATCATGGCAATCCTTCTGGCTCACTCTCCCCAATGCTGAGGCTAGAGGTGCATGCCATCAGGTCTGAAAAACCCTTGAAAATTTGAAAACTAAAACTATATATCGTTAAATAGTCAATACGTTCGATACAATCTCAAAAAGGAGACAGAAACTTGTTTTGAATGGAAAGTAAATGAAAATAGATGTTGAATTTATAAGAAGCAGTTAATGTCGGGGGGGAATAAATGATTTAAATACTTAGGTTAATCATTTAAGAAGAAAAATCTCAAATCTATTATCTATTATTCTACTGAAAGAAGATGAAAATAGAGTAAATTAAACAAAGAAAAATAATAGTAAAACTAAGAACAGAAATTAGTAAAACAGGAAATGAATAGAGAATAGAATAAACATCAATGAAGCCAAAAGTTTGGAATTGAAAACAGCAGCAAAAATAATAAATCCAGTAAAATTGATGGGTGAGAGGGAAAAAGAAAACTGTTATCAATGTCAGAAATAGAAAATGGAACATTACTGTGAAAGGAATAGATGAACAATTTTGTGCTGATAACCTTGAAATTTTAGATGAAATGGAGGTCTTCACAGACTCAGATTACAAAAGGCCTCTTGAGAAGAAGTAGGATGACTAAAAATTCCATGATAAGAAATGGAATTGGGATCTAGAGAGATGGCTCAGTTAGTAAAATTCCTGCTGTGCAAACATGAGAACCTGAGTTCAGATTCCCAGCATCTACATAAAAGCCAGGTATGGTGACAGGCTCAAGGGGAATGCAGACAGGTGGATCTCCAGAGCTTGCTGGCCTACCAGTCTAACTACAGTGAGCTTTAATTTCACTGACAGACCCCCACCTAAAAACAAAAATAGGGTGGAGAACAACAGAAGAGAAACACCTGACATGGGCCTCTGGCCTGGGCATGTACATGTGCACAGGGACCCATATACCACATGCATACATGTTAGCATGCATACATATACACAGAAACTTAGTTTATAACGTAAATCTTCAAAACATATAATACCATGTCCAATGGAATTACTGTGATTTTTTTACAACATTCAGTAAAAGCATAATGTCTATCACACAGAATCTCTTCCATCAAATAGAGGGACAGAGATTGCATCTCGATCTAATTTATGGAACCACCACTGCCTTGAAAAGAAACAGAGGCAGAAACATTACAAAAAAATGATGCCTTTTCTTCATGAACAGAGGCACAGGCAATGTTAGCAAGGTGTGAGCAAGTAGAGCAGCCTCTTTAGTGTTGCTTCCTAACCGAGAAGGCAAGATTAGTTTAACACCTAAAAGTCAATCAATGGGCCAGAGAAATGGCTCAGTGGGTAAAGGTACACTTGCGAGCAAGCCTGACGATCTGAGTTCAAGTCCCAGAACTCACATGGTGGAAGGAAAGAATGACCTGCCATAAATTGTCCCCTGACCTCCAAAAACACACAGGTGGACCTGTGTGCATACACACACATATAATACATACATATATACATTCATATTTAAAAATCAATATGATGTCCTTAATAGAATAAATGATCATCTCAGAAGATGCAGCAAAGTATTTAATGAAATTCAACTGAATTTTATGATAAAATCTTCTTGAAAACTTTGAATAGAGCTTCCACAAACTAATATAAGGCATCTACAAAAAATTACAATCATCATCATAATTCTTAATAAAGTACTGAATACTTAGCCCCTAAATTTTTGAACAAGGCAAAGATACTCGTTTGAACTATTTCTTTACTAGATATCTTAGCAATACAATAAGTCTGGGGAAGAGGACAACAGTATTTAGACTGGAAAAGTACAACGTCTTTATTTACATAATTTGGGATTTATTAGACAAAATATTATCAAGCTTCATTCAATGTTTGAAAATAAACTAATGTAATGCATAATATCAATAGTCAAAAGAAGAAAAGTTACATGATCATAGCAGTAGAAGCAGAAAAGGCTTCTCATAAAACATCCAACAGCTACTCAAAATAAGAATCTGTCAATAGATGGACTTTTGCATTGTGTTAATACTGCACTTAGTAAGCATAAGACACTTCCCAACTCTCAGCAGGGGAAGAGTGTTTCTTCTCATCACTCCTTGTCAACATTGTACTGGAAATTCTAGATGATGCAACAAGACAAGAAAAAGAAAGAGAAGGCACACTGATCAGGAAGGAAAAAATAAAGCCAAGTTTGGTAAAACATGATTGCCTACACAAAAAAAATCTGATGAATCAACAGAAAAACTCTTGAACTAATAAACAATTTCAATCAGGTTTTAGGTTACAAAATCAGTCTATAAAAATCAACTTCTGAACTGGGCATGGTGGCACACCCCTTTTAATCCCAGTACCCAGGAGACAGAGGCAGGCAAATCTCTGTGAGATTGAGGTCAGCCTGGTCTACACTGTGAGTTCCAAGCCTACTGGGATTGCAGAGACATCCTGTCTAAAACAAAAATCACCTTCCTATATAGCAACAGTAAATGCGGAATTTAAAATGAAAGACAATGATATTTATATTAACATCCTCCAAAAATGAAATTCTTAGCTATAAATCTAACATAACATGTGTAAAATACATAGAAATTAAACTAAACAAATGTAGTGATATTCCATATTAATGGATAGGAGAACACAGTATTGTCAAGATATCAATTCTTTCAAACTTTATCTCTACATTCAATATTAGCTCAATCCACATCCCAGAAAATTAATTTAAGAAAGATGATGAACTAAAATTTTTAAGGAGAAGCAAAATACTCAGGTTAGCTAACATAAAATTGAAGGAAAAGACCATAGTGAGTGATTGATACTAATCAAGACTTGCTATAGGTACAGTAATCGAGACAGTATGGTATTAGTAGAAGAAAAGACAATAGCAGTGAACCAATAGAAATCAAAAAGCAGATCCAAACCAATATAGTCAACTTATTTTTGACAAAAGAACCAAGAGAATGATGAAGGCGAGGCTGGTCTTACAAGACACAGTTTGAAACAACTAACTGGAAGCATAAAAAGTCAGTCATCTCAACACAAAGTTTACACTTTTCCCAAGCAATAACTCAAAATTGATCACAAAGCTAAATGCAAAATGACCACACGCCTACAAGATAATATAAGGGAAAATTCAAATGACATTTCTTTGGCAATGACTTTTTGCATCTTATACCAAAGGCACAATCCATTAAACAAAGTACTGACAAGTTGGGCTTAATTAAAGTGAGCAATTTTCAACCCTTCAATGATATTTTGAGGAGAATATGAAGATAATCCATAACGGGATAGAACATAAATCAACAAAAAGAAAATAACCTATTGAAATTGAGAGATCTCAATTCAGATGGTAACTATGTATATAAAAAGGTGCTTTTAAGAGTATTTCACCAGGGAAGTGCGAGTTAAAGTTCAGTGAGGTGTCACCACACACCTTAGAATAACCAAAATCCAGAATGCTGACAGCATCAAGTGCTGCTGGGAGTGTGGCAGCGGGCACTCTCATTCATCGTCCCTGGTCACATCGCAAATGCCATCGCATTTTGCAAGACAGTTTGGTAGTTTCTTATAAAACTAAACATTCTTAACATAAGATCAAGCAATTGACTTCTCGGTATTTACTCAAATTAAAAATACGTTCACACAGGTGATTATAGCAGTTTTAGTCTATTTTAAATTTTATTTAATATTGGGAAGCACATGCCGTGACAAGTATGTGAGATCAGAGGACAAGTCTGTGAAGTCAGTGTTCTCCTTTCACTATACATGGTGCCCTGGTTTGGTTTCTCTTGGTGTGATAAGCACCACAACCAAAAGCAACATGGGAAGGAAAGGGTTTATTTCAGCTTTCAACTCCCAGGTGACAATCCATCTCTGAGAGAAGCTAGGACAGGTTTTTAGGGTAGGAACCTGGAGGCAGGAATAGAAGTACAGACCGTGCTTACTGACTTGCTCCCCCTGGCTTACACAACCCAGGCCCACCTGCCCAGGAACGACACTGCTCACAGTGGGTTGGGCCCTCCTACACCAACCATCAATCAAGAAAATTCCCAACAGACATGACCATAGACCAGTCTGACAGAGGAAATTCCTCTGTGTCAAGTTAACCTCTTCCCATGCGTGTCAAGTTAACAACTGAGGTAACCAGCACACGTGGGTTCTGGGGATCCAACTCAGTTCATCAGGTTTATATGGAAAGTGCCTTTATTACTGAGACATCTTGCTGGCCTAACAGTTGTATTCTTAATTGGTAAATGTGGAATCAACTAAGATATCTTCTATAAGTAAATGAATGAATAAATCATGTTATATTCAAGACAGTAGAATATTATTCAAAACTAAAAGGAGGCAAGCCATCAAGCCATAAAATGACATGAGGGAGATGTATATTACGAAATAACAGATGCTAATCTGAAAGCCTACATACTATTCACCTCTAACTCTACAAAATTCTGGAGAAGGACAAAGTACAGAGAGTGGAACTATCACTGATTGTCAAAGTTGGATTGAAGGAAAGAGCTAATACATGCATAATAGAAAATATTTAGGGCAATGGCACTGTTCTGTCTGATGATGTGATGTTGCATACGTGTCATTATACATTTGTCCAAACTTACAGAATGCAAAGTACCAGGAGGAACTCAATTGTGAAACACAGATTTTGGGTTATAATGTGTCAGTGTAAGTTCATAACAAATCCCCCAGTCTGTGGAGGTGCTAACAAATATATATGGGGACAGGAGAGTATATAGGAAATCTCTGTACATTCCTCTAAATTTATTGTGAGCCTAAAACTAAACAAAGTCTAAAATTCAAAGACTAAATAAATAAGTCTTTATAAGTAAGTCATACCAATATTAAATAGAAGAATTGCTCAGAGTACTGTGGTCTATGAATATATGTCTGTTTAAATAGCTATGAATTTATAATTTACTAATGTCAATTTTTTTATTTGTATTTTTTTCTATGTATGAATGCTTTGCCTGCATGTATGTAAGTGTACAATGTGTACGCAATGCTAGCAGATGCCAGAGGAGGGCACTGGATCTCCTGGAAGTGGAGCTACAGACAGTTATAAGCTACCATGTGAGTGCTGGGAACTGATCTCAGGTCCTCTGCAAGAGAAGCCATGTTCTCTTAACAGCCAAGTCATCTCTCCAACCCCTACTAGTGTCAATTTTAAAAAGCCAATTAAAAGTCAATGTGTTTCTACTAGAAATCCACTAAAATGACTAAAATTCAAAAGACTACCAATATCAGCTTTTTCTGAGGTTATGCCCCAAAATTAGAAGGGTAAAATGAAATTTACTCTTTGGACATAGTTGCAGAGTTTAGGGCAGTTATGTATCTTCTGTATGATCCAACTTTTCTACCCCTAACTATTGGCCTTAAAGAAATGAAAGCATTTGCCTTTGCACATTCTTATGCCAAAATGTCCCTAGTTGCTTTATTTATGATAGAAACTTTAAACACTGCAGATATCCATCAATGGTTGACTCAAGAAGCAAACCTGCTTTATAAATCTGATGGAATGTTTCAACAATTACAAAGAACAAATTATATTGATATTTTGCATAAGACTGGTGAGTTTCAAACTTTAGGGATCCAACAAAAGATACCACATACAAAATATAAACTGGGCTATAGTTTATAAAAGCTTGTGATTTGCTTGTGTGCATATTAATATGTTCACCTAGGCCTAATAGCCATTAATATGAAGAGTAGAGGTCCCAGATGGTGATGCAAGATGGTACATTCTGTACCAAGCTGCAAATGCTGTGAGATCATACAGAGGAAAGAACAAGGAAGAAGCAGCAATTGGAGAACTGAGTTTCTCCAGCCAGATCCAAGACTGGAGGATATCTCAGAGTATGAGTTATCCAATGAGGAGAAGATTCTCCTAAGATTCTCAAGAGAAACATTAATGAGTAAAGAAAGAGGCATCAGAGAAGGAGAAGCCATAAACCTAAGCGGAAACATGGAAAAGTGCTGGGGAAAGCAAAGGAGAATTTTGAGGCTAGACAGTAGGAAAGATTATGTACAAAGAAATACTATGTACAGGTTTCCATATTTGACTTCTGTGTTAGTTACTTGTCTCATACAATATCTAACAAAAGTAACTCAAGAAAGGAAGAGTTTATGGTTGTTTACAGTTCAAGCAGATATGGCCCATCATGGCAGGGAAGCTGTAGCAGCGGGTGCAGGAGGCAGCTGGTCGCAGGGAAAACAGCGAGTGAGGAATGCTTGTGTTCAGCAGAGATGCCACCTTTCATTCAGCCAGTGAAATAAGAGCACCGCCCGCACTTGGGTGGGGTCATCTTTCTGCCTCAATTAACCTAATCTTCACAATCCCTCACAGGCCTGCCAGAGACTTGTTTCAATAGGGATTCTAAATCCCATCAAGTTGACAAGATTAATCATCACAACTGTCAAAAAAGCATTTTCAAAAGTTGGTATGAAGGGACGGGAAACCAATGAAAGGGCTAAAGACATGTCCATGGAATGGGTAAGCAGGGGTCAACCCTTTTAGACATCCAGTGCTCATCAAGAGTGGAAAAGTCTAGAGCTGGAGGGTTATAAGATGGAAGAATGCTGTGGTAGGTCTTGGTAACTTTTAACATGGCACTAAGAGCTTTGAAGTCAAAGAGAGTTGTTTACATTTGAAGGAAGGCAATGATGGATGAAATAAGATCCCAGGGAAGTTGTTGATTACAGATCAGCTTTGAGAATGAGTGGATGCATTTCTAAAATATGTAAGGTCATTGCCTGATTTTTATGAACACTTCGGAGAAATGACCATATTTATAAATGTTAGATAATTGTAATCAGTGATGGAACTAACGAAGCTCATCAGGAAAGATGACTCCCAATCCATGAGTTGACTCTGCCTGTTACTGGGTATGCAGAACTTCACAGGGAGACAAGCAGCCTGTTAACAGCATATAAAACCCCGAAGGCACAAGCTTCCCTGACACTGAGAGCTATGTTTGCCTTGGGATGGGCAATAAGCACAAGCAGAGACAAGGGGCGACTCAGGCAGGATAATTATTCTCCAAATTTCCTTCTTTCTAGAATACATGCCCTCTATACTTTTTACAAAATGGAGGCAGCAGCTCTTTTCTGAGCTAAACTCGTGCTCCCAGGGACTGGTCCCCTCCCTTGACATTTTCAGGACCTTCTCCTTCCCATTTTTAAATTTGTTTGTTTGCTTAATTGATTGATTAATTGGTCAGTTGATCAATTGATTTTAGAGACAGAGTCTTATTACGTAGTCCACTTGGCCTTGAATTCACTATGTATCCCAGGTTGGCCTTGGATGCTATTTCTCCTGCCTTTAGCCTCCTGATGCTGGGATTACAGGCCTATGCTAGCACAGACAACTATGATGTACTTTGAATAAGCTCAGCTAAGTTTCTTTCATGCATGGAAATGTGCCATCATACATGATTCCCAAGAACACCCTTACTGGTACATATCATAATTTGATAACTAGTACCATACATTTACAAAATACAGAAACAAACCATTCTTAAATATATATTTTTTTATATGTATGAGTGCATTTCCTGCATGCATGTAAATATACTCATGTCATGCAATGCCCGAGGAGTTCAGAAGAGGGAGTCAGATTCCCCTGGAACTGGAGTTACAGATAGTTGTTAACCAGCATGTGGTTGATGGGAATCAAACCCAGGTCCTGTGAAAAAGTAGCCATTGTTCTTAACTGCTGAGCCATCTCTCCAGCCCCTAAAATTAACTTTTTAGGGTGGAAATTACAAGGCATTTTTATAATAAGCATATAGGGAAAAATTAAAATGTAAAAGAGGTTAGAAGTACTCAAGACAATGGAACTACACGAAAAAGTAAAATAAAACACGATACTTAATTATTTGACAAAAGTTAATATAAATACATTCAGAGATTCTAAAATGTTTAAGAAAATATAATATTTAATGTTACTACGTGGTTCTTTTCTAGAAAATTTAATATCAATATTTTGGAAGTAAATCTGGAAATTTCACCTGTCTTTTTTGAAATTATACCTGTGTATGAGACACTTTTCTGTAACCAAGGTAGAAGCAATGAGTCACAGGTAAAGTCTTGACTTCAGTTGGCCCCCAGTGTCCCAACAGCCTCCACGATCCCAACAGTCTCTTCACACATGAGCTGTGATTGTGGGTCTGTACACCCTGGAGCAACAGTAGTCCTGATGACCCGGGATGAACAGAATTTTTCTTTCACAGTGGGTGAAAAAAGAGGGATGAAAAGTAGACTAGGTCATTTGGGGGCCAGTCTACTATGAAGACTACACAAGAGCAGCTGAAGCTCTATAGAGCCCTTTCACATCCTGTGTGTCCGGATGCGTTGCCTCAGTCTTGTGGAGAACCCTTTGCTGAAGTCCAGCGGATGAACTGAGGTGCGACCAGATTCAGAGCGGTATGGCCTGTAAAAAGGAAAGAGAGGTCTCCAGTTTACAAGTCAATCAGTCAGCCTTACACTGTTGGAGTTTCCTTGAACAGTTTCTGTTTCAAAGCTGCTAATACCGAAGAGCCAAAGAAGTGCTAGAATGTGAAACTGGATCTTTTGTATATTCTAAGGTTGAGTCTACACAATGAGCCGGGTCAGATGTTTTGTCTCCACCCTGCCAAACATCTGGATTGCATGAAGAGTCGACTGAATGGATTTGACGTTCATCTTGTTCCCTGCTTAAGGGTGTCTTTTACTCTTTCTGGCTGTGAAACGCCCTTTGATATCAGTAGCAGGTCTGAGCACGAAGTCAGCTGTCTGCACCTAGGGAAACAAAAAGAAACCCTGCTTCATCTTCCCATCCTCCTTTCCTTCCAGCCTCTTTGCTAAACCCTCTCACGGTCTTGGTGGTTTGGGTCATGACACGCCACCTACCCAATCGGCAAAAAGCAAATCGGGTGCACTCCGTGTCTGCCACCCCAAAGTTGAGTCCCTAGCAGCTCTGTGCCTCTTTCCTGCTATGAGTTCACCTCAGAGTGGCCAGCCCTGCTCGGGTGGTAGCATCTTCACCTTGTCGTCACGGGAAGATAAAAGGAGGCAGCCCCAGTCCATCTCTGAGCCACACATTAAACAAAGCACCATAATGTGCTGCGTTTTGTTGAGGGCTCTCTAGGTCCCCCAAATCTTTCTCAAATATGATTGTTTATAAAATGTTTGATAAAAATAAATGATGCTTTCAATTTAAACAAAATTTCACACTGTTACTGGTTTTAATAACAGTTTTGACAGATGAGATTTTCATCATCTGTTTTTTCTTTGTGAAGCCTTCTTCAATAAACTAAAAATGCTCTAAACTAACAGATGTGTCTTTAAAGTAAGGCTTGAGTGTGAGACATCAGGAAATAAGGCTTGTCAAATGCTTCAGCAGAGAAATTTATTCCCAGAGCAGGCATGCCTCGGGTATCAGAAAAGTCGTCGACCTAATGACTGCGGGCTAACAAGGGAAGCTGGCTTCTGCTGAAAGGTGCTGTTTATCCCAGGCCGGGATTCCATCTGCGCATGCCCTTCCCAGCTACCATTTGCTCTTGCGGTGTGCAGAATGAGCGCGACTCCAGCTATCAGAAACTGTTAAAGATGTCAACTCAGATTTGTTGGAGCTGATGCTGATGTTTGACAAACTGGTGATTCTCGAGTATTTTCCCCCAACAGCTCCAAAAATTTGAATTTTCAGTGATATTCTGTTTATAATAGTTATTTTTGTCTACACACATACACACATGCACACACATATTTAAGAGAGTTGAAAGCTGAATTTAAGTCCATTGATTTTGAAATAGCTAGCTTCCCTGCAAATTACAATAGTTTGCTGGACTTCCTTCCTGGTGGGGGGTGGGTGGATGGATGAGGGGTGCTGAAGGACACTGGCAAGCTAGGGTACCAGTGACAGTAACCTGAAGTTCAAATAAATCAAGAGGAGCGCGTAAAGAACAGTTTTTGTCAAACATTTTTCACCTTTTAAACAAAAATAGTCTTCCACCAAAATGCATGTTAAAAGTTATTAAATATATTCTCGAGATCAAACTGAGGCATTGAAAAACGCAAATTCTCATTTTCCTCTCCCATGTAACACACATGTACATATCTATGCAATATATGTTATA
>NW_008340640.1:211170-216322 GCF_000622305.1 Nannospalax galili
TTCCATCAAGTAGTTATTTAATCCACAGTTCTATACTTCCCGGGGAAACAGGCCCTCATTTGACCTCAGAGCAGAGTTAATCAGTGAGCAACCTACTTCTGACCTCGTAGTCTTTCTCTGTGACTCTGTTTATAGGTCCTGAGGCAGCAGCTAGGTAAGCTCTGACAGAAGCAAGCATTCCTTCCTTCCACCTGAGGGGCATCCAGAGAACTGACAAAAGAAATAGTCCCCAAGCTGATGATACTGTGGGAGTTCTGGCAAAGAGGGGGGCACAGACTGTCTTGCTAGACTTTGGCCTGAGGCATGCTTCGAAAATTTCAAAGCAAGATGTTTTATGGAGGAAAGAAGGGAATGCCTGTCCCCAGTGTGGAGAAAGGCCTTAAAGAGGATAGTCGGATAGTCCCTAGCCAGGCCCCAAGTAAGATCAGACTTGATTAGGTGGCAGTTGGAATGAAGTGATACAGTGGTAGAGGCTGGTTCAGAGCACGGGGGTCGGCTGTGTTTGCTGGGAGAAGGCACAATCTAAGCTCTTAGGAGAGAGCCTGGGAAGAACCAAGCAGAGCTGCAGTCCTTGCTAGAGTCTGTGTTCTGCTTGGAGTTGCCCAGTGGTCAATGTGAGAGATGCTGAACAAGAAGGGCCATGCACAGTGAGGCAGACTCATGCCCTTGGGTATTCATGTATCTGTCATCTGTTGGACTGTGGGTACCTTTGAGGTGCTCTAGCACATTCATCTTTGAGTCATCAGCATATACACACTGTCCACATATAGGAAGATCTTCATGGGTGTCTCTAAAGGAGTGAATACATGAACCACGATGGAAAACTAATGAAACTGCTAGTTCTGAAACTACCTGAAAGTGTGTGTGTACTCAGTTCTACCTAGCACTTCCAACACACTCTTTCTGTAGAATTCTGTCTTTGGCATCTAAAGAGAATTATCTGATGATCACATGGCATGTTTTTCTAAATATGAATACTGAACACTTAAAATATAACCCCGTGCCTTTATCTTTTATAGATTCTCAGACTGTCAACTCTACTAGACATGTCATTTGGTTAGAAATAGAACTATAAAGAAAATAAATTTAAGGGATGAGGAAATGACTGTGAGCAAGCATTTGCTGCACAAACATGAGGACCTGAGTTTGGATCCCAGCATCCATGTAGAAGTCAAGTATGGAAGCATGCACCTGTAACCCTAGCACTGTGGGGGGTGATGGAGTACAGAGGCAGGATGATCCCCAGGGCTTGCTGACCAGCCAGTCTAGCAAAAGAGGAAACTCTGGTCCTAAAGACCCTTTCTCAAGAAAGATAAGGTGGAGCATGACAGAGGAAGGTATCCAATGTCTCTGACCTGCACATGTATAGCCACATGTGCCCCCACACAAGTACATATGAGAGAGAGACAGAGAGACAGAGAGACAGAGACAGAGAAAGAGAAATGTAGTATTAACTATGGGAACTAAAGGACATGGGCTTTCTTTTTTCATCCAAGCATATCAGAAATATCAGAGCATTAAGTATTGTTTCTCCCTTTATCTAAGTTCTGGAAGAACTTTGATCTGTCCTTCAGTTTTTCCTTCCCCACTCACTTCTCAGTCATCTTCAAGTACCTACCTTCCTTTCTTTTCTTCCTTTCTTCCTTCCTTCCTTCCTCCCTCCTCGCCCCTCCTACTTTCTACCTTTAAATAAATCTATTGGCAAGGACTATCTCTAGCTGTCGAGGATGCAAAAGTTCAGAAGAGAAAACTTTGCCTTCAAGGACAAGGAGAAAACCAACTCATAGAACATACATAGCTAAGCAATGTCTTCCAACACTTTCCCTGACCTTGTAAGATGTCCACCTCACTCCATCTAAAGCCACTTTGCTAAGGACCGGGGGCTTCCTGCTCTTTTTATTGGATCTTTGAGCCACAAATCTGGCTTGACTGTAGGTCAGACGTGACCCTGAGACAAGGTCTTGGAGAGCATACAAACCAAGCTCAGTGTGACATACTGTCAACCAAGATGGTTCTCACCAGTTGGTAATGAAATGGACAACTGCGTAGTAAATGACTCCCGTGTATTCCACGGACAAGCGGTATAGTGTCTCTTCCAGGAAGACCTGTGGTTTCCTCACTTCCTACTCCCCCTTTCTGGATCACCTTGGGCCCTTCCTCTCAGCCTAGGGATCTATAATCTAATCTCTGAAGCAGACTGCTCTTTGAAAGGAGCATAACTTGAACAAGTATGCAGCCAAGCCTTTCTAACTTATACTAAGAACAGAGGATTTTCAAATCTTGTTTGCTCTTTGTCCTGAGTGACTCACAGTCTAGCTGTTTGGACCTGGGGTAGGGAAGAGAGGAAGTTACACCAAACAGGGAGATTGCATTTCTTCCTGAGTTGGAAAGAAATGCAATTACCTGAGGCACTGAAAAACACCTATAATTACACTAAGTGTTCACATACTTAAATATAATCCCTTCACCTTTTTAACATAAACTCCTAAGTAACATAGTAACAGAATGGACGCATTGGAGTGGGGGTGGGACCTGGTCTAGGCTAACAGGAAACAAAGCCTTGATGCCACCAAAGGTTCTACATTAATATCTTTCTGTCCTTTTATTTGTATATTTTATGCACACCCAGTTTTTTCTTATCTATTCTTTTTAAAATTTGTTTATTTATTTATTGTGGGGAGGAAGGCTGGTATGGAAGTCAGAGGACAACTTTTGAGAATCTATTCTGTTCTTCTACCCTGTGGGTCCCAGGGATGAAACTCAGGTTGTCAGTGGCAAGCACCTTTACCTGCTGAGCCATCTCACCAGCCCTGCATACTATTCTTAATTTCTGTATCCTGGTTTCCACTTTCACTGCCATACTGAGACCAGGCTCCTAAAGGTTACCAACTGCTTCTTACCTGGCAGTCCAGAGGACATTTTCTATCTTCAGTTTCATATCTGGAATGCTGATTACTGTGCCCATCACATGGTTATTAATATCAACCTCAGTGTTCACCACTAAGATTTTGAACAGAAACCTTTAGTGGTGTGGTTGTGAAAGTTATAGGTATATGTTTAGAAAAATTATTTAATATTTTTTTACACTACACTGTTTTCCCCTAGTTTATGATAGTCTATCTTGATGGGGACAGAAAGGTGAAGAAGTTGCTTCTCCTGTCTATGGTCAGCGTCTACAGGAAACAAAAATACTAGAACCAGAAGAACTCTATTTTATAGCTCTATGTGACCTCTGAAATCACTCAATGGCTTTATTGTGACAACGGAGGTGAGCACTTGTGTGCTGTGGCAGCAAAGCTCAGGGATCACAGATAGAGGCCAGACAGACATGCCAATGCTGTCTTGTATTGCAAAGGGACCTCTCGGGTAAGAGGAGCCACACCAGCCAAGGATGAGCCAACACACTCTACACGTAGGGCCTTGGCTAAGAAGCTCTTCTTCCAGTACAGCTAGTGCACAGAGGCACTGGCAGGGAAGGAGACTTCAGAAAGAAGCCCACAGGGTCATAGCAGCCTCATTGGAGAAATATCATCTATTTACATTTCAGAAAGCTGTCCCTTCTGTTGTCTATGAGGGCAGGCTGTCAGCCACTGAATGGAAGGAAACTCCTTCTGAGAGAATAGGCATCATCTCTTAATCCTCTGGTAGCAAAAACAAGATATAGTTCTAGTTATTAATTACTATCTTTTTTTCTCTTGATTCCAACCTCTTCAGCACGTTGTCACACACACTAATCTTCCTAAAATTTTATTTGTACACTAACTCGATTTCTTTTGAGTAACTACTGCATGCCCTGTACTGGAGCTGCCCAAAAGAGTAAGCAATCTGTGAACCAAAGGGGCTCATGCTCAAGACAGTCTCTCATTTAAAACAAAACAAAACAAAACAAAAACCATCAGTGCCTTCCTAATGCCAACTACCATGAACCTGCTGGGGATGGCAGCATTGTCAACTTGATATGATCTAGAATCACCTAGAAGACAAACCTCAGGGCTTGTCTGTAAGGCCTGTGTATTGTTTGTAGCTTGGTTTAGTGGAGTTAGGAAGACCCACTATAAAAATGGGCAGCACCGCTCCATGAGCTGGGGTTCTAGACTGACTAAAAGGCAGCAACCAGTGTTCTTTATTTTTCCTGCTTCCTGAGTGTAGATGCAACGTGACCAGCCACTTCATGCTCCTGCTACTATGGCTTCCTCACCATGTTGGACTGGCCTCTCAGTGAGCCAAACAAAATAAACACTTCCTTATGTTGCTATTGTCCAGTATTTTGTCATAGCAACAAGAAAAGTAATACTCTGGCCTTCTCTGCAAAGCACTCCCTCCAGACTGTGGATATTCCACAAGGCTGACTCGGTGTTCACACTTTTTTTTCTGTATTTACCACCACTGTCACCTCATGCTCAGGGCAAATATTGTCTCTACCCTAAACTCATAGACTGTCATACTGTTCCGTCATTCTAATTGTCTCTCTCGTGTGTGTTAACTTTATCTCCTCAATGGCACTGTAATCTACTTAAGTGTAAGGATCACTGCTTACAATCATTCTTTTTGGTCACACAAGACAAGGGATTACTTCCTTGGCTTTGAACCCAAAGAATCCTTTCATCTCATGATGATTTAAAGGACTTTAAAAGACTTGATTGATTTACAGGATTAAACCCAAGACCAGAGAAGTTTCTTCTTAGTTAAAAATTCTTAGTTCTTTCATATCAAAATCATGACTGCAATGTATAATAAAAATTGAATTTTAAAAATGTGCTTGAATGGGAAGATGAGAGGAAACATTGTTAGTCCTATGACAACTAATGTCTTAGTCTTGATTTTTTTAAGGTATAATAAAAATTGAATTTTTTAAATTAATTTGTTTTTGATAGGAAAATTTTATTTGGAAATACAGTGCTTTAGCTTGTGCATAATTATAGTGGCATATAGAGAAATTTTTTAATATCACCAAAAAATCCAATATGAAAAACATCTTGTATCTGAAACACCCTGAAATCCTAGTCCAAGCTCAAGAGCCCTCGACTTTTCTTTCTTTTTTAAAAAATTATTTATTTAATAACCACATACTTAGAAGAAGCATTTCATTAAAACAGCATTGGCATATTCAATAACAATTTCCTGAGCTAAGATGCATCTCTTTCAAAATTGG
>NW_008340640.1:216567-275960 GCF_000622305.1 Nannospalax galili
AACAGTTTTCTGAGCTAGGCTGCACCTCTTACAAAATTGGCTGTACATTTTTAGGTTTACAGTTGAATTATTACGGTTATACAATATTGTACTCAGTATAAAACCTATAAGACATAAAATTAAATGAGGTTTTAAACTTTGAAAAGGATCTCCATTTCATTATTAAAATACACAGTTTCATACAGAAAAATTCATTTTTAATGCAATTAACACTAACATGTTTGCACATGCATTTCTAATCTCTATATATCTGATTATTACTAGTCACAGTCAGTTACTTTCTGAGCCCCTTGGCATCTGAGCATGGGAAGATGAGAGAAAACATTGCTAGTCCTATGTTTAGTCTTGATTTTTTTTTAATGTACTATCAGCTTGGTTTTCACTCATCTAATTGTGCTTATAATTGCTTCAATTGGCCCCAAAACTCTTTTCCCATTACTATGCTGTGTTAAGGAAATAATTAGCTTAAATCCTTGCATAGCTTATACCATATCTTATGTCCTTGATGTTTAGTTTTTTTTAATATGAAAGGAAAGAAATAGCTTCCTTCAGGTAAAACTGCTCTTCCACCTACTGCTTTTGCTAAAGCTGTCAAGGAGACCCAGAACTTGTCCCTCATATGTCCTCTGGCTGTCACTCAAGGTTTCATTACCTAACAAGTTCAACTCGCCTGTGCCAAGGATCACTGCGAGTTCAAGTCCAGTATGCCAGTATTGGCTATGCAGTTACTTTGACTCAAAAACATTCATTTTGTCTTAAAGAATGCAGAAGGATGGAGAGGATGATAGATCTGGTGTTGGCAAGGAGAAAGGCTTCTCCATTCTAGTAACCTACCATAACTGAGGACCCAGGAACAGATGACAATAAACTTCTAAAATGGGCATGGTGGCACGTGCCTTTAATTTCAGCACTCGGGAGGCAGAGGCAGTTGGATCCCTGAGAGTTCAAGATCAGCCTGGTCTATTTAGTGAGTTCCAGGTCAGCCCCACTACAGGAAGACCCTGTCCCAAAAAGACCACCCCCCCCAAAAAAAACAAAGGTCTAGGGTCTGCAGTAAGAGTAACTTGGAATTCAATTCTTGGAGAATGAGTTTTTTTATTGAATTTTTGTGTATTTCATACAGAATATCTTAATCAGTCTTAATCATCTTTATACCCCTTCCTACTGGCACCGTCCCATAGCCCCCACCACTGGAATTCATACATTCTGTCATTTGTCTTTAGGCCTATTGTGTCAAGTTAGTGTCCCCAGACACCCTTCAGTGCAAGTTCATATACTGAGGTCTAGTCAGCCTATCTAGAGTCCCTCCCTTTAGGAAGATCAGCTCTTCCTCATCCATCAGTAATCAGTGCCAATGTTTTTTCAGCTAAGATTGAGGTCAGCTGTCCATTTCCCCAGTTTTATGCTGGGTTTTTGTCTGCTTGAGTTTGTGTGGGTCCTGTGAATGCTGACACCATTGCTGTATGTTCATATGAGCAGGGTCCCAGGAGCTTATAGGACTCTGTTTACATATGATCATGCACCTCCTCCCTGGTTTTTACAATCTTTCTGCCCCCTCTTCCACAATGCTCCCTGAGCCCTGGGTGGGTGCAGTTTAATATAGGAGTCCTGTCCAAAGATTTGCATTCTGTAGACTCTTAGTTTCTACACTTTGGCCATTTGTGACCTTTTGTGTTTCTGGCCCTCTGTTTCCTAAGGGAGCTTCATAAATGAGAATTGAGATATTCATTACTGCCTTCTTTCTTTACCTCTTGTTCTATGTTCTATGAGCCTTAGGTGTAGAAGTTACATTGTAAATATGCCGCTTAGACTTAGGCAATTTACAGACAATATCTGTGTGTGACCAGTTGTGGAACTCTGCAATAGTCTCTGGAGCAAAAGCAGCTTTTTTGATAAGTGATAATTGGGATATTTGTCTGTAGATATAAGGATACACATTTTTCACATAGTAAGAAATTACATTAATCTAGAGATGTGACAGTTTTAGGGTTTTTCTCTAAGATCTATGACCTCTCCAGCCATGTGCATTTGGCCATGTTTATAGTACCACACATGGGAATGAAACCAGATGATTCTGTGAGTGAGGCTAAGTAGCACTGAGGCTTCAAAAGTTCAGATACCTTGGACTCCAGTTTAAGTCATTGTCTTGTGAGTTACAATACAGTAATAATAAGTGCTCAAAAGTTATTTCAAGGACTAGAGATGTGACTCAGCAGTAAAGAGCACATACTGTTCTTCCAGAGGATCCAAGTTCAGTTCCCAGCAACCACACTGGGCTCACAACTGCCTATATCTCTAGCTCCTGGGAGATCTGATGCCTCTGAGGGCAAATGCACTCATATACACACACACAGACACATACACACACAATAAAAAATAAAACGTTTTAAAAGAGTTAATTCAAGGGCTATAGATGTAGCTTGGTTGGTACAGTACTGGTCTGGCATGCACAAAGCCCTGAGTTTGATTCGCAATCATGCATTAACAGGGTATGCAGTCATAGCTCTCCAGTGGTAGAAGCAAGAGGATCAAAAGTTCAAGATTATTCTCCACTACACAGCACATTCAAGGTTAGAGTGGAATATATGAGATTCTACCTTAAAATAAAAAACATTATTACAAGAGCCCACATTTATATTTTAAATAAAGCCTTCCAAAGTATCCAACAACAATGTTTAGAGTCAAATGCCAAAGAGAGAGGCAGTTTTTGAGGTCATCAAGTCACTCTCCTTTTACTTGTTCAAGGCACAGAGCCAACACAAAGTCCTGTTCCCAACTGAAATCCATGTACTTGGTTTTCCCTGCCTGAGGACATAGGAGAGTGCAAATCTGGCCCACCATCTAGTTTTTTAATAAAGCTTTATTAGCACAGAGCAATGCAGTTTACTTACATGTTATCTAAATCTGCAGTCAAACTACTACTCCACAGTTGAATGACAGGGGTTGCATAGCCTGCAAAGCCAGAAACACCTATTACCTCATCTTATACAGAGAAAGCTGCCTAACTCCCATAATGGTGTGTGGTGCTGGATTTCATTTCCTACCTATATTATGTGCTGAACAGACAACTTTGACTTTGCACAAATCTCTGGAACTCCTTGTATCTCCTATTTCTCATGGTCAAATGGTGATAAACATAAAGCTTTTTCCTCAGAGTAATTATCTAAGCACAGTACCATAACGGATGAATTGAGTCTGGCTCAGGCACTGGCATGCAGTATTAAATGCTAAGTAGCCATCATTGCAATCAATCAAGTAGTGGTAGTGGCAATTTCAGAATCGCATTTATGTAGAATTTGTTTCTGATATAATACTGTAACATGTGCACTCTTGGTAAATGCAGCAATACAGACACTGGGCAGAACCAGTTGAAGCTGGTAAGGCACTTAGTTTTAATATTGTCAATATAAAAAAAATTAAGATCTCTTATCATTCTTTATTACTGGGAATCTCTACAATATCTTGTAAATTGCTTTAAACAGGTACTTAAAGTTTTCTGTAGGCCTCTGTCAAATGCAGATAAGGGTCGTGAAAGAAAAATTTACATTTCATCAGTATTAAAAATTTATTAAAACTCATGAAAATGTAGTTTATTGTGCTTTTTTGATGTTTTATATTACAATGCCTGGGACATACTTGGGGAAAAAAATCATTTCATGGTTGCAGCTTAAATCTTAAAACATCTCAAACTCTCGCTTCAACTCAGAATGCCATTCGTTAAATTCTTTCTTCTAAGGAACTATAAACGCAGTAATCTAGACCCCGACAAAGGCTTTAAAGTCATCCCGTAGGATATGTGGGGTGGAGAAAGACAGAACATTAGTGCCAAAGAAGCATATTATTCGATTCTCAATATAATTAATAAACTCTCTTCCCCACAGGAATCTGTTAAATCTCCGATTCTTATTTGTGTTGAAGCAGAAGATTTAGTTACTTACCTAACAGAAAAGGGGGAAAAACAGATCTGACAAGGTTTTAAGTATTTAGTAGTTTAAACCCTGCATAAATTAGAGATTTGAATAAAAAATCAGTCCTGGTATTTTTCTATGAAAATGGTGAACAGAAGGGATATATGTGCTCAAAGGAATAGTGTTTTATGCCAAACATCAATCAACCCGGCTTTAGAAGCCTATTTATAATACTGTGGGGGCTCTGGACAGTGGCACTATACACTGTGAAGACCGATCCATGACATTAGACAGTGAACAATTGAAGTCTTTACAAATAATTAAAACTCTTCGAAAATGGAGACGTTTTCCACAGCTTTCGAGTGTGTGTGCGATGTCATCGATATTCAAGAGTGTAAATATTGACTAGTTATTGCTGCTAGCCAGAAGGAGCAAAATTCCCTTCGAAATAATAATGTGGAGTGTGTGTATATAACATATACATATGTATGCACACACATATGCATAGATAGAGATGTTAAATATATAGTCATATAGGGAGAGAAAATATAGATTTCACTTTATATGACAGTTGAATAGCTATACTTTAAACAACCTATGTTCCCTGCCAGTGCAGTTCTAGCATAAGTGTGTGTGTGTATGTATGTGTGTATATGTGCATGTGTACGACATGTAAAGAGATTCAAAAATATTTCTAAAACTTTTTTATCCATGATTTTTTTCTGAACATGATAATGAGGGATATTAGAAAGCAACATGCTTTTTATCTTTAAAAAATAAATCTCTCCATTGTTTAACTTGGGATCTAGAACTATACAATTTTAGAGCTCGCAGGGATAGAATTAATAATCGTGTCTAGTTTTCATAATATTTTAAGCCCACTTTAAATCCTTTTGGGGTACAGGCAATGAAGAACTAATACATCAATTAAAATCCTGGAAATGGCTCCTTAATTTGACAATTTTTCATTTAAGAGACATGGGAATTAAGTTTTTTGAGATTAAAAAAAATCCTTTGCAATTATTATCTCAATGTACTCATTTGGCAGAGAACTGGTGGAGATATTGGCACACTTTGGCGGTGTGGAGAGCCAGAATAAACAAAAGGCCGTTAACTTTTTGCACATACCTAGCACCTGCATGAGTGTCATCAGAACAGAGGACTCACAGCGCAGAGTGAGTGTGAAACAAGACAGGTAAAAGGAAGAGCAGTCCTCATGGTGATGGTGGCCAGGAGAGAGGTGAGCTTACCCTGGGTAAAATGCATAGGAATTGCCATGTGAAAGGAGAAATGGCATCATCGAAGAGATAAAAAGGACGATGACCTCAGTATTTTGAGAGAAGTAAAACCAGAGCAGAGAATGAATGAAAGATTGTGGAGTGACTGCTTAAAGCTTGGTGTGGCTTTAGAAACAGGCTTTAGCTATACACCTGGCTCTCAAAGATTCCCACTCTACCCAAATGACACATTCAAAACAAAAGAAAACAAAAGCTCTGCCTTTCTGTAGGAAGTCAAAGTTATGGTAACTTGACTCATGCATTTGAACCACATTAGCTGGGGATCACTGAAATTTGTCGGACACTGCCTTGCCCAGGTGTGCCGGGATTAAGCACTGTATATACTCTCTGCCCTATGGTTACAGAGTGGTGCTGACTACATCCATGTTGATGCATTGTTGAAAGCCTTTGTAATTCACACATCCAGGAGACTGGGTGGAATTTTCCCCTTGACCTTTGAAAATGACTAGAGTTCACACAGGTTCCTGACCACAGGGCTGAAGAATATTTCCTGAGTATGGGATAATATTGAGATAGGACTAAAGGCCTACCCTGCTCGGTTTGACTAGTACTAGATTCCCTTAATTTTGCTGTGGCATCTACAACATAACAGGAAGTGTGTAAGAACTACTCGGTTTGATGAATAACTGCAGGCTGACAAAGAGAAAATCTCTGGATGAAAAGTAATCACTTTAATTCTAAGAGTAATCCCACCCCCTGAGGCAGCTGCCAAATCCCCACTCCAACCCGGCTTTGTAAACGGTTCGCCCACAAGGCCACAGTCTCTCCTATGATGACATATTAAATTTAGGCCCAGAGCCTCAGGATCTTGATCCAAACACCCTGCTACTCAGCACTGACTTGGCCCTTTTGAAAGGAAAGAATACAGAATTTTTTTTCCCCTCTAGGCTGTGTAGACAGTGCTTTGCATCTCTGTTCAGTCGTCTGAATGCAGGAAGGCACCAGGGGGAGCTCACACATCTTCCTTTTTTTTTCTCCCCCTCTGACAGGAGGTAGTCCGTTGTATCCCAGCAAAACGGGTGGGTCACAATTAACAAGGAAGTCGAAGTGATTCATTGAGGTAAATCAAGACAATTCATTCCTTTAGAATACTGTAGATTCTTCCTGAGTACTGCGCCACATCTCTTGTGTTAGGCACACTCAGCTGCCGGTAGGGCTCTGCTGTGTTGAAACGCCTGTCAAAAAAACCTGAGACAATGTCCCTGAGATGTCCGGGCAAGGGGAGGTGAAGGGGGGTGGGGTGGGAGAGAGAGAGAGAGAGAGAGAGAGAGAGAGAGAGAGAGAGAGACTCTTCTGTCCTGTGAAAGGATAGTTTCCAGAATACTCCTAATCACAGTGCAGGACATTGCTAGGGATTTGGCACAAGGCAAGACTATCTGGTTTTTCACAGTGATCCTTGGGATGAATTCCTTGGTTTTTTTGAAAAAGAGAATTAATTAGTTGATTTGTTCTCTCTGAAGAAACAAAGGAAGAAAGAGAAACTCAAAATATGTGACTGACTTTGCCATGTCAACCTCACTGGACAGACTTTAGCAGGAAGCACAGGCAAGAACAAGACAGTTCATACCTGGGACTTCCTGGCTTTGAGTTTTGCTGACAGTATGGAGCCTGCCTCAACTAATGAAAGCCAGAGCAAAAAGACCCTTGCCCTGACACCTGATCTCCACCTAACCTCCCTCTAACCCTAAGTCTCAATCTCCAGGTCACAACATCATCGAGATTCTTAGCTCTCAAAGATGCTTCACGGTACTGACCGACCAACCCCATGTTTTGAGGCAGCTGAAATAGAATTGTCTTCAGTTTTATTTTATAAGTAAATTCTTTGAGCTGCTTGGAACAAAAATTAAGAACTGGGTCAAAGTGATCCTTTTTTTTTTTTTTTTTTCTGTAGATTAAAAACCTGTTCCGTATCCGGTTTCTCATTCCCACCTGCCCTTGTAAGATTATGAATGACTTTCTTTATGTTCCGGGTCTAAGATTTAAACCATCACAACCATAAGAGATGAATCACAAGGAATGTGCGCTAGCGAATAAGTGAGATGTGATCCCCTGGGGAAGCGCAGGGCTTCATGAGGGTTTTTAATTCAATGTGCGGAGGAGACTGGACCACCCGGAACCTGGGGCCAGCCTCGTGGGTCTGGGTGCTGTGCTGCGGGTGGATCAGCTCTGGCCGGAAGTGGCTGCTGCTACTTAGTGCGGGGCAGAGGCCCCGAAAGGCGCAGCGACAAGGGGACGACAGCACGGGGATGGAAGGCGTACCGCAGACGCCGGGAAGAGCCGGGAAGCTCGGTGGGTGCCGCAACTGTAGCGCGCAGAGGGCGCGGTGAGCTCCGGAGATGGCAGCGGCCGCAGAGCGCGCGGTGAAGCTCGAAAAGGATGCAGCTAGAGGCATCTGCAGCGAGGTCACGGCCAAGCCACCTGGCTGGTGGCGTGCAAGGCGGACCGCAGAGGGACTAGGGGTGGATGAATCGCGACCCCAGCTCTATGTGTGGCTCCCTTTTTTTTCTCAAGATTCGAACATCCGAGACTAACATGCCTGGAACTCACGTTAGTCCCACAGAATTCCCGTGCGACCTTGGGGGCGGGGGACCCAGTGCTACTTAGGGACAGCTGCACCCAAGCACCCAGGCACCCACGCACAGCATCTGACCTACGGGAAATGAAACCTGAGCTCGGAATCCGAGCAGCCCACACTGTTGTTCCCAGAGAAGTCTCCTATGCCGGAACCGTCCTTCTCCACTAGCGCATTATCTAGGGAGCTGTCCTGGGTGCGATCGACGGACATTGCAGCCTAAGGGACATAGGGGAAACTTTACAAGGTACACACTTCAGCGCCAGTGTCTGGGACGCCTGGGCAGAGACAAACATCGTAAAGAAAGGCTGCCCAGCTTCTTCTCAGTAGAATTATTAGGAGGAAAAGGAACACAAAATTCATAGCCCTGAAACTTTTAAGTGAAGTGGGTCCCTCACCTCCTCACAAGCTGCAAGGTTTTGACTTCCTAATTTGAGAGGGAATGCTAGCCACGAAGAACAATTCTTTATAATCAAATCTGTCAGTGTTTGCGTGAAATACTACTGGGTAGGAAAGATTCCATTCCCCAGCATCCTGTATCATTTTCTTCAGAAACAATTCTGAGTTTGGCCAAACTCTCACCTGAGGACACGGTCCCACCCTGTGTCAGTGGGACTCCCTGAAAAGCTTTTTATTTTTCTTCCTTATTTTCGGTCTATTCTCAACATCTTTTCCTGGACCCCTGACTGAATATTATTTAATTTTACAACTATGGAGGCATTGGGCTTCTGTCCCTCTTGGGACTTTTAAAATTCTATTTGTTTGCCTTTTTTTTTTTTTTTTAACCCTTAAGGTGTGAGAGTGGAAATGGGAAAGGAAAAGAGACGATTTATTTTTATTGGTTTCATCCTGACCTTACTAGGTTGTGTTTTTCAGAACAAGGTGGAAATGGAGGTATTACAATAGCACAATACATGATTAAAAATGAATAGGAGATCTAACATGTCTAAGAGAATCAAAGAAACCCCAGTCTACTGTTATGACCTGAAAATAAAGACCGTGGAAAACTGCAAAGAAGAAAGCTAGAAAACAAAGGTTCACTTTCCTGAGCTCTGCCGAGTCTTCTCTCCCCTCCCATCTTCCCTACCAAGAACTTTGCTTCCATTATCTCATTTAATTCTCACTCAACCCCGGGGATTGGGGTAATATTTTAATTTGCGTTTTCACAAATGAGAAACTTGTATCTCAGAGACCTCAAGTAAATTGCCTGAAGGCATAAAGCTAGTTAGGAGCAGAATTAGAATTGATTAAGGGGCAAAGAATTCCTGGAGAATTAGTGTTTTTAAATCTCCATTAGTTGCAGAGGGAAGCTGGGAAGTCAGTTACCTTCTGGGAGGATCTTTAAGCTTAGTGAAGAAATGATTTTAAGCTCGTGAATTTTCTTGTTATTTATCACATAGTTTGGGAACACGTGATGATTTGCAAAAACCTAAACTCTCTCTTGCAAGGTTCTGTTTGAACTAATGGAGCTGCTAGTTGAAACTAGGCAGACACTTATACTCTCCAAGAAACCTCTTTTCTTTTGAACAAAACTGAAAAATTTGGACTATTAGAATAGACAAACTCTCTGGAGGATTGATACTCAAAAATACCAACTCCACCCAGCAAGAATGTATGAATTTCAACAGTGTCTGTGTGCATCTGTGTGACCATGGGCAGCTTTCTTCACCTCTCTGCGTTTCAGCATCCACATCTATAGAAGAGGCAACTAAAACCTTTGCAAGCTTGTTGTAATAATTTAATAAAAAATAGTGCATTTGAAGCTCCCTAACAGAATACCTGATTGTAGAAAGGCAGTGTGTAGTGTGTAGTGTGTAAAGTATTAGCAGTCCATGGTGTATAAAGTATTAGCAGTGTGTAGTGTGTAAAGTGTGTGAGAGCAGATTTGGAGAGGGTGGAAACACTGCAGACTGGAGAGAGGCAGGGAAGCACTCTCGAAATTTTGCCTGGGGCTAGCTCTGGGGAAAACACAGGAATCTCAGTAGTGTGTGAATTCCCACTGACTCTGTGGGAAGGAGAAATACTCAGAAAATCAAGAGATGAAATCTGGGAAGGTGGGGATGGTTAGGGAAGCGGTCTCCATATTGTAAAACCTGCCTTACCTTGGATTCAAATACTTCTAGGAACCTAAGAAGTCAAGGTTGCTGCAAAAATGCCCCGTGTAGTTTTAAAATCAGGTGAATACTGTTGCTGTCAGTAACATACAAATGTTTGTCGACCTCACTGTATCCTTGAGCTGGGAAGGGAATTTTGATTCTTTGACATGTTTTGTTTGTTTGACATAGAGTCTCTTGGAGCCCAGGCTAACAACAAACTCAATACATAGCTAAGGGTGATCTTGAACTCCTGGTCCTCCTGCCTTCACCACCTAAGTGCTATAATTACATACATGACCACCATGCCCAGCTTTCCAATGTTTTTCTTTCTTTCTTTCTTTTTTTTTTTTTTTTTTTTTTTTTTTTTTTTTGGTTGATTGATTAACTGCTTGATTTTTGCAGTACTGGAGACTGAGAATAATGCCTGTGTATTATGCCAGTAAGCTGTGTCTTGCCTCTGCCTCCCGAGTGCTGGGATTAAAGGTGTGCGCCACCATGCCCAGCTTGTTTTTCTTTTTTAAAAATTTTTATTATTTTTATTTTATATGTATGAGTGTATTGTCTGCATGTATGTGAGTGCATCCGTGTCGTGCAATGATGCAGAGGTCGGAAGAGGGCTTCAGATTCCCCTGGAACTGGAGTTCATGATGGTTTGTAGCTGCCATGTGGGTGCTGGGAATTGAACCCAGGTCCTCTGCAAAAGTAGTCAGTGCTCTTAACCACTGAGCAATCTCTCCAGCCCTAATGTTTTTCTTTTTAAAACAAGAATATCTTAAACATTTTAAAACCATACACAAGTTCTGCTGAGTTACAATTACTAATCCTGTGCCCCAAATTAGTTGAATTTGAATAGAATAGTGATATTTTGTTTAAAAGACACATTACAAAACAACTATCATAATGTTTTCTCTCAGGGAAAAAGCAAGATAAATTCTAGAGACTTTCTTTGAAAATGATACTTTTCCTGATTGTAAAAGTAATACATGCTCAATTGCAGACAACATAGAAAAGGTTATAATAAAGGTAGCAAAAATAGCTTATTCCTACCCTTAATAATTAATCAGTTTTAATATTTTGGTTATGGTGTTCCTAGATTTTTTTCCATTTTAAGACCTTGGTATGGTTTTATTATATATAAAATTTTGTGTTCTTCTTACTTCCTCCATCACCAAATATGATGTAATAGGTCATTTTAGTGACCAGTTCCACATCATGCCAAAGCAAATCGCTCTCTGTATTTGGATGTTTGTGTTCTAGTTTTTGCTATTGTAAATTACAATAAAATGAAAATGCAGATGCACAAATCCTCAACTTTAAGATAATTTTATAGACTAGACTTCTGCATGTGTATCTTTTAAAGCTTTTTGAAATATACTGTCAAGCAGAGTTTTAGTGGATGAAGTCATTATCATTCTACAGAATATATAAAGGGCACTCTTCTAATGTCCTTAGCAGTGACTGGTATCACTGCCAACATAAAATCCTTTCTAATTGGATAGGTTAAAAACAAAGAATTGCAATGTTTGATTTGTGTTTCTCTGGACTACTATCAATGAGCTGCTTCCTCAGATGTTTATTAGCCATTTCACTTACTAAATTATCTATCCCTGCCTTTTGCCCATTTTTCTATTGACAATTTCCTGCCTTTTAAATCTATTTATATAATTTTCTCAAATTTCCATTGTCAAAATTATGGCAATTTTTTCACATTTTACTTTTCATCCTTAATTTTGTTCATCATTTGGGGTATACGAAATTTAAGTTGTTCTGATAACTACATCAAAGCATTTCTTCATGATTTTTTCCTTTGTTTGATGTCGTTCTGTAATAAAATTAGATATTTGCCTATTATTTTCTACTTATATATTAACATTTTTATATTTAACTATTACTTTGGTAGATTATCATAGAATGAAATGAGAATATGATTTAGTCTGCAAATAACTAATGAGGCAGTTTTTCCCAGACCATGAACTCCCCATCATCTCTTGTTGATTTATTATTCCTCCTACATCAGAAAGCTCTGTAGGTTGATACAGAGGTTGGGATATTGCTCACCAAACCAATGTGAACAGCCAGGGCTACTGGGCTTTAGGCAATCAGAACTTAGGATAGGGGAACATCCCTAAGCTCCCACAAGCAAGAAAAGAGGCTCCTTTTTGACAAAATATATGTGTAATTGAACTTGATATATAAAAAACATCTCTCTGTAAGTCCCATTTGAGCATTTAGATGCTAAATTAGCTCCACTGAGTTTATGCAGCAAATATTAATTGAATCTTTCCCATTGGTAGGCACTATCTTAAGATGGAGATAAGATTTTTCATCTCTCTCCCTTTCTGTTTCTATCTCTGTGTCTCTTGAACATTGTCAATCAATGCTATTGAACTCAGCAAAATTCATATGAAGTAATCCTGTTGATTCCTCCTTTCATGGCCCTTCTTTTCTTCTTTTAATTAGCTGTCACAATTTCTTGGGATACACTCCCTGCCCTTGACCTAATATGACACAGATCATCTCTATAGTAATTTGGTTCATTTATTTAAGAGCTTGATAAACTTGGTGAGTGCTTTACCTAACTGTTCTCTTAGATGTCTGTTCCTTAAAAATGTTACTTGCTACACTTTTGCAGAGGCTGTAATTTGCATAGAGTTTCTTTTTTTTTTTTTTTTTTTTTGGTATAGCAACAAAATCAGAAAGATAGTCCCAAATTTTATATTCTGCTATTCCTTTTGCTTTAAAATAACTTAAATCGTATTTGGGCCAACTGTATGTTCTTAAACACCCAAAAGGAAAGCATAACCAAAGAGTAAAGTCAGTCATCAGTATATTTCTTTAAGCGTTCAAGGGATTATACTTCCCAGACGTTAGGCTTAAGTCTATGTAAAATGTTATTTAGACAATTATTTCTCGTTGATGATTTTGTTCCTAACCAGAAAGTGCTGTTCAGATGTAAGACTTCAAATCTTGGTCTCCAATACTGTAGTGCCCACCGGTAGCTAAGGGAGACCACCAGCTATTCTAAAATGGTGGACAAATTTGTTTTCTCCCCCTATCTAGAAGCCTTTGAGAGGGAACTGACACTGATTCTAACAAGTCCAACAGCTATCAAAATACCTGAAAGCAAATCCTGAATCCATCACTCTAGAGTCCAGCCTTGGAGCTATCCATCACTATTGAGTCCATCCTTGGAAGACAAAAGAAAAATGAGGAGGAACCCAACAAAGGGATGCTTTTGGAAGCCCTCATCAAGAAATGCCAATGGACTCTGATATGAACATTTGAAATTTTCCCTGTTCTGACTTTTTTCTAGTTCCCTGTCTAGAACTTGTAATGCTAATTACTCTACTTCTCCTTCACATCTCCTATTCACTATTCAAGGACTTTCTTTTTCCCTTAGAGATAAGAGTTATGCAATTCGGGAGTCTTTTAGATAGACCCACTGGTACTCCAATTGCCTCACCCTGTGTCTCTGTTCAGTGTGGAAGAAGCCAGAGTTGTCTGCATCCCGATTCCCTATTGGCAATTTGGGTAACTTATTCAGAGGATAGTGTGATAAGAATAGGAGGTAAAAATTGGCTAGGTAGTTAGGGTAAAAAGATCCCAAAGAAAAGTGGCCAGTTTCTTGGCTAAAAGTCAAAATGTTCTTGGGCCTCTTAGCAACATACTCTGTTCCAAAGGCCAAAAATGTCTAAAGCATTTGGGAGCTTGTATCTAATCACTAAAAGATTTTAGGGTTACCTCTTCAGAGGGGGGAAAGTTAGAGTAGCCAAAAGCCCCATAAAAATAAATAAATAAAAATAAAAAATAATTTAAATCACTTTAAGAGACATCAGTAAGGAAACTTTGTATGTAACTAATACTTTGCTCAATTAAGTTATTGGAATTTGGAAATCAAAGGAGGAATAATACACAATGTCAACACTGTTGTATTTCATAAAAATACATTAGTAATCAGCTAATTACTGACATCAAGAAAGAATCATCAATTGCCTAGGGACTAGCCGGAGTGGCAGGGTATGAAGGAGTCAAGACCCTCTAGGATCTCATGTCTGGAATTCTTATCAGGGGCATTTGGCTAAGGGTCTACAGTCAAAACTGTGTCATCCATCATCAGGTGGAGCAAGAGGTAAGGAACTCAGGGGATGACTCTAAAACCTGGCAAGTAAACACCAACCATGAGGCCACTAGCTGGGAAAGACTCTGTTCAGGGTAGGAGTAGTAAAAACCAAGTAGACTCATCACAGGGCATGAAAGAGCAACAGAGCTTCTGAGTATGTAAGACCCAGAATATTACTAAAGTGATTAAGAGATTAGGTTAACAGAGATTAGGTTTTCTGGCACTAGGCAGAAGGCTGACTCAGTGTAAAAGTTTAGTTAAGTTAGAAAAATTCAGATATGCTCTATTTCAGGAATATCCTGGTTAGATAGGGATGCTACATTGCTCCTGGATTTAGGCATATGGACTGTAAGCCTTGCTGGGATGCATAGTGTGACTGTGGTAATGGTGTGCTTTCAGAACTGGGGAAGCAACACACTGTTGCTGGGGATTGCATTTAGTCTCAGTTCCTGTCCCCAAAGTTCAGTCATGATCCCCATAGTAATCAGCTCTGTTCCCAAATCATGTTCCCAAGAGCAATCACACAGTTGATGAGACCCGCCTTTCTCTGATCTTGCTCCTAAAAGTCCAAACAGCTTACTTCTCAGATTGCATTACTTTCAAGTTCAATGCTGCTGTGATGGCTGGGAATCAACATTTTGGTAGAGCGCTTCCCTAGCATGAAGGTAGCCCTGAGTTCAATTCTCCGTACCACAAACAAAATAACATTGTGGCTGTGACTCGAGTTGCCATTTTTCCTTCTACACAGTAATTCAGATTGTGAAACAGTAAAATTCAGAATAAAAGCAAATTAGACAGCATGACAGATATTAAAAATACCCACAATGATTACATCTGGTTGGAAGATTTATGGGTGATTTTCTAGTTTCACTTTGTTCTGAGATGCTGTTTTTCTCAATGTCCAATAATATGTGTATATATACTATATATATATATATAGTATGTATACTAAAGAAATTAAATTTCATTAATTTAATGAATTGATCATCACTTTGAGGTATCATGATTTATCTAATCTTTGTTTTCAAATTTCCACATATGGAAAATTTGTAATTAAATAAAACCTCTCCATAATAAGTAAAAATTACATCATAACCAGGTATGGTGGTCAATGCCTTTAATCCTAGTACTCAGGAGGCAAAGTGAGGCAGATCTCTGTGAGTTGGAGGCCAGCCTGATCTACATAATGAGTTCCAAGCCAGTCAAAGCTACATAATGAGACCCTGTCTCTAAACAAAAAACAAGCAACCAATCAACCAACCAAACTACCACCTTCACCTCTACAAATGAGGACAGTGAAGACACTAGACATGGAGGAATACAGGTTTATTTAATTTATTAAATTTATTGTAATATACCTTACAATAAATTTTGCAAATTGTAAAAACAGCACTGTAGTAAGAAATTCATTTTCTTTTGATGGAGTATCTTTTTATTGAAGAATATTTTTCATAGCTTCCACTCTACCTTGTATTTTTTGCCTAATGGTTTTTGCTCTAAAGAGTTTACTGTTTTATATAATGCAGTATGTGAGAATTTTTGTTTGTGTTTTTTTCCCTCTACCTTAATGTTTAAAAAGGTCCAATCTTCTATGACACCAAATGCACACTTGTTTATGGATTTTTTTTAAGATTTATTTTAATTGTGGTGTGTGTGTGTGCGTGTGTGTGTGTGTGTGTGTGTGTGTGTGTGATGTGTATACAACACATAAGAGCAGGTGCCCATAGAAGTCAAAGGATCACCGGAGCTTGAGTTAGAGGAGGTTGTGAGTCACCATATATGAGTCCTGAGAACTGAACTCCAGTCTTCTGGAAGAGCAGCAAGTGCACCAAACTGCTGAACCATCTCTCCAGCTCCCTTCTCTACAGTTTTTACTAGTCTGTTGTTGTTTTGTGTTCTTTTACATTTAACTTTCAGTCCTATCCACACAAATGGTATAAAGGTCTATGATTTTATTTAAATAACTTACCATACTATTTCAGACCTCTCTTGCTTTTGGAAGGTTTCTTATTTGATCTAGGCATTTATCGATGTCTGATTTTTGCTTTGTTTTCATTTTTTGACAGACTCTTCCTGTAGATCCCAAGATGTCAGGCTAATGCTCAGTTCTCCATTTTCCTGCCTCAGCTTCCTAAGTGATGGGCTTGGCAGGCATATGAAGCCATAGCCAGCAATTTTTTACTTTTGTTTTTGTTTTTGTTTTTTGCCTGAATTGCTCCCTCATCCACTTTGTGACTGGTAGGAAGAAGAGAGATAATTTTCTCTGCATCAGTACTTAAGTAATTTTAAATACTTATTGAAATAGATTAAAGCTATGAGTACCTAAAAATAAACTTTATAATTGTTTAGAACCTATTTGAAAAAACTGTAACACTTAGGTGAAAACCAATAAGTAAAATTTGTGTTAATGGAGCTGAAAAGATAGGTCAGCTTGTAAAGGCACTTGCCACCAAGCCTGAGGACCTACATTTGATCCCTGGCACCTACTTAAAGGTAGAAAGTGAGAACTGACCCCACAAAGTTGTCCTCTGACCTCCATACATGCACTGTTGCACATACTTCTCCCATCAAGCACACATGTGTCACTAATAATAAACAAACATTTGAAAAAATGTTTTTAGAAGCTGGGAATGGTAGCACATATCTTTGACCTCAGTACTTGGGATGCAGAGGCAGAAGGGGCTTTATGAGTCAAAGCCAACCTGGTCTATATAGAGGATTCCAGGACAACCAGGGCTGCAGAGTAAGACCTTGTCTCAATAAACAAACATAAATAAATAAATAATAAATAATAAATAAATAGCAAGTAAAATTTAAAACCTTGGAATAATGAATTGATGGACATCACTGTCACATTTGTAAATTGAAAGGGTCAGTGTTTTATAGTTTTCAGTTCTCAAATTCATATGAGATGTCATTCCAAAGGAAATTAAGAAATAAAATGGATACAATTATTTGAAGCTTCATGTAAAAGCCAAGCCAAGAAGAGTAGGAAAAGTTGACACTATTAAAAAGGTGCTCATCCTTGTCTGTGTTCTCTCAACTTGCTTTCTTATACAACCAAGAGCATCTGCCCAGGGGTGGCACCATGCACAATTAAGAAAATGCCCACAGACACAGCCGCAGGCAATCCAGTGGAAGGAATTCCTCAATTGAGGTTCCCTCTGCCCAGGTGTAAAGTTGACAGCTGAAGCTATTCAGCACACATGGGGAAAAAGGATACTAGAAGAAAACATATGAAAGGGTATTCACACAAGCTGAAATCTAAAAAAAATTCCTATGGGAAAACATGCCATAAATATAATAAAGGTATTTAAAATCTAAATAGAGAGATAGAGAGATTGCTCAATGATTAAGGACACTGATTGCTCTTGCGGAGGACACAGGTTCAGTTCCCAACACCCACATGGTTGTTAACAACTGTATATGACTCTAGTTCCAGGGAATCTGACACCCTCTTCTGATCTCTGCCAGCAACACAGGTGCACTTACATGCACAAAGGTATAGCAGTCATACACAAAAAATAGAAATAATAAATAAATTTTAGCATTTTTAGTGCAAAGAGCATTTCCTTAAGTCAACAAGAGAAAGATGAAAAAGGAGGAACAAAAGATGAAGTATATAGAAGAGGGGGAAAAATCTAATGGACATTTTACAAATGGCCATTTCAGTTATAAGGAAAAATTAATTAAAATCACAATGAGCCATTACTTTTTTCCATTACCTCATGATCAAATATATTTTAAACCCATGTAATCAGTAGTGTTAGTGACAATTCTGTAGAGCAAACAAACCCATACAATACTCAAGATTACACATTGACACTGGAATTGTTTTTGCCTTTTCAGAAATTATATTATAAATTGTCCTCAAAGCTATACAAAGAGCATTTGCAGAATTATTTATATGCCAACTTCTGTGTCACTTGTAATTTTGAAGAATGAGAACAAAGAATATTCTCACTTTTGTTTGTTCCAGGAGAGGAGCCCATATAGCTAGATTTTTAGCTGAACAGTCAGGCCAGGGATGTGGCTCATGGTAGAGCATGGAAGAATAAAACACAGCTTAGCAGAAGAGAGACAGCCTAAGCCTAGATAGTAAGCTATCTTTGACTTTGTGAAACAATTACTATTTTAACAACTATTATCCCTTTACTACATCACTGGATTAAAGTTGCTAGTATTTTATTCAAGAAATTATATACTTATCCTAAAAAAATAAAGATTTAATAAAAAAGTTCAAATTCACTTAATATAAAATCATCCTGATTTATTCATGTCATTGAATTTATTTTGTTAGTTTTTGATCCCATTTTTATTTTTTTATTTGTTTTTAGAGGAAGGATACCTTTTAGAGGAAGGTGCTCAACCAATCAAACATTTAAAATCACTTGGAGGAAGATCATCCCACACCTGTCACTCCGTCCAAGGCTCAGAGACTTTTGCATGAGAGGCTGGCAGAAATAATGTAAGAGCTGGAGGAAGGGGTGGAGTGTTAACTGGAAGCGTCCTCAACCACTATGCCAGCAAGCTATAGTCACAGCTCTTTCCCATGCTCATCAAGGAGTGGATGGGGGGCTCAGTTAGCTCTCCCACCCAATTAGGCAACCTTAGCTGCATATGGGATAGGGGCTAAAGATATATAAGCCGAGGCCATGAGGCACCTCTCTCGCCATTTTGTGCTGCTGTTGGGAAGTCATAGAATGTATATTTGAGTGTGGACTTTCAAGTGCAGCAGTAAATGAGGGGGTACCCACTCTTCTGTAAATAAGCCTCCACCCCATGCTCTGCTCTGTTAGCAAGCCCAATAAACTTGTTAGGATTTAAAAAAAAAAAAAGAATAAAGCTAATTGAAACCATCATTATTCCACCAAAGTTGACCCCATGTTGGCAAATCCTTTGGTCCTTAATTTCTTATTACTATTTTTCTCCCCTTAAACTTCATTGTATATATATTTTTTATGCAACCTACTTAGTTATTTCCAGAAATGTGTTTAAAATTGCCACTTTTTTCTTCTATTTTTAACTGAGCTTTTTAATTTCATACATTTCCCACTCAAATCCATATATATGTAACCTGCTTCAAGTTATTTCTGGAAAATGTGTTACAACTGCCTCTCTTTGGAGTAATAAAAAACAAAGAAAAATAAGAATAATAATCAAATAAGCAAAAAGTGTTTTCAACATCCCTTGCAGCTAAATAACTAAGTTCAAGCTCATAAAATGTATGTTTGTGGAAGCTTCTGGGAAGGCTTCTCAAAGTAAACTAAAGCAGTGAGAAAATATACCTATTTTGCTTTTCTCCTTCCCTCTTTGTCCTGCCTGAAAATAAAAACAGTGGTTGACCCCTAGTATTGATCTTTAATAACAAGACATTGGAAAGTAGACAGTAGAAAGATGGTGATGCATAAAGGAAGGTCAGGGAACCTGAATCTTCAGTGATTGTGAAGATACCTATCTTAGTACTTAAGTGGGAAATTTTTTGAATTTTTTTCTAATTTACCTGTTTGCTATCCTTCATAGTTTTATATAATCTGAAAATTTGAAAGGCATGTTTTCTTTGCTCCAATTTAATTTTTATTCCTTTGGATAATCCCTTTAATTAAAAATCCTTGGATAAAATTATTTAGCTAATTATGACTCTATTGATTAGACCACTATCTAGTCAATATTCTATATATTTTACATAAAGGTAAAAAGAGACCATCAACTGTCTTATTAAAGTGAAAATTATCTAGATTTTTTTAATTCTATAGAAATCTACCTGTGGTATAATTTTTTAAATTGTCTCTGGTCTTTGCCCCAGGTTCCTGGCAGTTTGATTAAAACCTTTGGGATCTCACCAGTCATAAGAGTATTTATGCTAATAAAACCACATATTAGGGGCCAGCACATACCTTCAGGATGCACCAGAAAAACTGATCACCTGATTACAGGCCTGACCTCCAGAAAGTAGCGAAAGATTGGAGACAGTTCAATCACAGGGCCTACAATTTCATCAATCAAGTATCTTTTATAATCAACAATAGTCATACATGGGGTGCTTTCCTGAGTTCTCAAAGTCATCCTATTGAATCATTGAACCCAATGAAGGGTATGATGAGAATCTTCTAGACTGATAGACAGTTGTCAGAGTTAGTCAGAGTTTATGGAACTCACTTGCTCCTGACATCTGAGTCAGGGTAGTCTCAAAAATCTAGCACCTAACTTGTTGAGTTCAAACTGAAAGTAAGTAACATCAATGTATTGTAGCACACACATTTGGTATCTGGATGTTATAAAAATTAGTAATCTGTTCCAAAAATAGAAAAAGAGAGAGAGGAGATGAAGGGAAAAAAAAGAAGAGGAAGGGAGAGGAGAAGAGATCAAAGGGGGTGGGGCGGGGAGGGAGAGGGGAGGGAAGAGGGGATGACGAAGCAAAAAACAATTACTTTGGCTTGCATAGTTTTTGCGTGCTCACCCTAGCTCCCACAGTTGCACTTTGTTTTCTAAATTAAGTTACCTGTTCAATGATTTACTATGTGACTGTTAGAGATGTCTACCAAACCCTTCTACAGAATACAAAGCTTTGCCATTTCACTAAAATCACAACTGATAAGGATGAATCCTATAAAATTCTTCAATTTGTAAGAAATTTGAAATGATTTAATGTCATTGGATGACCTTTCTCAAATTCTGTTCTTTGACAATAACGTTTGCTCTAGTTGAGAGCATAACTGTAGAATAGGTATGTGGGGGGGGAGGATATGTGCATGCATGGCTGTGTGTGGCTGTATCTGTGTCTGTCTGTGTCTGTTTCTATGTATATATAATATATTTTAGTCACTTGCCTGAGAAATGATTCTAAACCAGATGATCTTGCTTCTAAGTGACATTTGGTAAGGCTTAGAGATGTTTTTGCTCAAGACAATTGGGGGTTAGGGCTACCAGCCTATTGTAATGGAGAGAGGCTAACAAAGCCACCAGTAACAAAAGCTTCTATAGTCCAAAGATGCAAACAACCAAGAATTATAAATGCTGCACGAAGGTTGCCTAGGGGTAAGATACCAGGCGGGATTCAACCCTAGTTCTTATGACTTCAAAAGTTAACCTTATGATTATCTTGTTTTTGAATATTCTAAATTTTACCTTATTTGAAGCATTATTTTACTTTATAATAGAGTATCTTTTGTGAGGTAGCACTTTTAAAAATACAGTGTACAAAAAGCAGAGTGGAGGATGGAGAGGTGACTCAGCAGTTAAGAACACTGGCTACTCTTGAAGAAGACCCAGATTCAAATCCTAGCACCCATGTGGCAGCTTACCACCGCCCCTAACTCCAGTTCCAAGGGATCTGATTCCATCTTCTGTCCTCCGTAGGCACCGCATAACACAGTTGCACTTACACCCATGCAGACATTAACATTCATACACATAAAATAAAAATAAATAAGCAGAGTGGAAAGACACCATCTTGGTACAAGGTATAAGCAGAGTTGTGGTGACAAAGGCTGTAACAGTCCCAAAGTAGTCCATGGCATTGTCCTTTTGTTATACCATCCCCACCAAGGACATATATCAGAGACCCCAGGAAGAAAGGTGATAACCAATAATATAAATCAACTTTATAGAAAGCTGATATCTGTGGGGAAAGTCACCTCTGGTCCTCTACAAGGGATCTGACACTGGATGGAGCAGAAAGTAACCCAGGGGCTAACATCTTCTGGTAGAAGACGCTTGTCATGTCAGTTGACCAGGTCATTAGATCAGCCCAGTTATGGACAGCATGATAAAGAAGGAAAAACACAAGCCCAGCCCCAGGAGCCAAGGATTTGGAGAAAGTATGTGGCACATGGAAGCCAATAGTGTTGTATGTATAAGGTCATGGGAACCCCACCCCCAAGACTGCAGAGCTACTATCCTTAAAATCCCTCTGGTGACCCAAAAGAAGGATGAACAGTGAGATTCACAGAAGCAAGCTATTATCATGGAAAAAAATCCAAGCTTCTCTTCTTGTGACTCCAGTTGATTCATTTTCAACCAAATCACTTTGTGCTTACAATGACTCAAAAAGGAAGCATTCCTTTTATGCACACCTGTAGGACCATGACAATTCCAGTTATTTCAAGAGATTACAGATACCTAACAATTGTTTGAAGAGCTGATCATTTTTCCCACTTTGAAAAGTCTGAAGATTTCTCATTAGAGTGCATGGTTTTTAAGTTGAATTTCTGTAGACTCACAGGAATTGATTGCAGGGCCCCCAGCTGAAACAGTGCAGAAGGATGTGAGCCTACAGTCAGGCTTCAGCAAAGCCCTCATGTAAGGAATTGTGTGATTTATGGCAGCTATAAATCATCTCTCAGGCTACTCTGAAGACCCTTATGTACTGTCCTCTTAGCCCTGTCTATTCAGGACTAGAATTATTCATATGTGGTCCTCATCCCCTCTCTAAACATAACTGAGTAAGTATATTGAGGGCATATTCCAGAACTCAATGTCCTTTTAGGTCATCCTCTAATGTCCCCTTTCAAGTGAGGAATCCAAACTGTTCACAGTCAGTGTGATCTAGCATATTCTGATGCCCCCATTATATGTCTATGTTGGCTATATTTATGAGATTGACATATCTTTCTAACACAGTCAGAAAAAAAAAGTCAAATCAGTTCATATAGACCAAATCTCCAAATTAAATGACAACTCTCCTCCTTCTCTTCAAGTCACTACTGTTGCCATCAATGATCTTTTGAAAAATAATATTTTTCACTTATGTGTATGTGCATGTGTGTCTGCCTGTATGCATGTGCATATGCATGCAGGTTCCCCAGAAGCCAGAAGAGGGCATCACATCCCCTGGAGCTAGAGTTACAGGTGGTTGTGAGTTGCCCAACATGGATACTGGGAATCAAACTCGGATCCTCTGCATGAGCAGCAAGTACTCTTAATGGTTTAGCAATTCTTCACTTCCTACCAATGCTTTTCTTCTTAATTAAATATGAGAAGGCTCATAGAACATACAACAAGGAGTAAAGAAAACAATAATGAACATCTCAGTTCTCATTAATGAGGCTCCCTCATTCAACAGAGGGCCAGGAACACAAAGGGTCACAAATGGCCATAGTGTAGAGACTAAGTGTCTGCAGAATACTGATCCTTGGACAGGATTCCTATATTAGACTATACCCACCCAGGGTTTGGGGAGAATTATGGAAGAAGGGGCAGAAAGATTGTAAGAACCAGGGAGGAGGTGCATGACCATATGGAAATAGAGTCCTACAAACTCGTGGGATCCTGCTCACATGAACCTACAACAATACTGTCAGCATACACAGGACCCATGCAAACTCAAACAGACAAAAACCCAGCATAGAACTGAGTAAATGGACAGTTGACCCCAACCTTAGCTGAAGAAATATTGGCAACTGATTACTGCTGGGTGAGGAAAAGCTGATCTACCTAAAATGAGAGACTCTAGATAAGGTGTCTGGGGACACAAACTTGACAAAATAGGCCTTAAGACAAGTGACAGAATGTAAGAATTCCAGTGGGGGGCTATGGGAGGTTGCCAGAGGGGAAGGGAATATAAAGATGATTAAGATTGATTAGAATGTTCTGTATGAAATGCGCAAAAATTCAATATAAAAAATGTAAAGAAAAAAATTTAATTGCTCTTACAAAGAAAATTAAATACAAGAAAGCACATCAGAGACTTCTCAAGTGAAACTAAATAACCCAAGGAACGTATGTTGATAGCATTATTGTTAATATTTATTCGTATAGAGGGTAAAAGATAATGGCAGAGTGAGTGCCTTTATAGAAATTTCCCAAAAGAAGTCCCTGTTTTATTTTACTCCTAGACTGCTGATTCTAGGTAGACAGTTGTCTACAACTTAGACAGTTGTCTAAGCTCATTGGGACCTGATTAGGTTTCATCACTATGGTTTTATAGCACAAGATCTTGTATTGGGTAGGGTTTCTAAAGGAAAGGAATCAATAGAATGTATATTTATATTGCAAAAGGTGATTTACTAAAATGGCTCCCAATCGATATAGTCTTGATAGTCCAACAATGGCCATCTGCACTCTGGAGTGGCTGAGAACCTGTAAGCACTCAGTCTGAGGTGCTAGATGCCTCCACAGTCCCAATATAGTGCTGAAGGAAGATCCCTGGAGAGTCTCCGGTCTTCAACCCACATTGGAAGGTGGAAGAGGCTGGGTTCTGAAGGCAGCAAATGATGCTGTAGGGGAAGCAAGGGTGGGATAGATGCACTCACCAATAAGAAGTGAAGGTGGGTAAGCAAACAGCACTGCTTTTACCTTAAAACCGTTTATAGCTTTGCCGCTGCAGAAAGATGTTGTCCACTCTGGGGAAGTGTCTTCTCCCATTATGTTAATCCTTGCTGGAAATGTACTCAGAGACTGACCCAGAGGTATGTCTCTTAGCTGATTCCAAACCTCCATCAAGATAATAGTCAAGATTAACCACACAGATGCCTTACTTCTGCCCCTCATCTCCAACTCACCAATCTTGAAGGCTTGCTTCAAGTCTCTTCCACGTGAAAACTACCTCACTACTGCAGGCTCCACCCGCTGTCCCTTCCCTGAACTCTTGCTCACCCAGTGTGTCTCTGAATAGTTTTCTAATTGTTTCATGCTACACTTGTGAAGTCTCCCCAAGTGGATCATTAGCTGTCTGGTGTCTATCCTCCAAATCCTAGCAAAATGTTGGACTTCTTTCCTGCCCAATAAATACTTGCCAATTGACTGGTTGGTTTAGGAGACACAATACACAATTGGGATGGGACAGACACTAAAGCAGTTGGCAGATTTCAGAGATAGCCAAATTTAGATTGTTTAGACATATGTGTTTCTTTAAAAACTGAATGTTGGAGTTCTTGGCTCCAGACTTAGCTGATTGTTGCATGGAGCCTCTGGTTTTAAGGGTGTTCCTATTTATTTGGCTTTCCTGGGATGTAACTTGGAGAAGATGGATTATAGTGCTCTCCTAACCCCTTCCACAGCCTATTGATTTTATATGTCATCAATGTATATTGTATGTCTACGCCATTACCAGGAGAAGCAGGAGGCTCCTGGTTATGCCCCCGCCTCTGCCCACCATCCCATGCTGTGCCCTATGGGAAGCCGCTGATTCTTACTCTTGGAGCTGGGACAATGCAACTTAATCAGACTGACAGGAAACAGGCAGCAATTACAGTGCGTTGCTACATCTGCTGGGTTCCACTTCACTGAAGGAAGAGTTATCTCAATTTTAATGTACAACCCTTTTTCATGTTTCATTTAACCTCTGCTGTATTATTAAACACATCAAAATATAATGACACTCGTTAAAGAAGAAAAAGAGGACAGTTGGGATATTTTGGACTGTATCGCCTATATTTGTAACTTAATTGTATCATTTTTGCTTCTCTTCAACATCTCCCCCTGGTGAATAACTAATTCAGTATATAGGTATTTAAATAGCGAGTTGGGATCTGGCTGTTTAAACACCTACATCAACACCGAGTTCAGCAACAATGAAATATCCCTCAATCATTTGTCTGTTTTCACCTAGAGCATGTCTCCTTTTAAAAACATGCTTTTGCAATGTGTCAAAATAGCTAGTTTACCCATTACTGCAGTGCACAAACTGCTTTCAAAGCAGCTCAGTGAAATCTCCCAGGAATGTATTAGTGATATGACTCAGGAAAACCTTTGGAACTTAAACTAGCAGGTGTCTCACCCGCCTGCCCAGCCCAGAGCCCATCAGCTGGCCGACACTGCTGACCTGAATTGCAGGAACTATTAAGCCATTCATTTCTGCAAAACAAATGTGATGACACACCAGGCTCAGCCTCTCATCTGGAGCTTTGTTTTGTGCTTTGGGCTTTTTCCTTTCCACTTTGATTATCTGACCCTATGTCTTTCTGTGGGCTCCCATTTTACAATTGCATCTGAGTTATTTAGTATACCTTTGTACATATTAAATGTCCATCAGAAATTAACTATGGTCTCCAAATCCAGACTGCCCGTGTTTCCATACAAATAATGGAAATGTGATCTTGAACTTCCACTTGAATTCTTAAGTGTGTTTGGCTAATGGGGCCTAGAGAGATGGCTCAGTGGTTAAGAGCACTGGACGCTCTTGCAGAGGACCCAGGTTCAATTCCCAGTACCCACATGGCAGGGACCAACCATTCGTAACTCCAGTTCCAGGGGAATCCAGCACCCTCTTCTGATCTCCACGGGCATTGCACAACACGGGTGCACTTACGTATATGCAGGCAATAAATTCATACACATAAAAATAATAATAATAATAATAATAAAAATAAAAGAATGTTTGGCTAAGGAACTACCAGTTGGTATTGTGCAGGGCAGGAGTGTGGGATGCATACTGGGGAAATGGAGAAAACAGGTAAAAAGAAGATATGTTTGTATACAAAGAGCTTTACAGATAAGACAAAAATTTTAAAGTTCCAATGCCCAATTTAAAAAGTAATTCTTAGATTAAAAAAACTTATCAAATTATAATATTCCAGACACATCCATCAGCCACAGCAAACACAGCCTTGTTGCTGCAAACCACGATGATGAAAACTGCCACAACAAAGAGGCTGTGTTTTCAAGGAGTGAGCAACCTACTCATGGAATCAAAACAAATAGAAAAAAGATAAGCCAGAGTTAAAAGGGCCGCTGCAGAAGGCAGAACTCTTGACGGGTGATTCCACAGTGGACTATGTTTACAGGGGTAAACAAGAAAGAGCTGAGGCCCCTGGGGCCTCCTTCAGGGAAAAGGGCAACATGATGGCTATCTAGCAAGCACCTCCATCAGCTTCCCAAAGGCCTGCCACCAGTATCTATTACAGGTGTTCCCTCATTCCATAGAGTTATGCTATAGGGTTGTTCATAGGTTAAATATTATTCTGAGTAAAAGCCTCCAACAAAAGCAAGTCTAATTAGCTCCTGCTTTGCTTATGCATTTAGTTCAAGATCATGACCATCAGTCTTGAAGGAAGGCACGGCATTGAGTAAGCAGGAACAGTGATGGCAGCACAGCCTTCAGATCTGCAGCCTAAGTGAATCATGTGATGGACTCTGAGTGCTTGGCAGTGCGATCAGGAAAACCGACGTCCAGGCTGAAAATAACAAAGAGAGGGAAAGATACCAGAACAGCATAAGGAAACACCTCTATATCTTTCCATGTCAAGGGAGGCAAATTTCAGAATTATTAATGGACAATTTGAATAAACTCTGAGGTGAAGAACTTGAGTTTCAAATGTGTGGTCCCACTACACATGCAAAATGGGAGTTTTGTCTTCTAAAAAATATTTTTGGTGACTTGACACAATTTGAAAAAATTAATAATACATCACATGCCCTACGAGCATTGGGAAATTTAGTAAAAGGCAGGTCACAAACATATAAAATATATATAGGTGATAGTCTGTTTTATCATATATTATCCTAAAATCTATACAAAGCTACGATGAAAAGTTAAAATTTATCATGACCCGTGAATACAATGACAGGTCACATACTGTACCCACGAATGACAAAAGAAATGGAAACAAATGAGCGACGAGGTATTGAAACATAAGGGCCTAAATTTAACTTTAGTGTGTGCTGTGCTCCTGTAAGAAGCCCTTAGTCCCCTCTGCTGCCTCCACAGTGAGCTCTGACAATAGAGTGATCACTGATCATCACCAAGTGAATAATTTGTCTCTCCAGTAAATTGCACATCATAATAAAAAGGATCTCATGAGGCTCACCTATTTCCACTCTCTACAATACATACAATATTCAAAATGTATGCTACTTGCCTGTTTAAGCTATTATAAGGCTCTGGTTGATGGCAGGCTGGGATAGTCAAAAGGTGCATGTGGGTTTTTGACTGGGTATGGGTCAGCAGGCCTTCCCCCTATGTTGTTCAAGGTCAATTCTAAATCCCAAATCCCATTCTTTTCTTTAAAAAAATATTTGTTTTATTTTTATTTATGTGTATGTATATGTCTGTGTCCCTCTTTCTCTGTGTGTGTGTCTGTGTGTGTGTGTGTGTGTGTGTGTGTGTGTGTGTAGCACAAGTGCATTGGTGCCCTCAGAGATCAGAAGAAGGAGTTAGATTCCCTGAAGCTAGAGTTACAGGCAGTTCAGAACTACCCAACATGGGTGCTGGGAACCAAACTCGGTTGCTCTGGAAGAGCAGCAAGCACTCTTAACAGCCTGCTCTCTCTCTCTCTCTCTCTCTCTCTCTCTCTCTCTCTCTCTCTTTAAGTTTTTTTAACCTATATCTCATTCTTAAAATAAGACTAATCAGCTAGTAAAAAGATGTCCTCATACCATATCTGGATTTCAAAGTAGCCTGAGCATACATTTGCTGGACTTGAGTAAGAGAAAAATAAGAGCTAAAATACCAAACTCATCCAAACAAGAAACAGAGTAACACAAGCTTTGGCAATTTCAACCCTGTAAGAAAACAATTCTAGATTTCATTTAAGGGAACTTCATAGAAATTAGATCTACTAATAAGCAAATTCTGGGAAATTGTAGAAGTTTAAGTGTTAGAAACATAGGACAAAAACAAGCCACAACTAACTCCATCACCAATACAAAATATGATGTTGAGATTTTTTAGAGTGAAAGCAGGCCATGGCACTGCCAAGAATATTTACAGAGATGTTCACTATTTTCTGTATGCCAAGTCATTTCAGGGATTTTACATCATAGGGGAAAGTCCTTTTTGCCCTAAAGGAAGGCATAACTTTAAAGTTTATTATCCTTTGTTCTCTTTTCTACCCTGTGATCACCTGTTCCCCACAAGTTTCAAACTACATTTGAGCAGCTGTATAGAGCCTTTATCAGACTCCCATATCAGGCCTCTGTGAGCTCTGTGTTCTCCTTCAGTCTGTCCTCCTTGCTGTGCAATGAGTCTCTATCACCAAAGCAGACACCTATTGAAATCCTTCCCAAAATTTCCCACCTGAGCCAGGGCTTGAGTTTTTTTTCAGCTTAAGCAGCTATTGATACTTCCTGCCATAGATCTTGTGGGTATGTCAGCTAGAACTACCGTTCTACTTCCAAAATGAATTTGGCTTCATGTCTCTTTTTTCCCTGGTGGGAACAGTCTGTCTTCACCTCCTTAGTTATCCATGGCAAATCTATCCTTTGGCTCTCAGCAAGAGAGAGAGTCTACTTTCTGTGCACCTCTGTCCTCAGTTCAACACCGACTGGCACTCTGCAAATGTGTCCCATTCTTTGGGGGAACAGAATAGGTCTTCTAACCTTACCTGCTCTGTGTGTAGGTGGCAGAGGAGGGCCGACTATGAGCATAATGATTCTTTTAAAAGAAAGAAAGAGGAGAAATGAACGAGACAAAAAAGAAGTAAAGAGTGAGGACGGTTGTCATAGGGCAGGGTCTGAGGAAGAAGAAGAGGAGGAAAAGGAGGAAGGGAAAGAGAAGGGTCTTCACCTCATAGTCTACTGTGTTTTAAATGGTTTCTTCTATTTAATCTTTGCCTTGAAATTTCAAATTTCCTATCCTGTTATTTCTTTAAATTTTTTACTACATTTTGTAGTAAAATTCATGCCACAGCACGAATGTGAAGGTCAGAAGGAGACCTTCAGGAGTCAGTTCTCTCCTTCCACCATGTGCGTACCAGGGATTGAACTGGGTTATCAGTCTTGGCAATAAGCCTCTTTACCAACTGAGCCACCTCACAAGTCCCTTTATCTCTTTCATATGATATGTCTTTGTCTTTGCTTCTTTATCTAGGAGTCAACATCACTTATTTATCTTCCTTATTCATCTTTAAGAACCTAGAGAATCCGCAGACTTAGCACCTCTCAAGGACAATACTGTTGGTTCCTACATTCTCTTCTCTTGGCTACTTTGCATAAATCTATCAGCTGGCAGAAACCTGGAATTCCGTTTGTCTCGTGTGCTCTCTGCTCAACCACCATCAGTCAGCACTCTTCTCTACGGTCCCTGTCATCTGGTTCTATGCTTTATTCTCTCTTTTTTTTTTTTTTTTTTTTTTTGGTCTTTTTGAGACAGGGTCTCCCTGTAGCCCCAGCTGATCTGGAAACCAGGCTGGCTTCAAACTCACAGAGGATCTGCCTGCCTCTGCCTCCCAAGTGCTGGGATTAAAGGCGTGCGCCACCACACCCAGCCCTCTTCATTCTCTTTTTAAGAAACAGTAATTTTCTTTCCCTTCGCTCTGAAGTCTTTTTAGAACATGAGCCCTTTCCTCCTTTGTTTTGCTATGGAGCTTCCAGTTGCTCATGTTGATAGTTTTAGTCTGTTCCCTATTCATTTTGGCTTTTTCTTCACAATTTAAAAATATGTATTTAATGAACAGAGGGCCCAGCCAGCTACCTGTATAATCTCTGCATGTAATACCGAACTTCCAGTCTTAGAAGTACCTTTTCTTCCTCTGTTCCTATGCCTCAGCTCTTTCCCTTCACCTTATAATTTTCATTTTGCTGCTGAGTCAGCTATTCTCACCACCATTTGCCGCACATGGAAGGGGACAACTGTGTGTGGCATGTGGGTAGCACACTGCAGAATTTCAGAGAAAAACACCCACCTCAAACAGTGATGCTGAGCCCAAATCCCATGGACTTCAAGCATTGCCAGTGACTGCTTTTCCCGAGTTGAGGCTATAGCTGAGGTGCCGTGAGGTGTCAGCAAGACCGTAGAGTTCCAGACACAGCATCTTACTCATCTCATTCAAGCTGAGTAGATTTTGGGTGAGGGGATGGTATAAAATTTGCTGATTTCTCACAAAGCAGACCCACTGGAGCCTGCCATTCCACTGATGTTTGGAGGACAAGACAAGAGGTACTAGTGATGCTGCTCTGTCTGAAGATGAAAGATTACCTCTAGCCACAGACCAATATCTACTCCCCAGTAATTTCAAGCTGTAAAACAGAATTTTGGAAGTCAAGGTTGTATCTGTTTGCTAAGGTTGTCACAGCAAAGGACCACAGAATGAAACAACAAAAATGTCATTTCATTTCGCACAGTCTAGAGTCTCAAAGGCCAATATGGAGGTGTTAGCAGATTGGCTTGTGAACAGCTGCCTGCCCCACTCTTCATACTGTGTCCCCTCCCATGTCAGTGTCCTCATCTCCTCTTCTCGTAAGAATACAAGTCATTTAGTAGTCACCCCATTCTAATTATCTTGTTCTAACTTTGACTTTTTCAAGACCCTAGGTCTAAGTACAGTTGTATTCTAAGATGCCAGGAGTTTAGGACATCAACATAGGATACAAAATGGGGAGGATGTTCTTCATTCCACAAGAGGTCTCTGAAGTGAATGAAATACTTTTTCTTGCTTACATTGGAACTGAGTGACCTTGGACATTTTCTGGAATTCTAGTCAATAATACCATCTCTATTTTCATCACTGCCAGCCCACAGTCACTGCCCCACTTCATGGCTGGTTGTGGTTAGGAGCTTTCTGTCATCTACAAGGTTGACGTGTCTGTTACATCACAACAGCAGAACAGCTGGTGGCGTGAAATTCCATTCTTGAGTCTTCCATGTTAAAGTGTGGCTCTCGCCGGAGCCTCATCTCTGTGGTTAGCAGCCGTCATGTGCTGGAAGGCTGACTCAGAAGGAAACCCTTTTATCTGAGATGAAAAGAAGTAGCTGTGATTTATGTTTATTAGGTTTTTTTGTTTTGGTTTGTTTTTGCTTTTCTTGTAGTGATCCTGGGAACAAACCCAAGACCTTGTGTGGGTTAGACAAGTACTCTACCATGAAGCTACATCCCCAGCTTTTGGGTTTTGAGGCAGTGCTTCCTATGCAGCCTAGGCTGGCCTTGAGCACAGATCCCCTTGCCTCTGCCTCCTGAGTGCTAGGATTCCAGGCATGCATCACCACACCCGACTTTCCTAACTTATTTTTATGGTGCTTTAGATAAGTCATACACTGAAACTCATTTACACAGAGAGCACAATCTAAGAATAACTTGCTTCTTACTCAGATCATGAAAGCCTAACAGGTCATTCCCAGTTAAGGATATTCATACAGAATCTAATTTAAGGAAAGATATTGCACTAAATAGACAATTGAAATCTTTTCCAAAACTGTACACTAAAATATGTCTTTGGGGGCCATTCATACCATGGTCACATAATTATTATTTTTTTTTTTTTTTTTTTTTTTTGTCTTTTTGAGACAGGGTCTCCCTGTAGCTCCAGCTGTCCTGGAACTCACTTCGTAGACCAGGCTGGCCTAGAACTCACAAAGATCCACCTGCCTCTGCCTCCCAAGTGTTGGGATTAAAGGCGTGTGCCACCACGCCCGGCATGATCTCATAATTTTTAACAACTGAGGCATTTAGAAAGTTACTTTACAAAGTAATGATGCTGTGCTGCCTTTAGAAATTGATGCACATTACTAAATCTGTTTGATAAAAATGAGCATTTTTGTATGTTTCAAGCCATGAGAAGGGCTCTAAGATGGCTGTTTGGCTATGCTGATCTGAAAAATCTAAGCAGAATCACTTGTTAAAATAATGGCTGTGGACCTCAATAAGTCCAAACTAAACCAATGAAACCTGGAACTTCAAAAAAGCATGCAACAAATCCCATGGTATATTATGAGTGTTATATGTAAGGATTTTTTTTTTTAATTCTTGAACTGTGTGCAGTATAAATAAATGATTTCTACCAAGAACTGGTTGCCATACTATACTGACTTTATCAGCACTTGTAAAAAGATGGAAGTGGAAAGGGTTAAACTGCAGACAGGCATCAAAACCCCTATACCAAGATTATTGTAATGATTCTTATGATGCAACTTTCACTTTTGATATGCATTAAGTTGAACTGTGGGATTGTTAAAGGGGATTAAAAATAAATTGGTTTAAAATCAGAAATTGCTGAAAGATAAATAAAAGTAAACAAAAGGCAATGATTCATGCTGTTGAAAAATGGGTAAAAGAAATGAAAAATGTAAATGAATTGGCAAAGCAGAAATCAGTTTTCTAAAGGATCTGAAAGAAAGTAATGAATCAAATTAATACATGCTTGAAATGGAGAAATTAGCAGCTAATGAGGAGACACGCCATAATATTAATTTAAATATTTTGTAAGAAAACTGAAACACCCTTGATCATCAGTAATACAAATATATAGTATATGGCTAAAAATTATCGTTACGGGCTAGTGGGATGGTTCCTTGAGTCAAAGCTCTAGCATTTGTGCAAGGCTGATGACCTGAGCTGGTTTCCCCGGACCACACAAAGAGCCAGATGTGGTGGCACAGTGTGTGATTTCAGCGCTCCTACAGCAAGATAAGAATGGGGGTGGGGGGCTGAATAGAAGGCTCAGCAGTTAGAAGCACTGGCTGCTCTTGCAGAGGACCCGGGTTCGGTTCTCAGCACCCACATGATGGCTAGCAGTGGTCCATATCTCTAGCTCCAGTTCTACTTCTTCTTCTGGCCTCCATGGGCACATTGACATGTAGTGCACTTGCATACATGCTGTCAAAACACTCATGTCATGCACATAAAATAAAAATGAATAAATTTAAAAGGGATTTTTTTAAACATGAGAAATGGAGACAGGGGAATTAACTGGAGCCTTGCTTACTCAACTCTGTAGCAGAAACAGTGAAAGACTGCCTTAGAAAACAAGATGAAATGGAACTAGTGAGGTGGCTCAGTGACTAAGAGCATTTACTGCTCTTTTGGAGGATTCGGAGTTCAGTTCCCAGCACACACATTGGACAACTCACAACTGACTATAACTCCAATTCCAACGCCCTCTGCTGACCTCACTGGCCATATGCACATACCCACATAAAGGCACACACATACACAAAATTTTTAAAAAATAAACAGAAGTAAAAGAAGAAGACTGACTTCTGAAAGTTGTCTTCTGGCCTCACACGTGTACCACGACATGTACATATTCATACATATACCACACACACACACACACACACACACACACACACAAACACCCACAGGAATTTAGTGTCACAAAGACAAAATGTGATCAACCAAGTAAAACTTTGCAGAATTTTTCAAATCTGTTAAAATAGTCCTACTGGAAATGATTTTCTTGCAAACAATAAACAGATATATTTTTATAAATAATTTCATTCAGCAATTTGATCAATGATCAGGTGGATTTGAAGTCTTTTGACCTAGAATGATTAAGCAAGTACTTGAAACTTCCTCTCTAGCCTGTTTCAAACGTCCATTGGAGTCTTTTCTGATCATTTCTACCCTAAACAAAACTCTCTGATTCTTTTCATCTTGACACAATTCTGCAAAAAAGGGACTCCCAATAACAACAAAGCTTTAATGTCATCCCAGTGCAGAGGGTCTGAGCATTGGTGACTGATCTGTGTGTCAAGAAGTTGAGTAAAAATCACTTCACGCCCACTTGGATAACTACACAAAAAGAGAAAGTATCAGTGTAATAGGTGTATGTTAAACATAGAGTTAAACAGAAGTAACATTTGACCCAACTAACTCCTAGGTTTCCACCCAAGTTAACTGAAAACATACACCCATACAAAAACTTCTTTATGAATATTGATATCACTATTACTAAGAATAGCTAAGGAGTGAAAATGAGCCAAATATCCATTAATTGATGAATGAATAAAGAAAATGTAGTATATCCTTACAATGGAATATTATTCAGCTATGGAAAAGGAAGTATTTACACAAGGAAAAACAAGGATGGAAAGTGAAAACATGATGCTAAGCGAAAAAAAAAAAAAAAAGGTCCCAAAAGGATGTATGCAATTCCACAATTCCATTTGTAAGGAACATCCAGAAGAGGCAAATAGAGAGAAGGAAGGTTAATTCATGGCTGCCTGTGACCAGGGTCAGAGTAATGAGATGCAGAGTTTCTTTGGGGGCCATTTAGAAAGAGTTCTGAAATCTGCTGCTGCTGCTATTTGCAATTGTGAATACACCAGAAACCATGGATTTGGACATTTCAAGGTAAACTGCAAGTCAAAATCTGACATAGATACATATCGTCAGTTGCTCTGTCTGAACACATATATAACAACAACATAATGACTGTTTCTCTCATACTAGAGTTTAGAATCAGAATATATTTACAGGGCCAGTAAAATGGCTCAGGGGGTAAAAGGCTCCTGCCACCAAGCCTGACGTGAGTTCAACCCCTGAGATCCCACACAGTAGAAGGAAAGAATCTGCACCTACAAATTTTCTTCTGACATCTACAGGTCAGCCATGGCACACACACCCACACTCAGACACACACAGCATACAGACACACAGAGATAAAAATAAATAAAACAATAATAAACAATTTAAAAGAATCTAATGGATGTTGAGAGGGAGAATCTGTTTTTTTCCAGAAATGAGCTCCCTGAGAAGGTATCTAATCCCAAGTGGGTAGCCATGAACATAGGCACACATGAGCACTACTAAATGGACTCAGTGCAAATATATATATATATATATGTGTGTGTGTGTGTGTGTGTGTGTGTGTGTGCATGTGTATGTATCTACAATAACAATCAAAAAAGAGAATGAAGAAAGTATATTGGGAGGGGGTGGGGGGCATGGGAGGGGTTGGATGTGGACTGGGAGGGATGGAAATAATGCAAATAAAATCGTCATGTATGAAAGCCTCAAAACTATAAAAGATATACTCATGCACACACATATATGTAGTTTATGAAATTGAGCCAATTAGTTTTATGAAATAACATTTTACTCAAAAGTAGGTTCTGGATATTATTTCTTGCTGATAAAGTCATTCTTTCAAAACTGTATTTTGCATAGTTCTACCATGATTACTTAACCATTGAGATCATTTCAAATTTTTTTAATTTTTTTTTATTTTATGTGTGTGAGTGTATCACCTGCATGTATGTAAGCACACCAATGTTGTGCAATGCCCTTGGCAGAGGACAGAAGAGGGTGTTGGATCCCCCAGAACTGGAGTTATAGATGGTTGTTAGCCATGTGGGTGCTGGGAATCAAACCTGAGTCCTCTGCAAGAGCAGTCAGTGCTCTTAACCAATGAACCATCTCCAAAGCCCCCAAGATCATTAAAAAAAAAATTTTTTTTGAGACAGGGTCTCACGTAGCCCAAGCTTGCCATGGAGCCTGGTTTGTGGGGATGAATCCCAGGACCTCATGCATGCTAGGCAAGTGCACTGGTAACTAAGCTATATCCCTAAACCTCTTTTTATTTTTTACCTTGTCTCAGGTAGCCCAGGCTAGCCTCAGACTAGTTATGTAGTCTTGGATGGCCTTGAACTCCTAGTCCTCTTGACTCAAATGCCAGAGTAGTGGGTGTGCAGGCTTGGCTAGAGTGCATAGTTCATGTACTGGGGAGGGAACCTAGGGCTTTGTGTGTGCCAGCGATAATGATCATATATGCATGTGCAGGTATACACACACATACAGAAAGACAGAGAAAGAGAGAGAGAAAGAGAGAGAGAGAGCTACTTATGTATGTGTGCCATTCCCCATGAGATGGAAAAAAATCTAGATACGTTCCTACAAGTGTGAGATTTCTGGATCACTACCCATAGGTAATTGATCCAAACTTCCACTTTGGAAAACTTTAAAAAGAAAAATCAATCTACACCATCCCCAGCTGTAATGGAGACTGCCCTTTCTCCAACCTATGCCTTCATCCTCAGTACTGAATATCATCAGAGCCTGTTTGTTTGCTTAATCTTCACCAATCTGAACTCTGACAAAGGCTCCACTGTTCATTGGTTTACTGGCCTACATTTGTTCCTGTTGAGATTGAGTGTCTCACACATACATTTAGACACTGGGTATTTTCTGTTTTGTAAGTTACTTATGACCTTTGCCATCTTTCCAACTAGGATATTTGTCATTTTCTTATCAGTGTAAGAAAATCCTTTTTGTAGAGGAGGGATTTTAATCCTTTATCGGACATTCTGAAATTGGCTCTTCTATCATAAATATTCCTATAAGCTTAATTAAAATATGTCTCCCACCAGCCTAGAAGAGTGAGCCTCAATGTCATCTTTGACCATGGACCTTAACAAAATAGGTAGCATGGAAATGACTTTCCTAGCAGCCAATGGAGCTTCTTGACAATGGAAATGTCCACCTAGAGACTGTTGTCCCATCTAGCAAGGACATTGTATGAAGCAACTCAAACAGCAGGAGAGTGGTTAGACCGGGTGACTTTTATGACACTCTCAACCCTTGAGACTGTGGGAGTTTGTGAGGGAGACAAATATTTAACTTTATGACACCAAGCTACTGCACCTGTGATAACAAGAGAGGAGTTGATTCCTAACACAGAAGAGGAGGAGGCGGAAGAAAAAGAGAAGGGGGTAGAAGAAATGAGGAGGAGGAGGAGGAGGAAGAAGGGGAAGGGTAAGAGGACCATCCTCATGGCAAAGAACCTGGGTACAGAGGTGCGTGTCCATATGTCCCTGTGTGTTTCTATGCGTTTCTGTACATGACTGTGAAGGAGGAAAGTCCACAAATGCCTAAACAATTATGTCTCTGTGCATGGTACATATTGTTTTTCAGTACAATAAGAAGTTAAGGGTGCAAAGTTAAGGATGAACAGAACTCAATTGTCAAAAACAGGTATGTAGATACTTGCAGAAAAACAGAAGGGATAAGAAGACAGAAAATGAAACAAGTAAACAGTCACACTGTCACATCCTTCTGTTTTCTATGTGCTTACTTTTGAGTCACCTGGATCATTGCATTTACTCTCCTCTACCTTGTTACAAAGAGGCTATAGTCACAATGGATAGAGTTAGTAGTATTTAATATTAATATTGTGAACACTGGCCACAGTAAGCATGTATGCGTATGTCTGTGTTGTTTTTCCTCAATACCAACAGGTAAGTACTATTATTAATCCTACTTTACAGATAAGCTACGAAGACACAGAGAAGTTAAGTAAATTGATGAAGGTCACGCAGCTGGTGGTAGCAGGATTTACACCCAAGCATCCAGGTTACAGAATCCAGCATCTTCTATTTGTTCAACACAATCTCTTAAGTGGTTGAGTGACCACAATGGGCTTGGGAGGCCAAAGGAGACCTGATTTCAGGTCCACACTACTGACACTCAGAAGAATCACTTCTTCTGGTAGAGCCTCAGTTTCTCTATTTGTAAAATGGCACTGGACTCTTCTCCCAGGAGAGCAATGAGGACAGAGTCATTCTGGAGTCTAAAATACAAGAAACACTAAATCACACCTATGACTGTATTTGCTTCAGATACAAGCACCATAGCGATGGGAAGCACTGCATTTCCTAAAGACAGTTAAAGCCAAGCCTCTCAGAAAAACTAAAAGCAGGGGAAAAAAAAAAAAAAAAAAAAAAAACACCTAAGATGGAAACTAAAGCCTGGCCCGACCTTGGAGGACTTCCAGGGTGATAAGACCACTTGGTCTTGAAGTGTCTCCCTCTCCTGTACACAGATCCTCCTGTGCTCTGGCAGGTGGAATCAGGGAGATAGGGTGAGAGTGAGGAGTTACAACTCTTGATAAAGCTCTCTGGTTTTGTTTGCCCAGGCTTTGAGACGATATGGGTGACAGAGATAAAGTGTTGCACAAACCCTAGGTGGGCTTGCAAGTTGCAAGTACTCTTTCTGACTGGCAGGGTTGGGCGGTGACACTGGGCCTAACCTGCTACTGTGTTTGTTCCTGCTTATCTCTGAAGAGGCACGCTCAGAGCTAGGTCACGCAAGCAGGCCAAAGGAGAGTAAAAGCTTGGGGACTTGTTAGGCCCTGAGGGAGAAAGTCCTCTTGGGTCTCAATACTGCCTTGTCACGTGAAGGCATGTTCAAGCGTGGAGAATTACCAACAGGACTTTCTTCCTACACAAAGCAGTTGCCCTGTAGAAGAAAGAGTGGGCCATCACAGACTAAGTCCATATAGAGAGGGTCACCAGCAATGCTCCATGGGAACACTGAGGAAGAGTAGATAGAAGCTGTCAATAAAGATTATTTTATTTTTATTGATTTATGTGTGGGGCTGTGGTATAAGCACATATGTTGTAGGGGTGTATGCACTCATGGGTGTGTATGTAGAGGCCAGAACAGGCCTTCCACTATCACCATCCACCTTGTTTTTATTTTAGATTTATTTTGTTTTTAATTATCGGGGGGTACGTGGGGAGGTATGTGCACATGAATGTCAATACCCACTTCGGATTCCCCTTGAGCTGGATGGCAGAGGTGTTAGATCCCTTGGAGCTGGAGTTACAGATGGTTGTGAGCCATCCAATGTATTATGGAGAACCAAACTCCAGTCCTCCACAAGAGCAGTCTATGCTCTCAACTGCTAAGCTTTCTCTTCAGCCACTGTATTTTTTGAGAGAAGTTTTCTCATTGAACGTGACACTCACAGTTTTAGCTAGGCAGCGGCCTCCCAGGGTCTGCTTGTTTCTGTTCCCCAATACCAAGGTTACAGGCTTGTGCTGCCATGCATGGCTTTTTATGTGGGTGCTGAGGATTTGAACTCAGGTCCTCTTGCTTTCACAGCAAGTATTCTTACCCACTGAGCCATTTCTGTAACCCCTAGAGAGTTTTTTTAGGAGTTTAAGAAACTTTTGGCAACTGATGGCTGCTGGGAAGATGAGACTTCAGGTAGGTAAACCAGGATCCAATGGATGGATGCACACTACAGGACATTTGGGGACATAGATTAGGTCCTATAGGTCATATTAGATATATATGTATATATGTGCATATATATATAATAGAGAGTACATTAAATTGAATGGTAGCAAGGGAGGTGTGGATAGCACCAAATTATATTGTATGAAAAAATCTCAAATTTTAAATAATTTTTAAAAAAGAGCTTAAGAGAATAAGAAAATTCTTATGTAGTGACAGTAACATATTCTCTAAGTTACATTAAAATGATCTCTCAAAACACTCTAGTATTAAATATACTATAATCTGGGATGGGCAAGATGGGTCTGCAGGTAAATGAGTGCTTGCTATGCAAGCCTTCGGCCGTGAGTTCAATTCCTGGAGTCCATGGTGAAAAGAGGGAATTAACTCTTGAGAGTTTTCCTCTGACATCCACATGCATGATTTGGCACAGGTAAACATGCATGCATACACCCACCCACCCACACACCCACACACACACACACACACACACACATACACACAAATAATAGAAGTTTTATAAGTCTATGTAAGAAATTATTTGTATGCCTAGGCGTGGTGGTGCATGCCTTTAATCCCAGCCCTCAGGAGGCAGGTGGATTTCTGTGAGATGGAGACCATCCTGTTCCAGATAATGACTTCCAGGCAGGCTGGAACTAGGGAGACCACATCAAAAAGAATGATTTGTCGCAAAGATGTATGAGAAGCAATTGTGGTGCTTGGAGGGGTAATTGAAGATTTAAGAGAGAAGGAAGATTTTCAGTTTGTATGTTCTATATTATTGAATTTTTCCATAAATGAGTGCTACTTTATAATTTTCAATGAATTTATCATTTTAGTAAAACTTAATTTTTAAAGCTTCCTTTAAACAAATGGAAAGGATTTAGGATATCTCTGCCGCTTGCCTTGAGTCCTGCTAGAATGTGTCTGTCTTACTGTCATCCTTTCTGGGCTTTTGCTTCTTCTAGAATTAACATTGTTTTAGAATTGCCTTTTGGGAAACATACTTCACATAGTTTCTTGAGCTTTCTGAGTGATCCAAGCTAGTCTTACATGTGGAGTTATCTTCATGCGATCGTCCAGTGGAGCCCCTCAACTAAAATGACCCCACACTTCCTTCAATGTCCTGTTGCCACCATCTTGAAATCCTTAATATCATGGACCAAGAGGCCCAGTGTTTGCACTGTATACTGGGCCTCATTCATTTTGTGCCTGGTTTTATGAGGGGTACTGGGTCAGTTTTGGACATGTGAGGTTGACTAAACCACATGAGTGTTCTCTGTCCTAATAGCAGGTATAATCAGTGGAATAAAAATAAAATTCCAACAGTACCCTGGAAAAATGGTGGATATTCTGTGCCCCTTCCTTCACATGAGAGTTACAATAAAGGATGTTGGAGGTAGGTGTACTAAGTCATAAATTTAAAAGCAAAACTGGAAACTCAACTTTGTGTGTGTGTGTGTGTGTGTGTGTGTGTGTGTGTGTGTGTGTGTGGTATATGCATGTGTGTGCCTCTGTGTATGTATAGAATGTATGTGTGTGTGTGTCTATGTGGGTGTGTGCTCTGTGTGATGCATGTGAACACATGTGGAGAACAGAGGAGGGTGTTGGGTTCCTCCTCTATCACTCCCCTCCTTATCTCCTTAAAGCAGATCCTCTCACTGAACCTGAGGCTTGCCTTTTTTTCTTTTAACCAGGCTGGATGACCAACAAGCCCCAATGATCTTTTTCAACTCTCAACTCCCAGTCCAGGACTTGGATTACAGGCATGTATAGCCACACCAGGACATAGTTCTGAGGATCTGAACTCAGGTCCTCATGCTTGGAAAACAAATGTTCTTACCCACTAAGCCACCTCCCCAGCCAGAAATCCAACTTTTCATGTGAAATTCCCAACTTTGAAATGTTACCAATGCATTTGATAGTTAAAAATTCAGTTAGAATACATTCACATACCAAAGCTGATTTCTAGGTTGCTTAGTTTTAGCTTATTTTCTTTGCTAGAATACTTGTCAGCAGCAGTTAAAAGGGGAAATTTGTTGTCTGGGACTTAAAAACAGACAGAATGTTTGCATCCCCACAAAAAGGTGAGTGACTGTGTTAGCAAAATCTGTGGCAGTGGCTATGGTTCACATGGGATGCACATGTAGATGCTGTGTCAACCCAAAGATGAAGGGATGCTGCAGTTCTATCAGACATCCAACATCTTTCATTTCTTTAATGTGGTATTTGCCCTGGCTTCAGTGTTTTAGCACTATTATTACATGAGAACCTGGAGATTTTGTAATTGCCTCTTAATTTTCAACTGCTTTCCAGTCATGATGGGAAAACCAGGATTAAAGAACAATGAAAATCCCGATATTTGGATGGAAGGTTGTACTTTGGGGTAGTGCCAGTCAAGAATTTAACAAAACGAGAAGCAGCCCTTGAAGTTCTCCCGACACTCAGCGCATGTGCCGCTCCCAACACTCAGGAAATCTCCCAGCAGCAGAGATTTGAAAGGGAGATGAAAGTGATGCTAAAGTAAAGACTTTGCAGCACAAATAATTTAATGTGTCTCCATTTCTGGAGGTTTTAAATGAATTACTCCTTAGAATCATGCATGTAAATAGTCTCTTGATTGATCCCCATCTCCACCCCAAATCCTAGATTTTTCTGTTTCAAATTAAATGTTTCCTAAATTTGAGATCTTTTTTTCCCCAAGGTTAAAAAATAAGGCATTTGTGATCTTAAAGAAATGAAGACAATACTTTGCTTCTTTTATTTTTTTAATGTCTGTCTATGTGTTTATGTGTGAGTAGAGGTGCACCCATGTTACTGAACATGAGTGGAAGTCAGAAGACAGTTTCCATGGCTGTGACAAAGCACTCTGACCAATACCAACTTGGGGAGGAAAATGTTTATCGGCTTACATCTCCCAGGTCACAGTTCATCCAGGAGCCCAAGGCAGGAACCTGGAGGCAGGAGCTGAAGCACAGGCCATGAAAGAATGCTCCTTACTGGCTTGCTCCTCTGGCCTGTGCTCAGACTGCTTTCTTATACAAATCAGGGTCTCTTACTGTACACCACTGCCTATGCCTGGCTAGCAGGCCCAAAGCTTCTAAGATTCTCCTGTCTCTATTTCCTATCTCCTCATAGGAGAGCTGAGACTACAGTTCACACTACCCCATCCTGCTTTACCTGGGTTTTAGGGATCTGAGCTGAAGTTCTCATGCTTGCATGAAAAATGTTTGACCCACTGAGCCATCTCCTTGCCCCCATCAAGACCATGCTTTAAAGGGCCATGGAGATGCTCTTGGGTATAAGTGCTTTCCACCAATATACACAAACCATATGTCTCTCCTTACTTTTCAAACTCCGATGTACCATGATGATGTTTACAAGTAGGCTCCTAACAGTGGTTGGCAATATATTGCTATGTTTTCCTGGAGAGAAGTCCCCTATACTCACCACTACCCAATGATCAGTCATTTTAGTGAATCAGTTTGTGATGATTACATTGCCAATAATACTACCCACTGGTGGTAAAAAATAATTAAGAAAACCAAGTGAATAGAATTCACCAAAAATCTGATGGAGCTCACATAATTGTATGCCTATTTACAATGCTGAACTTAAGTCATCTCAATTCTTTTGCAGTCACTTTTGAAAGCCTGCTAACTTCTTTAAACAACAGACTGTATAAATCTACGTAATAAGACATATTTCAAATATAATAACATTTTAAAAGAATAACTCGATTACTTTAGGTTTTTCCTACTTAAAACTTTGCAGAGAAACCTCCTGAATTTCCCTTGAGATATTAAGAATTACTTATGAATAGAATTAAAACATGTTTTAAAAAAAAACATGGGGCTGGGGAGATGTCTCAGTGGTTAAGAGCACTGGCTAATCTTTCAGAGGACACAGGCTCTGTTCCCAATAATCCACATGGGGGCTAATCCCATTGATCATGGAGTTCACCATTTCAGTTAAACTGATTAGCCAGCAAATCTCAGTGATCCTCCTGTCTCTAACTGACCCCCTACAGCATTGAGGTTAGGTGCACATGGCCATACCCAGTTTTTCACATGGGTGCCAGGGGTTAGAACTCAGCTCCTCATGCTTGGGCAGCAAGCACTCTCACTGATCCATCTTTCCAGCCCATTCCTGTATGTGGAGAGAAGAAATGTTAGCATAGTGGTGCACTCTCTTCATCATCTTCCAGATCGCTGGCAGATTTTGCAGCTCTTGTGTCTGTTTCAAGTTGCTTGAACGACTTATTGCATCAGAGCCAGAACCTGCGAGCTTCCCAGATGCTGTCGTCCTCAATGTAAGAGCAAAGAAGTATGCTTTCTTCCCATCTTCTAGAGTTGCTGTTTGCAACAAAAGTGAGAGCTTAGCAGATCTATCTCCCTACCTCTAGATCTGTCAATGCCCTTCACTTTATGCCACCAGCTTGCTTGTGAGTTGACATGCCTCACACCCATGCAGCATCGTTGACACAAGACTGTGAAGACTTGGTTGCAATAAACAATATCTTTAGCTTCTTAGAGCATTGTATTAAGGCTCAAAGTTGTTGGACAAAAATGTATGCATTCATATTTTCTACAGATACACACACAAATAGTCATTTTAGAGGCAATATTATAACCTTGATTTACCAGAACAAAATAGCTTTGTACACAAAATACAGAGCACGCCTAACTTCCCTGATGCTATCCAGTTTTTTTTAATATTTTACTTATTATTTTTATATTATGTGTATGTATGTATTGCCTGCATGTAGGTAAGTGCAACTGTGTCGTGCAATGCCCATGGAGGACAGAAGAGGCTGTCGGATCCCCTGGAACTGGGGTTACAGACAGTTGTTAGCTGCCATATGAGTGCTGAGATTCGAACCTGGGTCTTCTGCAAGAACAGTCAGTGTTCTTAACTGCTGAGCCATCTCTCCAGCCCCGCTATCCAGCTCTTTACATATTTGTTATTCTGTTTGACATACACAATACATTGTAATGGTTACCAAATTACTGCTCAGTTTCAGATGATGTATGCACATGTATAATCTTGGTTAGCTGGTTTGCTGGCCTGCTTCAGGAATACCATTGCATCCTCCGGGGTAATTCTCTATCAATGGCTTTTTCAAATCAATCCAGTTGCTGGTTTGTATTAATGAACTGTCATAGTGCCTGTTGTTTTTCCATGGCCTTGCAGCTGGATTGCTTCACAGGTGCTCGGCAAATTAAAACAATGCTGGTTTGGGGTTTCAGCCCAATCCAAAAATCACTCCTTCAGCAGTTTGTTAGGAAGTTATTCGTGCAAGAAGCACATCTTCAGTCTATAGACATGCAGCTTCTCCATCTCCAACACCCAGGCCTTTGTTGATACTTTGGGTTTCTGTTTTCCTCACCAAAGAAGTACAGAAAGAGATTGTCTTTCTTACTTAGAACATTTCTATTAAAGAACCATGAACATTGAAAGCATTAAAAAAAAAACAGAAATGTGTTCTTTTCAGTCAATCCTAACACTGTGTTCACAGATCAAAAACATTAATTACTGATGTTTGCAGATTGTGTTTCTTCTTGAGTTGTTTTGTTAACATCCATTACTCAAGGGATCACCAGACGAGAAGAAAATTATTCTGTGCTAACTATCCAAAACCACATTAAAGTGTTCCTTTTTTGAATCTAGGATACCTTTTATTTAAAATGCTTTCCTCAGAACTAACTTCTACTACTGAATATAAGTGTGTTTAACATCTGAGGGCTTAGTCAGATCACACAGGTTTCTGTGGGAGGGAGCTTCCTCACTGATCTTCACTTTCCATCCATCATCTTAATTCCTGTCCACTGCTTGGAGTAACTGCTAGAGCTTCTTAGTTTGGACCACTAGAATGCTCTGTGGACACCTCTAGAAGAGTCAGCACACTCTATGCCTTCAGTGTGTCTGCTCTGACTTTCACTTACTCTGCCCCACAACAGGGGGGCTTCCTTCATTACCCTGGTTTGTTTGTTTATTTATTTATTTATTTATTTATTTGGATATTGACTCTTTCCTTAATGTAAAACCTGTTACAAAACTGTTGTATACTAAAAATTATCTATACCTTTGGGTCTTTCAACTCTCTGTTTCTATATTTGCAATGCAGATAGGGATACAAATGTCAATCCTCCGAGGATAAAAAAAAAAAAAAAAAAAGATGTCTTCCGACTTCCCTCATGAAGACAAGTGCCTTAGAATACTGACTGCTGGCTGTTCATGCAATATTCAATTACACAATATTCATTGCATTTATTTTCCATGAGAGAGAGAGAAGAGGGAGAAGGAGTGGGACGTGTTGGTCACATGGATGTGAGTATGGTTGAGAGCAGATGTGAGCACTATCAGTGAAAACCTGCCTCTCAGTTTCAGAGGGAAGAACACAGAGCAACACATCTAAACACTTTTAACTTATAAATTGAGCTATTAAATTGTTTGCTAAGATACCTTCTGTGTTTGTATTTTGACGAATGTACCCTCATAACATTGGAAGGCCTAGAATACTTGGTCTCTTTCAGGTTCCAAGTCATCAGGGGGAGAGGTCTGGTGTTACACCCTTTCTTTTCCTCAACTCCAATGCCTATAGCAAGAGGACTCACTCACACGCATGTGGGCATTCCAGTCCTTAGACACAACAACCACCCACTCCTGTTTTCCCTACCGCTCCAGTCCAGTCTCCTCCCTTGGTCAACTTCCAGGCCTATGGGTTTTCACACCACACCATTTTGCCCACAGGAGAACAATTCCATGGAAGAGGACCATCCAATACATAAGTGGGCTCAGGCCACTCAGGCTATAACTCCAGGGTGCCTAGGGCATTGCCAAGTAAGAATTAGTGGGCTCTTTGTTTTGACTGAGTGCTTAAAGAATTCTCAGTGCAAAGATCCCACCACAGCAAGGCCAGAGTAGTCCATAAGGTTGGGCCTAGGATTAATTCTGGTATGTAGGGCTCCTCGGACTACCCTTTAAATAGAATTGACACATCTGGTCTCCCCTTCAATCCTTCTGTACACATGAACCTGCCAACATGATGCCTAGAGATATGGCAGCCATTCTCTCAGCATGAGAATAAAGGCTTTCCAGGATGGCCACAAAGAATTAGAATGTGCTAAGACTTCTGTCAACCACGCCAGTTGTAGATTGCTGACTTTTCCTTTTTGATTTGTTTTTATGTGAAAGAAAAATCAGCTGTGCTTTGTTTTAGCCACTATTTTTCAGTTTGGTCCAGATGTTGTCTTATTCTTTGTTTTCTAAAATAAGAGAATGCTACAGAATGTAGATTATAAACAATACAATTTTATTTGGCTTCCGGTTCTGGACACTGGAAGTCCAGGAACATGGTGCCACAAGTGGGTGAAGACATTGTTGCTTGGTCATAACCTGGTGGAAAGGCAACTGAGAACTCACAAGACAGAGAGAGGGCAAGAGGGAACTGGACTTAGAATAGGCCTCCTTTCTCAGAAACCCACCCACTCCCTGCGTAATAACATTAGCTCATGACCTAACCACCTCCCAACACTGTTACCCTGGCAAATAAATGTCAACACGAGTTTGGGAGGAAGTATGCAAGTCATCATAGATGTATACAAATTTATTGGGCTTTTTTTCGTTGTTTTTGTTTTGTTTTGTTTCTCCCTAGTCCCAGCCCACCTGGAAGTCACTATGTGGACCAGGCTGGCCTCGATCTCACAGAGATCTGCCTGCCTCTGCCTCATGAGGGCTGGGATTAAAGGTACAAGTCACTATGCCCGGCATGATATGTACAAATTTAAAGGTAGATATTGCCCTCTTTCCAAATCATTGACCTTGCAATCATTGAAGCAAGCTCAGTATGAAAGTGTGAGAATGCTGGGGGCTGGGCTGTAAGGATGTGTTTTGTGGGAAAATGAAAGATAAAGAGTGGAGGGGAATGGCATTATGACCAACTGGAAGAATAAAGGGCTAGGTACGAACAAAGCATAGCAGGGAAATGGAGGGGGATCAGAACATTCCTGTGGGTGCCATCACTGAAGACCCACATTAACCTAGACAGGTGGAAACCCGATGGAAACAGGCACTGAGCCTAGGCTCACCTATCTCTGCCACTTATCTGTACCCGATCACCTATGGAAGCATGCAATTAAATGATGTCTCTTTGAAGTATTCCTGCCCAGAGAAAAGTAGTTATACAGGAGAACAAGCCTGCACACTGTGCACACACTCTCTCATGCATCACACTCACATGACGTGTTGCAAAATTTCAGCAGTGCACATTGGGTGGCAACCTTGCACTTGTTTGCCTGCTAGCTCCTCTGTGAGGGTACTCAGGGCCAAATCTCACCTCACCATTCACGCCCTCATTGCCTCATATGGGGCTTGGCACACAGTGGGCACAAGCCTAGGGATAATTACTTGGATAGGTAATGGGAAACTGTTGTGGGGAATGATACTATCTTCAGACAGTTATTTTTTACTCCATTAACTTGCCCCAAGTGAGCTGGATGTCTTGGAGGAAAGAAAAGTACAGAGACTATTCCTATGGTCCCGGGTCATAGGCCAAATTCTATCCCTGCCAGGGCCATTTCATAGCTTAGGCCCGTTTCCTGTATCAGAATTTAAACTGCGCCATCAACATGGCCTTCCACCCGCCCATAGCCTCACCTCCTTCCACACCTTTCCACACAAATGGCCTGAGCGCATCATGCATCCACTGTACTTTGATTGGTCTGCCTCATGACTGGCACGTGATCACGGCATGATTCCCCCAGTGCTAGATGTAAGCGTGTGATCAGCATGACCTTTGCTACCATTGGTCCACAATGGGTGTCCTTTCACATTATTGGATAATTATGTGTATATATGCAGCCTGCTGAAAAATAAAGTTGAGTTCCGCCCTCCGACGGGCTCCCGGAGTGGTCTTTGCTCTGCTGCATTTGCCCTGGGCAAGGTATGGACTTGCCATCCCAGGTGTGGACTTACCGCTGGATGGCGTGGACCCACATCTGGCGCCTGAACAGGGACCATGTCCCCGACTGCTTTCCGTCTCGCCAGCAAGAACGACGGGGGAGGACAAGTCAGGATCCTTCCTCTTTGGGTAACTCTTCCACCGTGATCACTGTGGTCCTTGGCGCTTCTCACTTTTTGCCTTTGCTCAGGAGACTCCACCGCCAATCACCACCACGGTGAACTTCACAGTGGATCAGATCAGAGCCATCATGGACAAGAAGGCCAACATCCAGAATATGTCTGTCATTGCATGCATGGACCCTGGCAAGTCCACACTGACAGACTTGCTGGTGTGTAAGGCAGGCATCATTGCCTCTGCACTTGCCACCAGGGAGATGCACTTCACAGACACCCACAAGAACGAGCAGGAGCAATGCATCACCAAGTCCACTACCATCTCACTCTTCTAGGAGCTGTCAGAGAACGACCTGAACTTCATCAAGTAAAGCAAGGATGAGTCAGGCTTCCTCAAAATAGCATCCTGGTGGTGGTGGGCTATGTGTCTGGAGTGTGCATACAGACAGAGCCGGTGCTGCAACAGGCCATAGCCTAGCACATCAAGCCTGTGCTGGTGATGAAAGAGCACTCGGCCTGCTGATTCTTGGCATTACTTCCTTGATTGCTCTGTTGACTTCTGCTGTTACTGCTGGGGTGGTCTTGACTAACCAGGCAGCTCAAGCCTCAGCATTTCCATCGGAGGGACTTTCTTCAGCAGCCTTCTTTTTAAAACATGTCAGACTAGGCATAGCCAACCTCCAGACTCAGCTGGACAGTCATGCTTTTATCCTTGAGTCTATATTGTATATGATAGGTCTTCTTTGTGATGTTAGACTCACTCATGTCTGTGTTACTCCTTACTTGGTTGCCAATGATTCCTTTAATACTGCGATAGCTATGCTTAATGAAACCCATAATTTGTCACAATATGTCTGGGGTACTTGGGACAAAAGGATGGTCTACCTTACAGCAGGTATCACTGATATAGCTACCAGTGTTAATAATACTCAGGTTGATATCATCCCTTTACCTTCTCTGATGCAGGATTTTCTAGGACATTTGCAATCCATTGGTTCATGGTTCAGTAATCCCCTCGGGGCCCTGTTTTAGGGTGCAATGGTATTGGCCATTATAATTCTGCTTTACTGTGTTAGCACTGTATGCTCAGATTAGGGATCAGCGCCAACAAATAGCAATGTTGGGAGAAATCATTCATGAACAGTTACCCCTGCAGGCTATCACCTGGACACATCTGGCTTTGACATGGTTGGAGGGTTGAGACCCTTAGCCCAGACCAAGCACGTTATGTGTTCAGGGTGTGTTTTATGGTCTTCCACCTAATCATTGTCAGCTTTTATGAAAGAAAAGGGGGACTTGTAGGCCAAATTCTAGCCCTGCCAGGGCCATTTCATAGCTTAGGCTGGTTTCCTGTATCAGAATTTAAACTGCACCATCAACATGGTATGCCCCCCCGCCCCCCGTAGCCTCACCTCCTTCCACACCTTTCTCCACAGATGGCCTGAGAGTGCATCATGCTTCTGCTGCTCTTTGATTGGTCTGCCTCCTCATATTGGATGATTATGTGTATATATACAGCCTGCTGAAAAGTAAAGTTGAGTTACTTTGATTGGTCTGCCTCCTCATGACTGGTGTATGATCAGCACATGATCCCCAGTGCTAGATGTAAGCGTGTGATCAGCATGACCCTTGAGACCATTGGTCCACAATGGGTGCCCTTTCATGTTATTGGATGATTATGTGTATATATACAGCCTGCTGAAAAGTAAAGTTGAGTTCCGCCCTCTGACACACTCCCGGAGTGGTCTTTACTCAGTTGCACTTGCCCTTGGAGGGGTATGGACTTGCCCCTGGATGGCCTGGACCCACACTGGGTGGAAGAAATTCCTGATGTTCGGATGAGAGTACCAGGAATGGACTACAAAGGGTAGTTGTCATGATGATTGTGAAAAGTGAGAAGGCCGTGAGCAGATTGAAGTAGAAGCCAAGGAAAGATTTACAGATGATGGGGAGATGTTGAGATTAAGTCACAAGAGAAGTGGTGCTGTAGAGGCCAAAGTATGAAAACTGGGTAAAGGTATCATTTCAAGGAAAAATAGGTAAGTCCAAATTTATTCTTGCAGTGAGCCATCAAAGCGAAAATGACTTCAGAAATTTGGAAGTGTGCAAAATTGAGAGGGTTTTCATTTTTTTTTAAATTTTATGTGTATGCATGTATTGCCTGTATGTAGGTAAGTGTACCCATGTCGTGCAATGCAGGTGGAGGTCAGAAGAGGCTGTCAGATTCCCTGGGACTGGAGTTACAGACAGTTGTTAGCTACCATGTGGGTGCTGAGATACAAACCCAGGTCTTCTGTAAGAGCAGTCAGTGTTCTTAATCATTGAGCTGTCTCTCCAGCCCCAGTTTCCAAATTTTTAATACTGGTGAATACTCAACTAAATTCTCTTGCTGCATGGTCCCTTTTTTTCTTTTTAAACAGGTAAAACCCAAAATGGTGTGTTTCATTTTACTGACGAGGAAACTGAAGCACACTGAGATTTTTCTAGCTGCCTCAGGAACAACAGACAGGCAGTATCAGAGCTGGACTCTACCCTGCAGCCCAGACAGATCAACTGCCAGCTAGGGCCTCCTTGATTCTGGGACCCAGAATGCCCCCTGCAGCTATCCACAAAATCCGCCCATGTGTTCATTCTCACTGAGAACTCAACTTCTCACCAGTGATTTTCAAGTGTGGAAAACTGGGTCAAGATGGCATCCATCCCTACTGCTTGAAAGTAGATGCTGCAGAATGGAGGGGGGGGTGATGTTTTCACAAATGGAGGTCAGAAGCCCACCTTGAGTACCATTCCTCAGGAGCCATTCACCTTATTTCTTGAGGCAGTCTCTCATTGGCTTAGAGCTCACCCAGTAGGCTAAGCTGACTGAACCTTAAGGCTAAGGAATCCATCAGTCTCTACCTCCCCAGTGCTGGGATTATAAGCACAAGCTGTCAGGCCTGGCTTGAACATAGAGAAGAATTTTAAAGCTCTGGAACTATGCCATATGATACTAACAGTGGTGGATATATACCAATACACATTTTCCCAAATACACGGACTGTGTAACACCAGCAGTGGGTCCTAAGGTAAACTAAGACTTTAGGGGACAATGATGTATCAGTGGTAGGAAATATACTCTGCTAGTGGGGAGATGTTGATAACTGAGGATGCTGTCACATGGGGGCATACTCTATACCTTTCCCTTAATTTTGCTGTGAACCTAAGACATATCTAAAAGCAAAGGCAGAGTAGAGCAGGCACCATGTGTGTGCAGGCCTTTGTAGAGCCTACAGTCTATTACTAAGCACTGCGAAGCAGAACAGAGAGCCTTCCCAGGCTTTTTGGCCAAAGACTATCTTACTTTTCTCCTGCATTTCAAAGAGCTGGTACTCTGTGAAACTCACATTGGAAAATGTTGCTCAATGCAGTTTCTTTATGGAAACAACAACTTTTATAGCAATGGTCCAAATCCACACCATGGAATAAAAATATTCTTTTGAACAGTAGTTCCCAATACAGACTGAGCCAACTATAAATATTTTTAAGAAAACAAGGAACATGCCAGGCATGGCAGTGCACATCTGTAATCCAGCACTCCAGATGCTGAGACACAGAAAGGATGAGTTTGAAGCTGGCCTAGGCTAAACTGTGAGACTTTCTCTCAAAAAGGAGGGGGAGGCCTAGGGAGAGACGCTCATTGGGTAAAGTGCTTGCTGTATAAGCAGGAAGACTTGAGTTTAAATCCCCAGCATCACATAAAGCTGGACTCTGCAGCATACTTCTGTGACCCTGGCATTGGGGTAGATTCCTGGGGCTCTCTGGTCAACCAACCTCTCCTTTTCAGTGAGTTCAGTGATTCGGTGAGAGCCCTTGCTCTCTTGTTCTACAAAAAGGTGCACAGCAATTGAGGGACAACACTTGAGGTTGTCCTCAGGCTTTCTCACACACATGTATATACTTACATACACCTTCACACGTGAACACACACACATTCACCTACCCCTAGACATACACTGCGTGTGCTTATCAAACATTCTTTTTCACTTAGCAGTCCAGATGCCTACTCTTTCCATGCCGCCTTCCATTTCCAGGTGAGAAGTGGGGGCTCCACCATCTGGGGTGGCTACCTCTTCCTTCCTGAGGCCCCTCTCATGTGGTCAGTATCACAGAAAGGACAAGTTCTAGCCTCAGTGACAGGTATATCTCTACATGAAGCAATTCAGATTCAATAATAGGTACCCAAAACTTTGGCCCTGAGTGACATCAGAGTCACGAAGACGAAGTGATACTAGTAGATGCTGTCAGACAGCCAAAAGTCAGGCAGGACAGGCAGGGAAGGAAAGAAAGGGCAGTAGAATTGAGAGGGAAGTGGGGAAAAAGAGAACAGAAAGGGAAGGAAAGAAGGAAAGAGGGAAGGGAGAGAAGGGAACGAGAAGGGCAGTAACGAAAGGAGGGAAGGGAAAGGCAAAGAGAACCAAGACCAAATCACAGGATATGCTGTGGGACATCTCAGTGCCTTTTCCTTTCACACGCTGAGGAACCTAGACACTGAGCAGATCATACCGACATAGTTAATCCCTGTTCACTGAAAGATTCTGATCTATGGAAGTTTTGTGAATGACAGCGATGAATAGTCAAGTGAGAAGAGTTAGCACTGACTAAAATTCAGAGAACAGCCCTACAGTTAGGTGCATAAAAACAAAGCTCGGGTTTTAATTCAAAGAACACCACATCTCCCAGTGGGATTAAGGAGCCTTTGAGGTTACCAGGACCAGTATGCCCTGCCCTCTTTAATTGGATAAATGGAAACATATCTCCTGTCCACTCTGCTGTTTATGATTTAAATTAATCCCTTCCCATGGAGTTAATTGCTGGGAATCTTTCATCATGCTTCTTGTTAACATTCCTTGTAATATTCCCACCTGTTCTGATGTCAGTCTGGCTCATCCATCACCCCTGCAGGGTTATTGTCCCAATCAGGCTCATTTTGCATCACAGCAAGCATTCTACCACAACTTTAGAGCTATGACCTACCTCTGATTCTACTGCCTCGGGTCAAGCTGGTCCAGGCCTTTCACCCATTTGCTGTGCTTCTTGATCATGACTTTGTGCTTCAAATTTTCCCTCTGTTGCTGACAGAGTCTAACTTCTAATAATGGGTAAGTGCTGATTTTCCATGAGTTTAGAAAGGCTGGCCTACTATGGATTTCCTTAAGCGACTGGGACTCAGAGCTAATATGTAACACATACTAAGCAAAGATAAAGCCTGCTTTCCTGTGTACACACAAGCATGCACACACATACATGTATACATCTATCATACACACATCTCACAGGCATAGGCACACACATATGTGCATATAGACACACATATGAACACACATGTGTGAGCACACATACACACAGGCATGTGCATACATATACACATCCTGTACGCACTGTTTGTCTTCTGCCATTGCCTACTAAAATTGACTATATGTCCTCCATATTCCCTCCACCATATTTGCATTCTCATCTAAGCTGGCTTGAATTTGTATTTCTTTTTATCATTCCATAATTGATGAATTTGCTTATATCATTAGAAGGTTAACTCTAAAAGGTTGGTGATCCATTAATTCCTTGTAAATAAATCCACACAATTAACGCCATCTTCTTGTGAGTCTACTTGGCTTCCTCCAAAATTGCCGTTGAGTTCTTAGTATGTCCTTGATTAGACCTGAGCTGCTCCTCCTACAGGGCCCCAATACCATTTGTTTGTGGTTCCTGATGGATATGCTCAGAGAAGACTAGCAAGATTCAATCATTATCATCACAAACAGAACCTGAACATTCCTACATTCAAGCTTTCACTCAACACAATGGTCATTTCTTCACCAGTGTCACCAGTGTTTTCCGAGTGCCTATGCCCTCTGTGTCGCAGGAGGCAAGGTGGAGAATCCCCCATGTCCCCAGACCCTGCGAGCATTTTGCTTTGCTGTAGTGCCTCAAGGACCAGGGTTTCACTGGGGCGGATGTTCTTCAGGTTGTTGATACAGTCTCACTCCCTCGTGTGACAGCCTGTCTCAACACTGTCAATACCTCTTCTGTGCTGACAATGAGCAGACATGATGGCAGGCTGCTCATTTAATGACTTCACTGATGACATGCAGGTGTGCACGGGTGTTGTACCCAGCCTCGAAGCTTTCATGTCCTCCTGGGTGGTTGGAGGGCTGACTCCATTTAGCGTGTAGCCTTGTGAGACTATATAAAACTGTTCTGGGTGCTTGCCAGCTTGAGATGAGCAATGTATGCTGGTAATGAATTCCTGACTCCTAATTTTTGACATAGTATTAAGGATATATTAGGTCACTTCATCTAACAAATTAAAATGTATCAAAGCTATGCTTTTAGTGAAAAACATTTGAGAAAGTTTGTCAACATTTCGCATATTACAACTGCAAAATTTTTCCCGCTTTATAAACCAGTACTGGGAGTGTAAGTCCAAACCTTCCACAACAAATTTGCTTCACTCACTTTATGAAATGTCCTTCATCCCTCTAGAGCATAAGAGACAATAAAGCTTAACATTTATGCACATGGACTCTGAAATGAAATGGTCCTGACTTGAATCCTAGCTTGTGTGAGGCAAGGTCCTCAAGTCATTCGTTGTAAGTCAGTCTCCCAATATGTCACACTGGATGCATAACATTATCCACTCTTTAGGACTATTATTAAAATCAAACAATGCTTGGCACATAATACCTACTTGACAATAGTGAGAATTACTGAAGGAACGTAAAACAGAAAAGAGGTCAATAGATCTTCCTTAAGTCTCCGGAAAGTATGGGAAAAAGCCTGGGACTCCCAAGCTGGTCTTGAGAGCTCCTGTCCACAGCTGCATCCACCAGATTATATCCCCCAGATGGCACTGCCTATCTGTGGTGACTTAGTGATTGATTCCTTTACAGTTGATCACGGTTTGCTCTCTCACTCACCTCTTTCTGCACTTGTTTGCTCTCTGTCTTAATTGTCACCGTGGATGTCTAGTGCTGACAATGCTCCATGCAGACCTGGTGTCCATCAGCATGGGGATGGGCTTTGCCTACAACATGCCTGTTACCCATAGCTCCAGAACAGAAGGCGATGAGAAGGCACTTGGGAATACATTAATATGCTCACTTCCCTTGATAAAGGAACTATGTTAAAGGACTATGTATATTAATATAGACCTACCATTAACTTACCCAACTGACAGAGATTTATTGTTCATCTATTTTGATGGGTAGAATTGGGGATGGCAGAGGGACTATAAGAGAGAGGGAGTAGACATTTATTTGGGTCTTAGCTGCCCTGGACACAGTGGTAGGCAACTCATATAAATTGTTTTTCAATATTCTCTCATTTTATACATAAATAGATGGATTCTCAGAAGGTGGTGCTAGGAACAGCCAAGCCTAGGATGGTTGAGTCCTGAACTGACCAAGTACTTGGTAGTGATAGTTATATAAGTGAAAAAAAAAACAACAATCATGGGTTGCTATAAGACAGGAAGATCCATTTCCACTCTGACTTAGTGAACATCTTGTCTTCTGTCCTCAGCATAATGAAGTCCTTCATCTCTTTCCAGAACCCATCCCTCCCATGACTGTAGGATCCTTCTGCTTCTGGGACCCAGCCACCTTACTATGCCCTAGTCCCACTCCAGATGTCCTATGCTGTCCTTGTTTGCAAGTACTGCTGACCCTCTCCAGCTCCAATGGAGTCTATTCACATGTAACACTGAAGAAAATACACAGCAATAAGATAAGACAGTTGTCAACAGCATGGGCTATGGACCGCACTTCCAGTGAGTAGCCTGTCTGTACCACCACCAGCCCTGTGTCAGTTTCCAGATTGGTAAAAAGAGGGGAGCAGTATATCATTCAGTTCTCATGAGAATGAACTGAGTTAACACAGGTGCAGACGCACCAACATCACCCACCATGCACATGTGTTCAGTAAACAGCCACTCCAACTACAGATTGACCTTTGGCCCTGTGCTCCTATATCTCATAATCAGCCTTTCTATTCCAACCCTCTGACTTATTTTGAAAACATGTCTGAATGTTCTGCTCAGGATTACCAACTCAACCTTCCACTCCATTGCCTTCTAACGTCCCACACATTTGAACAGTTCTAGCACCAATAGCACAGCTTAGGATACTTTTGCTTTTATGATGTCTGCCCCATAGGTTCCACATTAATTGACTGATTGGTACAGAGGTCTACAGCTCAGCTTGGCCTCCCAATATGGGAAATTCCTCCATACGCCACTAAAGATTGTCTGGAGTGTTTGCAGAGACTATGTCATGACCCAACCAGTTCCTCCAAATCCTGTCTTTCCTTCCTTGTCTGGGTCCCAGAAATAAACTCACACCTGCTGACCTCACTTCAATGTCTACATTCTGGGAGATGGCTCTGTGGAGCCCAGATGGTGTGTACAGTCATGCTTTATGAAATGGGGCCCTGCAGCAGTGCAGGTGAACCAGTGCTGATAGAAGGGCTACTATTGGCTGAGAAAGTATCATTATATTTTCTGGATGAGGTGTCATAGGAACCACACGTATAAGCAGATTGGGACCATCCATAACAGGCACCCCAGAAATGTGGATCTCCTCACATTGCTCATGGGGGACTGAAAGCTATGGAATAGGAAGGCCTTCCTTAGACTATCCAAGAAGCTGGATGCCAATGCTCTGAGGGTTCATCAGGAATGATCTCTACTTCACAGCCATAAGTGACCCATTGACCAATCTCCTTGGAAAAAGGAAGAGAGTCTTAGGTTTGGCCATGATTGTACCTTTCTGCTGCTGGGAACTGCTCTCTCAGATCTTGATCAATTGAACCAATAAATTTTGACCAAGCCTACTACTCAAACCAGAACAAGCAAGTTACTAGTGGGTAACTGCCAACAGAAGTTATCTTCCACTGGCTAGAATCCTGGAGGACCAGTCTCCTTGACAAGCTAGTGCCATTGTTGCTCTTTGTGGAATAGAAATTCCTTTAAAATATCCAGCAGGAGTTGGGGGGATGGCTTAGCTGGTAAAGCACCTTCCATAAAGCATGAGAACCTGACTTCAAATCCCCAGCATCCACATAAAAAAATGATTGTGTTTAATCCCTGCTTTGGGAGGTGGAAACAACAGGGCCTCTGGGGCTTGTTTGCCAGTCTGTCTAGCTGAATCAGTGAGCTTAAAGTTCAAAGAGAGACTCTGTTTCAAAAACTAAGGTGGAGAGAGATTGAGGAAGACAGCCAATGTTGACCTCTAGACATCACATAAACATGCACATATGTGAACATGCATGCACACAAGCACACACCCCCATGAACACAACACACACACACACACACATACACACACACACACACACACACACAGTATTCAGCAGTCTTCCTCAGTGCTCACAGCAGGACAGCTGTGGTTGATCTTTCTGTGAACACTTTGGCACTGTTGGAGACAACACTCTCCCACAGTTACTCCACTTCATTGGAGGTTCATTCAGGAAAAGAGGCAAGAGAAGAATACACAGGCTTCTCTGTAAAGGATCACACAGCTGATCAGGTAAACCTGCTCCTGGGACCTTCCCAGAAAGCCCTGGAGGAAAATCACAATGGGCATGAGATCATTTGTTCATAACATCACCTCTGCCACTAGAATGTATTGTTACTTGCTACCGTGTTGTTGTTCCAACTAAAAGAAACAGCTTGTTCTTTTAGATGTGTTGAGTCATCTCACTCCCACAGTCCTCTGGGAGTGCAGATAAAGTTTGTGGTTGCTGGACACGTTTCCTTGAGGGGAGGGATATGTCGGGGGGTGGGGGCACAGTGGGCAGGTATTACTGTCAGCTTGTTTCTGTTTTAATTTGGGTCTGGATGAGCAGGGCAAGTTCTGCTGCACCATGTGTGGCACGTCTCCCTTTTAATTCTGAAGATTTTTAGTCCCCCCCCCCAAATCTCCAGCAACTCAGAAAATTTTCCAGTTATTAAAATAGCATGAAATTAAAGGAGCCACACCCATTGGTTATCCTGGCACACACTTTCTCCAAGACAGATTTGTGAATCACAGCAAAATAAATACCTGAAAGCTGCAAAGATGAACTGGTGATTCTTAAAAATCTCCCTAAGCAAAGTTTTCTACAGAGATATGTATTGAATGTCCATCCTCAGTCTGTCTTCGGGCAGCAAGCATCAGATGTTGCACCAAAAACCAGACAAAACCACCTGGGATGTAAAACTGAGTGCTCAGTTTTTATGTCAAAGTAGGCAGTGTTGGTACCCAAGGATGCTACTTGCCTTTATCAAGTCACATTGTTGTTGGTGGGTGGGTGTGACAAGGCTCCCAGTTGCCCATGGCAGTCTTCCATGATGACGCTTTCCTCCCCTAGGAAACAACCCAGGAGAGGAAGGAAAATATGAGAACTGTGAATGAGGCTGCCTTTCTTTAAATAAAGGGCCAGACCTCCTCCTCCTTCCCCCTCCTCCAACCCCTCCCCCTCCTCCTCCTCCACCTCCTCCTCTCCTTACTTCTCCCCCACCTCCTCCACCTGGTCCTCCTCCTCCTCTACTACCTCCTCCTCCAGCTCCTTCACCTCTTCCGCTTCCTCCTCCTCCACCTCCTCCATCTCCTCTTCCTCCTCCTCCTCCTCCTCCTCCACCTCCTTCCTTACTCCTCTCACCCCAAGCCACATCTCCATTATCTGAGGGGCTGGT
>NW_008340640.1:276318-277546 GCF_000622305.1 Nannospalax galili
CTCCTCCTCCCCCTCCTCTTCTCTCTACTCCTCCTCCTCTTCTCCCTCCTCCTCTTTCTTTTGCTCTGGAGCTCAAAGAGCCAGCACTAATGTCACATATTATTTGACTCAAAACAACACTACGGTTTTCAAACACAAAATTCACATATAAGGATATGATTGCTCTATGGTAGAATATGTACATATTACAAAGACAGCCTTTAAAATGATGCATAGAGTTTGCTTTAAAGAAAATTGTTTCTGGAAAAGTTTTTATACAAGTTAAATTTGCTAGACAAAAAATCACTTAACAAAATGAACTTTTGTGTTTCAAATCAACCATGAGATTTAATCAACTGAGAAAGTACATATAAAAATTTTATTAACAAAAAAATGTCATTTGTGAGATGTAGTAATAGCCCCGTGGCTGAATACATTGACCGTAAAGCCAGACCAGTTGTGTTGACCTTCAGTCAGATACTCCAGCTCTGATCCTCCTCTTCCTTGTCATAAAATAGGACTAATAGTAATAATGCCCAAGTCATAGACCTGTTAGGAGGATTAAGTAAGTAAATATTTGTAAAGCTCTTAAACAGTGCCTAACAATCAGGAAGTAGCAGATAAGTGTCTGTTAAATAGATTAATAGCACTCAAGAGCACACCTGTTACAGGAATTAAGGCAAATGTGTGTTACGCCTGTCTCCTTTGTCAAGATCCCAATATGGGGATCTTCTTTTTTAAAATTCTTACATCTACTTACATATTTGATTTTTAATTTTTTACATTTATTTATTCTATGTGTTGGGGTGCCACATCAAGCACGTGGAGGTCAGAGAACAACTTGCTGGAGTCCGTTCTCTCCTTATACCACATGGGTCCTAGGGATCAAACTCAGATCATCAGGCTTGGCAGTGACTGCCTTTACCCACTAAGCCATCTCACTGGCCCACACACATTTGAGTTTTTAAGAGAAAAGCAGTAACCATTCATAAGAATATCTTAAAGTTTATGGATGTGGCTTGGTGGTAATGCATTTGTTTAGATTGCACAAGGCTCTAGGTTCCATATTCAACACTGTAAAATACAAATAAAATGTTTCATTACTGTACCATAAGGTAAATTTACTACAATCATAAGCAATCATAGACAATGCCTTACAAATATTTGTATTAAGCATTGCATCATATTTTCCTAAGACCCATAACACAACGGTGCTTGCTTGCTTCAACTATAATAGAAGGTTTGAGAT
>NW_008340640.1:277627-313913 GCF_000622305.1 Nannospalax galili
GAGAAGGAAATAAACCAAATCAGTATTTTCCAACAAATTTGGAATCAAATTAAATTAAGTCCCAATATGGTACACACCGTATATATATGATTATTTTTGAATTTAGACTGTGTATCTCTATAGTTCATCTTAGAAGCAAACCTCTCATGGTCTAAAGAAACATCAAAGGAGCCCAGACTGGTGGTCTGAACCTGAAAAAATAAGCACACCCAGGACTTGTGGGAGGTACCAGACTCGAGCGTGAATCATTTGCTTCAAACTTTCCCTGTCCTTCCTCCTCCCAAGACTTTGTGATTTGTTGAGATTTCTTTTTCCTGGGGAGACAGACAAAAGCAAACTTCTGCCCTCATACATTCACTCATAAAAAGAGCAGGACTTAACCCTGCATCTACTAACGTAAATGACACCAAAGGTGCGCAAGGAGCCAAACTTAAGAACTTGTCGTGAAAAGCAAATGAGATTTCCTTTCTCGCCTATATTCAGCATGTGGAAATTATGATACAAAAATTCCCTACCTAAACATAGGGCTTCTAGAATTGGGCAAGGAAAGGCTTCATTTGTGTCCTTGTCTAAATAATAGTTTTCCTGTCCAACTTCTATTTGTCTTCGTGTTGTTCTCCCATCTATTCTTTTCTCAGACGTTCAGGGGAAGAAAATTATTCTTGCTACCTCTCACAAGACTTGTTTTTGTTTTGCTTATTTAGTTGTCTTTTTTGGTGAATTTAAATATATGTGTGTGTGTATGTGTGCGTGTGTGTATGCGTGTGTGTGTGTGTGTGTGTGTGTGTGTGTTTATGGGGCTAAACTGTTTCTAAACACTATAACCAAAGAAAATATACAGGATAAATAAAATAGGTACAAAAAAGATCATGGAGAATTGAGTTCATTTTAGCATAGTTGGGATTGAGGGGAGAAAAACGTAGAAAGAATAATCTGTATGTGAGCTACTCCCATTTTATAAAAGCCACGCTCCTAGCATTACTATAGTAAGTTCCTCGAGTTGTCATAACAAAGAACAACAAAAATGTCTGGTTTAAAACAGAAATTACTCTTCCTCAGTTCTAGAGGCTGGCTGTCTAGAACCAAGGGATCAATAAGGCTTTGTTCTTCCCAAATTATTATTATTATTATTATTATTCAAATAATTTCAAGATTCTGAAATTTTGTTTCAGAAGTTTTCCAAATCTTCCTTTTCTCTCCCAGATCATGATGGGGACCAGAAATCTCAGCACATCTTGGCTTATAGTTGGATCCCGCCTCTCTTCCACTATTGTCAGATTGCATTCTTCCTGTGTCCTGCCTTCCTGACTTCTTTCAAGGTCACAACCAAGTCAGATGAAGCCTCCACCATGCCCCGGTATATACCCAGATAAGTATTTCATCTTAAGGGAATGGCATGTATCATGAGTCTGCCTTCAAATAAGTCAGGTTCTGAGGTACTGGAGTTTAGGATGTCAGTACATCTTTTCTTTTTTGAAAGACACAATTCAATCCTTCAAGCGCAGTAATAGTAATGACTATCAAGATTGCATGTGCCCTAGGCAGACCATGTCGTCCCATCTCACAATGCTGTATTATCCCTCATTTTATAGACTGAGAAATTTCTTTAAGAGATGAAGTCTCTTGACCTAGGCCATGGAGCTAATAAACAGAGTCAAGATTCAAATAAAAATGTCTCAAGTCCAACTCTTCACTGTAAGACGTGTCAATAGACATGAAGTTTGCCACCTTCAACTTTTCAGGATAGGCCCAGGTGCACTGTATGGATACGCTTCGTGGAGCCAGAAGGGTCTTTAACATTATGAAATAGAAAATAAATGAGAATAACCATTTATTAAGTGAGGACACAAAAATGACCGTACCTTTTGAAGCCTGGCTTGCTGGAGAGGAATAGACATTCTTCCCTCCCCAGGCTCTGGAGTTTCAGATCTCATCCAGAATAATCACTGAGCCTCTCATAAGACCTATGACCTGGAACAAAACCATAAAGATACTAGCATATTAAAATGCTGCTTAAGTGACCTTGAGTTATAAAATACCCACATACTTTTTGCAAGCTAAAAGAGAATATTTTTATGCTGCAAAAATTCAGAATATTCCATTCCTACAGCCAAAGTTATAGCATTTTATGCTATTCAGTGCTTTAAAATTTTAAACATTTATATACTAATTTCAATTTTTTTTTCAGTCTTTTTGAGACAGGGTCTCCCTGTAGTCCCAGCTGTCCTGGAACTTACTATGTAGACCAGGCTGGCCTTGAACTCACAGAAATCTGCCTGCCTCTGCCTCCCAAGTGCTAAGACTAAAGGTGTGCACCACCACACCCGGCCCTAATTTCACTTTTTTAATTTGTCATAGTATCATCTGTTCTTAGTATTCTTCTTTCTAAAAATATTTATATATTTATGTGTGAGGGTTGCATGTGCCCATGAGTGTGTTCCTACATGAGTTTATGTGCACCTTGTGCATGCAGGAGCCTTCAGAGAGTATCAGATTCCCTAGAACTGGATACAGCAGTTGTGAGCCACCACACAGGTACCAGGAATAGAAACTGGTCTTCTGCAAGAGCAGCAAGTGCTTTAACCACTGAGCCATCTCTCCAGCCCCTTAGTATGTTCAGTCACTTAATTCAGTAGTTTATTTTATTTTACATGGAAATTATCCACTCTTCTGGAAGGGGGGAAGAAAGAAAGAAGAGAAGAGAGGGGAGGGGAGGGGAGGGAAGGGAAGGGAAGAGAGAAAAGGCCCAAATCAGCACAGTGCAGGTCTCTCTCAGTCCTGATGATAGTTGGCACTAAGGATCCCAGCTCATGTGAATATCTATATAGAAACAACCCGTCCCCCCACACCCTCCCCTCATCCCCCCCGCCAGGATCAAGTACATCCTGGGCCTATAGTAAATTGGATATTCTTATTCATTATCAGAATAGCTCACTTGACGATTCCTTAAAGTTTTTCATTTTAAGGAACTAGCTGATGAGATCTCCAGAATATATGTTTGATGGTATCACAAAATACGTTAATGCTCTCACAGTGAGGGCAAATGGGTTCATTAAGGAGGAATCCAGGCAGGGCATGCTGTTTCAGCCCCAGGACTCATATCCTGGAGTGGGAAACCTGTGCATAAGGCAGAGCCTGAAGATTATGAGACTGAAATAACCCAGAGGGCCAACTGCTTCTCCCTGCTTTCTCCTGCCCCAGCTTTCCCTCCCTCTGGCTTCAGGCAGGGTTCCTAAGCCCACATATCCTCCCACATACTCTGCAGCCTCAACTCACATACCACTTTTGTTATGGGTGCCACAAAGCTGTATTGAAAACCTTTCTTCTATTGGAGGAAGCAGGCTTTCAGTTACCCCTTCGGAAGGTGATAGCTGGGTTATGCATTGCTTCATTCTACTGGATATTTGTTAGCATGTCCTAGGTATGGGTCCAAGAACTGGATGTGCCAGACTAAGGTGTATATGATGCCATGCTGCCCTTTTCTCTACCTGAGCTCATAGTCAGAAAGGGAAAATCAGTTACAAAACTGATGTGGGTATGGAGTACAGGGTGCTGTGGCCTCAGAGGACAGTCTAACCTAATCGTGAGGTTGAGGAACATTGACTTGGAGGAGTGACCTTTGGGAAACACCTGAAAAATCAGTAGGAATTTACCCGGTAAGAGAGAAAGTGGCTCTTGCAGGAAAGAAGGGCAAAAGTAACCCAATTTGGGGCTGGAGAGAGAGCAGCAGTTAAGAGCCCTGGCTGTTCTTGCAGAAGACCCGGGTTTGAATCCCAGCACCTAGATGGTGGCTAACAACTGTCTGTAACTCCAGTTCCAGGGTATCCGACATCCTCTTCTGACCTCCATGGGTACTGCAGGTTACATGACTCGGGAGCACTTATATATACATGTAAGCATAACACTCATACACATAAAATTAAACAAAAAAAGTAACCCAATTCTTGAGCTCTCATTGAAGACTGGAATCTGTTCACGACAGGAGAAGTAACCTAGAGCTAACTTTCAATGTCAGGTCTCAGTGTCAGGTCCTGACCTCCACATCCTCCATGGAATATTGGACAGGATACCAGTGACCATGAAATAAATGTTATCACCTAAATATTTTGCATGCATGTGTGTGTGTGTGTGTGTGTGTGTGTGTGTGTGTATCCATGTCATAGTATACATGTGGAGGTCAGAGGATACCCTCAACTGGAAGTCCTCGCCCCCCTTGTTTTTTTTTTTTTTTGAGAGAGGGTGCCTTTGCTGCTTACCATTGCATCAACCACGCTAGCTAGCCTGTGAGTTTCTGGAGTGCTCCGATCTCCTCCCATCTTTCCACAGGAGCACTGGGATTACAGTCACGCACTACCAGGCCTAGCATTATGTGTACCCTGGAGATTCAAATACAGATCCTCATGTTTGCACAGCAAGCGGTTTACTCACTGAGCCATCTCCTGAGTTATAATATTTTTTAAATAAAGAAAAAAGCAATTTATTAGGTGGAATGAGTCAAGACATAAAGCATCATGGAGTAATAGCTTGGTTCTAGATTTTTAAATAACTTAAGCACAAGTACTTCATTAAAAATCTAGCATCTTCCTACTAAACCTTCCTACTAAATGTCATTAGTTTCAAAGAGAACTTGTAAATCTTAGGATGGAAAAAACAAGAAACCAGATCTACATAACCAAATAGGAAAGAAATTCTTTTTATAAGCTCAAAATACTTCAAGTTAACAATAGGAAAAGTAAGGTAATTTGTGCTTGAAATTTAGCATAGCTTTTAGGTGACCATTATAATGAGTTGCTGGAAATCCCCTTCTGTGTTTAATGTATAGAACAAGACAGGCGTTACACAATCTTCAAGCAACACTTAAATCCTTGAGAGTCTGTAGCAAAGCAAAGAAAAATAAACAATGTTAGTAATTACTCCTTACTGTCAAAAAGAACTTACTTCAAAAGCACCTTCACACACGGTTATCTCCACCTGGTCTCACAGCCTCTTGTTAGTAGTCTATTCCCTTTAAGGGTAGTGTTAACTCCACTTTAAGGATAAGAGGACAGAGATGCAGGACTACAAGTGATTTCCCCATCAGAAGCTTCAGATGGGCTTCAGAGGGGGCTGCGGTTCTCGGAATCCTCACTTCGTCTCCCCACTTGATCATGTTTTTCAGTCTCTACACTATTGACATCTGGGGCTGGATAAATCTTTAACTTGGGATTGTAGGACATTTAGCAGCTTCCCTGGTCTCTACTCACTAGGTGTCAATAGCAACTCCCCACATCCCCTACATGTAGCACCCAAAATGTCTTCTGACACAGACAAATGTTCTAGGGAACGACATTGCATCCTACATCAGAATTACTGCATGAAGTGATTTTTTTTTTTTTTGCATCAAACTCCTCTGAAAATGTATATCTACAGTCTCAATTATGCATATATATTTCCATGGCTTTATTATTTGAAAATCAATTCATGTTTTCATCCAGTTGCTCCCTTTCATTGTGAAAACGAATTTCAAAGTTAGTATATGTCTATGAAGAATATTTAGGAAAAGAAATCCATGAACATGCATCTTGGAGATTGCCCAGTTCACGTACTGATGCATTTCTCAGATTCATTTTTGAATTTTTTATATTTCATGTGTATGACTGTATTGCCTGCATGTATGTAAGTGCCCTCGTGTTGTGCAATGCCCACAGAGGCCAGAAGAAGGCATCAAATTCCCCTGGAGCTGGAGTTACAAACAGCTGTTAGTCACCATATGGGTGCTGGGAATCAAACTCAGGTCCTCTGTAAGAGCAGCCTGTGCTCTTAACCACTGAACCATCTCTTTAACCCCATTTCTCAGATTCTTATACCAATTACTTTTACTATTTTTAGATAATAATAACATTGGACAAAGAACTTTATAAAGAGTGTTTTCTAGTTTTCTACGCCATTAATTATTTTGAAATGGCTTTAAAGACTGTCTAGCATTCCATTTTATAAATGTCTCCGATGTATAAATATATCCATCCTTATTTTCATGTTTTGAGAGTTTCCATTATAAATATGTCTGCTGTATTTTTCTGTGCTACAGGTGTGTATATGCATGCATGTGTGCATGCTTGTGTGTATGTAGGCTCACATACAAGTAAGAGATCAATATTGGGTGTCTTCCTCAGTCTACCTTATACTTTTTTTTGAGACAGGGTCTCTCACTGACCCCGAAGCTGATTGACTCAGCTAGGTTGGATTACCAAGGAGCTTCAGGGGTCCCCCATTTCCCCCTCCCAGCACTGAGACTGCAGGCATGTGCCAACTCAACTGCATTTTTATAATATATATTTTATAATATATTTTTAAATATTTTATTTATTATTTTTATTTTATGTGTATGAGTGTATTGCCTGCATGTAGGTCAGTGTACCTGTGTCATGCAATGCCCACAGATGACAGAAGAGGCCATCGGATCCCCTGGAACTGGAATTACAGACAGTTGTTAGCTTCCATGTGGGTGCTGGGATTGGAACCCAAGTTTTCTGCAAGAACAACCAGTGTTCTTAACTGCTGAGCTACCTCTCCAGCCCCTCAACTGGATTTTTATATGGGTGCCTGGAATCCAAATTCAGATCCTGGGGCTTCCATGGCATGTACTTTATTAATTTAGCCATCTCCCAACCCCAGTTCCTATGTGGTAAACACAGCATTATTGAAATATCTGTGGGTGTCTCTGGTTATTTCTTAAATATAATTCTCCAACTTGAGTGAGTGGGTTAAGGAGAGTAAGTGGGCTTATTGTCACATTTCAAGTTGAATTACACTGCTGGCAGGAGAAAAGGAAGGAACTTATTTCTTCACATCTCACAAACTTGAATTTGTTTTTACCTTTACCAATTTGGATATTTAAATATTTTTAATTGTGTTATTAATTATTTTTCATTTTAGATTATGAGATACTTTAGTCATTTTGTAAATTACTTGTACATGCCATTTTTTAATTTGAAAAAAAAATAACCCTCATAAGTATTTAAAACATTTAATTGTCAAATGCCTTGGAATTTTTTTCTTCAAAGTTTTTCATTGTCTTTTCATTGTGCTGGGGACTTGAACCCGCGGTCCCCAGTGAGGTGAGGATTGCAGATGAGTAAGCATGCCGTTCACCAGCCCACGCTGCCCCCATTACCCGGGGACACTCAGACGCAATGGGGAGCCTAGTCAAGCAGGGACTCATTTATTGCAGGTGTCACAAAGCTTATAAAGGCACCTGGAACCCCCACCCCACTCCCCCCGGGGGGGGGTATCTTAAAGAGGGTCACAAGCTGATCATGCACTTCTCAGCAGCGCGGAAGTGTTCTTCAGACTTTCAAAGAAAGCCAGGCGGGCCCCCAGTAACTTCCTTTCGGACCTATGCAAGGTGGGGCCTTTAGGTCCCCACACACTGTAGGCAATGTAATTTGTCTTTAAAGTCTGGATACTGTCAAAGTCCAAAAAAAAAAAAGAATTGCTCTGTGATTGTATGTAGAATCCTACTGACTCAGAAAATTAATTATGGATACCTGACACTGATAGAGTGCCGAGCCCTCCCAGCTAGTCCTTTCTCTGCTTCCTTCCTTCTGTCTTTCAGCAGAGTGGTTTTCTCCACAAGGGGCTCGCCCATGTGAAGCTGAATTCAGCTTTATAGTGTTTGGTTACCATTAGATGGGTTAAGTTTCATAGTGTTTTCTAACTGGTTATTTTGTTCTGTTCTCTCTCCTTGAATAGATTCTCTATTTCTAAAAGTCCATCTTGTGCATGTTTAAAAGTTGTAGCGGTTGTTTTGAATTTCTCTGGGTTTATATATTTTATTTTACTAACAGTCTGTGAGTAGTGTGTGTGTGTGTGTGTGTGTGTGTACATACTATGGACTAAATGCAGGGCTTTGTCCTTATTAGGCAAATGCTCTACCATGCTATATCACTCAGAATCTTATGAAGTTTGCTCAAATCTGGGCTCTCCCCTTTCTTTTGCTTTATGTGCAGACATTTATACACCATAGCATATGCCATGTTGATAAAAACATTTAAACATGGGGCCTTCTGACACATTAAATAATTTTCTAAAAGCAACTTAATAAACACTAAAAATAAGAATATGAATATGGAGATGTAGACATATGTACTAACTTACAAAGTAAAAAATGTATTTATTTAAGTACTGGTGGATAAAACTGAAGTAACAGTTTATATAATGAAATAGGTTTCGTTTTATGTCAAATTCAGAAAGTGTCAAAATAGCAGTTACTATATTGAAAGGTTGGTAGGTGGACAAAACCAGAATTCACTTTTACTTTTAATTTTGCCTAATAAACAGCTTTTAGACAGTGGATCTGACTCTTCTATAATTAGCACATTTGATGCTTTATGTAAAAGAGTGTGACTAAAGGGATTTCAGAAATTTGAAGGCAGTTTAGTCAGGCTGAGCATTTCTTTTGCAATCTATACTCATAACTTGCTTAGCATTGGAAACCTTTTAATTTCCACATATAGTGCAAAGATGCAGCAGCTTTCCATCCTTACCATGGTGAACTTTTATGGTATCTATGCTTCTGAGAGCAGGTGCTTTCAATCACCAACAACTTGTGCAACCTTGAATAAATCATTTACCCTCTCTGGATTTATTTCCTCTTTTATTACAATAGAAAGTTAGAATCCATGATTGAAAAAATATTCCTTCTAATTCCAGAATTCTAAAAGTTTACAATTCAAATTAATGAAGTTTATAACTCAAACTCATGACAAATGCTATTCCTTAGTCTGTAATATGCTGCACCCTCAAAATAGATTAATCCACACATATCAAATGAACCACTTGAAATATGAAACAAAGGGTTAAAATGTGAACTCAGTATACTTTAACTTCCAGTCGTGATTAGTTACAGTAGATGGTCCCAGACCAGCACCACCCCTCCATAAAGCCACCACAAAGCTAGGCAATCATTTAGGACACTAGAGGATGAGCAGTGAAAGACTGAGATGCTTGAGTACTGGGTAATTCACAAGAGGAGTGCCATAATCCTCCCTGCTGGAGGACAGATTTGCATCCACACAGGTGGGTGAAATGTGATGCTAAAACTGTAACTAACTCAAAGTAAATCAAAAGAAGCAGCAAAAGAACAAAACCTGGAAGAGAGATCAACAAAGTCAGCAAGATGTGGGCATGCCACCTTGATTTTTTCAATCCCAGCACTTGGGAGGCAGAGGCAGGCTGATCTCTGTGAGTTCAAGGCCAGCCTGGTCTATGTAGTGAGCTCCAGGCCAGTCAGGGTTACAGGGGGACTTTGTCTCAAAAAGATCAAAAAAGAAAAATTTTAAAAATTTAAAAAATAGCAAGATAGGGCTAAATCCAACCACGTTTTCCTTTCTAAATTGAATGACTTTTATTTCTTTTGTCCTGTACTCTAGATATAAGTTTTGATACTAAACAGAAATGGTAAAAGTAGGAATAGTCATTTCTGGTTGAGTTCCTGATCTTCAGGGAAAAGATTTCTGTCTTTGCCAATGGCTGTGATGTTTGCATGATGTTTGCACGGTCTTTGGAATGTGGAGAAAGCTCTCTCCTAGATCCCGTTAGTTCAGTTCACAGAGAACACTCTCACATGCAGAAAGCCCTAAGCAATACACAAATACACCTTCTTGAGCTGAAAAGCAAATTCATCAAATTTACAGGATGCAAAATCCACATGTAAATCCACTTCTACATATCGTCAATGAACAATATAAAAAGGAAATCAAAGCAATTGTACTTGTAATCCCATCAAAAGAATAAGTATTGTACTTAGGTATACGTCACATATAACAAAAACTACAAAACATTGCTGAAAAAAACAAAAGAAAATGAAAATAAATGGAAAGGCGCTCTGATAACAAATTGAAAGACGTTATTGAGATGACAATATGCCCTGAAGTTACCTACAGAGTCATTGAAATTCCCATCAAAATCTCAATGACATTTTTACAGAAATAGAAAAATCCATACTAACACATATGTAGAATTTCAAGGGACCCTGAACAGATAAAAACAATTTTGAAAACAAAAAACAAAATTATAGTATTCTCGGTGCCCCAGTTACCCAGTTACAGAATTCTCTAAAGCTACCGTCAGCACACCAGCATGGCACCAGACGAGGACTTATTGAGGGGCCAACGGAATATCAGAAAATCCAGAAACACTCCTTCACAAGTGTGGTCAATTGACTTTCACCAAAGATTCCAAAGCAGCTCAATGTGGAAAGGGTATTTCCTTCAATAAATGATACTGAGGAAATTGCCTATTTGCATACAACTGAAAGAAATTGGCACTTTATGGTATAGAAATTTTAACTTAGAAATGGATCAAATACTAAATTTTAGCAGTAAAATTAAGTCAAATTTATTGGTATAATTGATCATACACCCTTAATACCATTTTAATGTGTTTAAGTCTAGAGTAATATTCTTTCATTCAACATAATCATAATTTATGCTCTGTTTCTGATTTGTCAAGTCTATTAATCTTCCAAAGACTTTGTACATCTGTTTTCTATTTTATCGATTTTGTTATTATCTTCATGATTTATTTGCTGGTTCTCTCTCTCTGTCTCTCTCTCCCTCTCTCCCTTCCTCCCTCCCTCCCTCTCTTCCTCTTTTTCCCTCTTTCTTCTTTCTGAGATGAACTGGATATATTTCTTTAAACATACAAGTTACCCAAAATCAAGTCCAGAAGAAATAAAGAATCTGAATATCTCTATATCTAATAATTTCACTTGTGTCACAATCCTTCAATGAAAAAAATTCCATGTCTAATTTATTTCCCTGGTGAGCTTATCATGTTCAAGGAAGGAATCATTCCAATCTTGCACAAATTATTTCAGAAAATAAAGGAGGACAGCTATCCCCAACTCATTTTGCAAGGACACCACAAGCTGAAAAAAATATTACATCATTACAAAATAGAAAGCAAGCAGAAATTTTAAGTCAATATGACTCATCTGCAAAAACAACAGTAAAAACTCTCCAAAAGTACTAACAAATCAGATATAGCAACCAAAAACAGATAATACTCCATGACGTGATGGGTTTTATCCCAGAAATGCAAGTTGATTTAACATTTAAAAGTTAATCATTGTAATTACTATTTTAACATAATAAAAGAGAAATACCTATAATTTCCTAATACTTGCAGGAAAAAATTCTTGAAAAAAATTCACCATCCTTTCATGATAAGAACTCACCAAACAAGGAATAAAAGGGAATTTCCTCAGCCTGACAAATGTGTGTCTACAAAAAAGACTGACTCACTAACTACAGCTAACATAATGATTATTGGTGAGATACTGAACTTTTTTCTTAGTATCATGAAAAGATAAATAAAACTACAATTTGTGGCCCCTGTCACCTGTCAACATTATATTGGCATCCTAAGGCAGTACAATAAGATATGAGAAATAAACTAAAAATAAAAAGGCTGGAAAACTTTATCACAGAGGATATGATGTCTCTGTGGAAATTCTAAGGAATCCTCAAAAAAAAAAAAAAAAAAAAAAAATAGAAATAGTAAGTAAACTTAGCTAGTTTACAGGAGTCAAGGCCAATGTTCAAGTCACTTCTATCTTTATGTGACCACTGTCATCAATTTGAGTGAAGAATTACTTAATGGCAAATCTATATGAAGTTTAAAAAAATAAAATAAAATAAAATAAGGCTCTAGAGAGAATGTCAGTGGGTAAAGTGCTTGCTGTGCAAGTATGAGGACTTCAGTTCAGATCCCCGGCACCCACATGAAAAGCTGTAATCCCAACACTGGCTGTCTAGTCAACCAGTGAGCTCCAGATTCAGTGGGAGACCCTGTCTCGGAAAATAAGGTGGAGAACAATAGAGGAAGACACCTGATGTTGACCTCTGGTTTCTACATACGCACAAGCACACATGTATACAACATGTAGGCGCACGTGCGCACACATACACACCAAAAAAAGAAACACTTAGAAATAAAATTCTTAAGAGATGCAAATACACTGAAAAAATGTGGCATACTGAGGAACTAAATTAAACAATCCTAAATAAATGGACAGAAATGCAGAAATGCCTCTTCATAGATTGGAAGACCAGGACTGAGATAATTTCTTTCCATACTGGTTGGTGAACATATTCTCACCCTGTCTCACCAATCTCCTTTTTTGAAAGCGACAAGCTGATTCTCGAATTCACTCAGAAATATTAAGGAATAGGGAGCACTAAACAGTTATTTCAGTGCAGAAATAACTCACCAATTGATGTGACAATACTAAGTTCTGCCTTTACCATCTGTAAAAATCATAGATATATTGTAGACCTTAATATAAAATATAAGCAGAAACTTTCAGAAAAAATCATAAAAATATTTTATGACTTGGAATCTAATAAAGATTTTAAGGCTAAACATAAAATTAATAAGTATAAAGGAAAAATTAGCAAGTTAAGTTCCATTTAAAATATTTAAAGTCCTGCTCACCAAAGGATAACCAACATATAAGAAATGATGGGCAAGCTAAAAACTTCGAAAAAATATTTGCAAAATATATATCTGATAAAGCATTGGTATCTGGAAATATAAAGAATTTATCTAATTCAATAACAAAAAAGATAAGCAACCAAATTGGTAAAAAACAAAAGCTTGAGAAGACACTTAAAAAAGAAGGAACGCACACAAAAAACAGATGAACTCGAGTCACTGAGGAAATCTTACAAAACCACACACGATGTCATTGCACACCCACTGAAATGGTTAAAAACGGAGATGGACAACAGCAAATGTTGGCGAGGATGTAATGCAACCTCAAATTCCTTACGTTGTTGGTGGGAGTGTAGAATGTTAAAACTGCTGTGGAAAAATGGGCCTGGCTCTTTCTCACACAACCAAACATAGACTGTTCCTGAAATTCTTCTCTTAGGTATGTGCTGAATAGATGTGGAAGTATATTATCCATACAAGAATGCTCATAGTTCACTTATGGTACAAAAGCTTGCAAACAATGTAAGCATGTAAGCATCCATTAATAGGCAGACAGATATGCAAACTGTGGTGTTTCCATAAGTGAAATAAATGCTATCAGCAGGATAAGACAGGAGAGACAAATCCAGCATTACAGATGAAACTCAGAACATCCCACTGATTGAAAGAAACTTTCATTAAAATAATATGCAATTGTGTTTTTTATACAGTTACGAAACAGGCTAACAATACATACTTTAAAAGAGGACAGTGGCTACTTTGGGAATAATAATAGTTACACTGACTTAGAAAAAGCAACAGAGAACATAGGTAGAGTACATTTGTTGAAAGGTATCAGAGAGTTACTGAGGTGGCTCAGCCAGTAAGGTGCCTGAGGATGTAAACCTAATAACACATTTGATCCCTGGACCCATGTAAAGGTGGAAGGCTAGAACAGACTCCACAAAGTTGTTCTCTGACCTCCACACGTGTGTTATGACATGCATATCCACACATACACATACAAACACAATAATGATAAATTTTTAAAAAATGTTTAAAATGCTATCAGTAAGATTTAAGATTTGTACAATTCACCATAAGTAAACTTTATTTTACAAAACTAAAAGAATAGCAAGAGAATTTGATTGCATCTAATGGTATAAATGCCAAAGTATTTTAAATGACATATTTATTTATGAAATCTGCTTTAAAATGCATCATAGATAAAAATAAAATAGAAAAACATAAATCTGGTTGTGATGTAGCAAATTGTAATTATAGTAATGATGGGCAAATGGATGTTTACTGTAGTTTTCTTTCAAATATTCTTTTTGTACAAAATCTTTCATCTTAAAATGTGAACTTAACAAAGTTGTGTGAGAAAAAGTCAGTACATAAAAAATCAGTTTTATTTATACGTAAGCAAAAAATAGAAAATATTCATACAATAGCATCAAGAACCACACAATACTTGGGAACAGATTCAGTGAAAGATACATAAACTGAAAGGAACAAAACCAGTGATGACAGAAATAAAAGAGTTAACTAAGACAGAAATGCACTCTGGCCATAGATTAGATGTTTTGTTGCTGCAATGTCAGTTCACTTTATAGTCATGATACAGTCAATGGATTGTGATCACAGTCCCTTCAAGTGTTCTTTGCTTTAATTGGTGAGATGATTTTACAACAGATAGAAATCACCGATGGCGAAGACAAGTTTGAAAAAGAAAAACAGTTTCAATGACTGTACTACTTGATTTTAGGGCTTATTACAAATGCTTCTTCTATTCAGGAGAGAGGTGCTACTGTAAGGACAGTTACAGATCAATGGAGTTACAGATTTACAGAACTGAGATGCCTGAAATTGACTCACACATATATGTAGAGTTGACTTTTGACAAAAGTCTGAAGTAATTCAATGGGCAGAAGATGTTCTTTACAATAAATGGTGATAAAACAACTAGATAGTCATATTTTTTTAAAATGAATTCCAGTCGTTTCATAATTCAACTCAAAATGGAGAATCAAATTAAATATAAAGGTTCAACTTTAAAATTTCTGAAGAAATGTCTTTTTAAATATTTTATTTCTTATTTTTATTTTTGTATATGAGTGTTTGACCTGCATGTATGTAAGTGTACCTGTGTCATGCAAATGTCCTTGGAGGTCAGAAGAGGGTGACAGATTCCCCTGTAATTGGAGTTAACTCCAGTTACCTGTAACTGGAGTCGCCCCACACTGTGGGTGCTGGGAATTGAAACCAGGTCCTCTGCAAGAGCAGCCAGTGCTCTTAACTACTGAGCATCTCCCCAGCCCCAGGAATGTCTTTTTAAAAGTAGACAGCATCAGAGCTGGGTGCAATGGTGCACACCTTTAATCCCAGCACTGGGGAGGCAGAAGCAGGTAGATCTCTGTGAGATGGAGGCCAGCCTAATCTACATAGGGAGTTCCAGGCAAGCTGGGGCTACAGGGAGACCCCGCCTCAAAAAATGACCTCCCCCCAAAAGTAGATAGCATTGTATATATTTGAGTTGAAACATGATCTTGTGGAACCCATATAGATAGGATATTGAATCAAATTAATATAACTATTGCTGCATGTGGTGGCATATGCTTTTAATCCCAGCACTCAGGAGGCAGAGGTAGAGGAATCTATGAGTTCAAGGCCAGCCTAGGCCACATAGTGAGACTCTGTCTCAGAAAATCAATTATATAACATAGCTATGGTATTACCTAGTTACTCTGTACAACAGAAGCAACTATATCTCTTTAACAAAAATGCCTGGTGCAACATGATTATTTATTACCTATATAATAGTATATGATATATCTATTAACTATAGTCCTCATGTAGGACTCTGCATTAGATCTCTGCATTTACTCTATATCTCTGATTCATTGTGCCCTTTGACCCAGAATAAGATTTTATATAATCATTCTATTCTAATTTATTAGAAATTTCTGTATGGTTTAATGATTGTTCCCATCTACAGTGCAGCACTATCATGTTAGGAATCCCTTTCCTCCACACTTTGCCAGTATTTGTCTCTTGTCTTCTTGCTAGTAACAGCCAAGCGATTTTGAGGTCACACCTCATGGTGATGCCAATGAGCTCACTAAGGTCAAACGCCTTTTCATACGTTTCTTGGTTATCTTCATACTTTCCCCGAACACCTGTTTGTTTAAGTCCTCTGCCCATTTTAGTGGCGTTATTTGATTTTCCGCTTTGTATATTTTAGTAATTAATCTTTCAGGAGAAAACTTAGAAGAAAAAATTCTTCATGTCTTTGTAGTAAATGTTTCTTGGGCCACAGAAAGTATCAATTACTTTTTTAAAGTTGACAAATTGGGGATGGCAAGATGGCTTAAGAGCACTTAGTGTTTTAGCAGAAGACCCAGGTTCAGTTCCCAGTATCCACATGTCACAACTTTCTGTAACTCAAGCTCCAGGGGATCTGATGCTTCTTATGGCCTCCACAGGCACCAGACATGTACACGATACACATACGAACGTTACTCAGGCAAACATTCATACACATAAAATTAGAAAAATTTTAAATTGGTAAATTGTATTTCATCAAAATTAATTTTGTTTCCTTAAAAGACATCAAGACAGGAAGTCAGATACTAGTTGAAGACACTTGTTCTACATGACTTTGGCAAAGGAGTGGTATCCAAAATATATTGATAATAAGACTATCAAATTTAGAAAGGCAAAAATTGAACAAAGACCAGAATGAGGATGAGTGAATGTCCAATTGAAAAGATGAAAAGAACACAACATTGCTGGTCATCAAGGAAACACACATTAAAACGAGATTTCTCAAGATGAAGTTAGGAAGAATGGCCACAGAAGCTGGGGACGCAGCTCAATGGGAATAGAAACGGTAGGACCACTTGGGAAAACAGTTCAGCAGCTTCTTACCAAATTAGACATAGACTTACTATATGACCTGAAATAAATGCTCAAAACTTTGTTCGTGAATATATAGCAGTTTTCTCCACAACAGTTAAATAGTAGATAGAGCCTACATATCCTTCAGTAGGTGAGTAGATAAGTGAACCATGATATATTCATACAATAGAATATTAATCCTAAATTAAAAGTAATAGACTAACATTTCTGTCTTGATTTCTCCTCTGTTGCTATGATAAAACATTCTTACAAAAACAACTTAAGGGGGAAGGATTTATTCTGGCTCACAGTTGAAGGTACAGGCTATCATGGCAGAAAAATCAAGATGCCATGACCTTGAAGAAGCTGGTCACATCACACCCACAATAAGGAAGTAGAATGTGATGAACACTTGTGCTGCTCAGCTCCCTTTCTTCACTACATAGTCCAGAATTCCATCTAGGGAATGATGCCACCCACAGTGAGTGGGCCTTCTCATCTTAATATAATCAGGATGATCCCTTACAGGTAAGCCCCGAGGCCTGCCTCCTCGCTGATTCTAGATTCTGTCAAGATGGTTGAGAACACTAACCATCACAACATCGAACTACATGAAAGACTCGATTGTTATGCTGAGAGGCATGAGCCAGACACATGAAAGTAATTATCTGTTTGATTATACAAAGATACAAAACCACCCTAACTGGTCTATAGCAGCAGATTATACTAGCTGCTTGGCATATATGAGGTTACTTGTGGAGGGATGGAGAAAGGGGATTGACCCCAAAAGAACCAAGAGGAATTTTTTGTGGTGAATGATTAGATTAGTGGTTACATGAATATAGACATTTGTCAAAACTTATCAAACTTTATACTTATAATGTGTATCTTACTGAATATATAATACCTCAAAGGTCTATTAAAATAAATATGAGAAATTTAAAATAAGCCTTAATAGTAATTATGACTAAGTTTTCTTGGTAGTACTTTAAGATATTTTCATGGTTTTTGAATCCACTTTTCTAAACGTGTGTTTAGCTTTTAGTATGTAAAGCTTAGGAGTTTATTAATGCTCAAGTGACATCTTAACCTCTTCCACACATTAAAAGTGCCAATCAAATTTTATTACATGAATGAAGTACTTTACTTTAAATCTGTCAAGATAATTGCTAAGATTAAGCTAAATGGAAAGAAAAACAAAAGTAAAATGTAGGACAGGAAACTGTTTTTAAATTTCAGAATCAGTTCTAGAAGGAACTGGAAGGCAGCAGGGCAGTTGTGACTCATTGGGTTTTCTGTAAAATCTTTACATTATGATGAATGTGGAGCAGAGCTTGAAACACTCACATACACACTTGTGACCCAGATGTTCCTCTGACTCTGGAATGACAAGCCATGGACCTGCCTCCTTCCCACACTCTGCAAAGAAGCCACTCCCCTTCCCTCTTTCAGCCAATTGATTGACCACAGCCGCTTTCAGGGTGGGTCCAAGGGTATAAAAGCTGGGAAAGCCATGAGGCTGGTCCCTCACCATTTTGTAAGGCTGTCTGGATTCACCGGAATTATGTCTGGGTGTGGACTTTAGAACACAGCCGTGAATGGGGGGCTGTAAGTAAACCCGCACCCCAAGCTCAGTTAGCAAGTCCAATAAACTCATTAAAATTCTTCAAACCGGAGTTTGGAGAATTTTTTCTCAGGTTGTCGCAAGGACTGTGGGAGAAGGGGATTGGATGCTGCGTGCACCTCCCAGCAGTGAACTTGACTTACAATTGGCATAGCCAGCAGGATACGACGAAACCAAGAATGAGTTTTGAAAGAGCAGGGGTGGCTGCAGTGGCATGGTTAATGCAGTGGACAGTGCAATATGTAACTATGGTGAGGTCTTCTAAACAGTTGAGGTCAATGGGAGAGATCCCAGGGTGGCAGCCATCTTGTAGATGGTATGGGGTGGCACACCTGCTTGACTGATGGGGATTGCCATGTGAGTATGGAGAGGCCCTGAAAACAGCAGAAGGTCTGGAACAGATTCTGCAATCTCTGGGAGTATCACACCAGGGACAGAAATGTCAAAAAGCAGCTGCAGAGGCTGCTTGGACACTGCTATTGATAATAAGAAACCTGTTCCAGGTGGAGGCCTTAGCCAGAAGGGAAACAAAGTGTTAGAGAGAAATTAGAATGGGAGAGGGATATGAGACTGGCCTCTTCGGTACTGGCCTCTGACCTTGCCAATAAGTTAGATGAGAGAGAAAAGGAGATGGAGGTGTTGGCATGCCATTTTTTAGGCCTAGGAGGTTAAAAGGGGGGAAAAAACCCAGATCAGAATGATAATAAAAGGCCCATCCTGGGATCCTAAAACCTGGAACCCCTGGGAAGAGTCAAGTAGTGAGGAAGAAGGAAGTGACCTAGAGATAGTGGGAGATGCTCCTCGGGTCCAACTTTTAATTCAAAGAAAGGGAAAACCCATGGCCCAACATGCCAAAGGAGGTCTCAACAATAGCCCCGTTTGGTCTATCAGGGAGCCAGATGACTCCTGGAGTTAAATAAGGCGGTGCCTCCCATTCATGCAATGGTGTCCAACACTGCACTGCTAACTGATCAGATGGTGCAGGAAATGGGGTCCTTCCATGGTGTGGTGGACCTTGCTAATGCATTCTTTAGTATTCCCCTAAGTGCTGAATCCCAAGATCAGTTTACATTCACATGGAATGGATGACAATGGACTTTCAGAGTACTTCCCCAAGGTTATCTCCACAGCCCCACCGTTTGTCACGGGATGGTGGCCCAAGACCTGGCCCTGTTACCCTGCTCTCCTTCTGTAAGGAGGTTCCACTACATAGATGACATCACACTAACCCACAGAAGGTACAAGGGCCTGGTACAGTGGTAAAATTCTTAGGAGTTTTGTGGTCAGGCAGAACTCGCATGATACCCAGTGCGGTGGTTGAGAAAATCCTACAACAGTACCAATAAATGCTAAGCAGTTACAGGTATTTTGGGGACTTCTCATGTATTGGTGAATTTTCATACCTCATCTTGCTCAGGTTACCCACCCCCTGTATAATCTAATAAAAAAAAATAAAAAAAATTAAAAAAAAAAAAAAAAAAAGGTGCTACATGGGATTGGGATGTAAAGGCCCAAGAGGCTTTTGAACAGGCCAAGGTACTGGTTGAGCAAGCTAAGCAGCTGTGTGCCCCAGTACCTCTGTGTCCCTTCCTCTTGGAAGTCACTAGGAGCCCTAAAGGTTATAGGGTCCCTTGTGGCAACAACAACCCGAACAGACAGTCCCAATTGGGTTCTGGTCCCAATCATGGAAAGGGATGGAGTCCCGGTACACAGCACTAGAACAGCAACTGTTGGCTGTGTACAAAGCTTTGCAAGAGGTGGAGTCCATTACGGGCCCCACCATCATTACTGTAAAAACTGCATATCCCATAAAAGGATGGATGGAGGGCCTGTTAGCCAAGCGCCTGTCAGGGGCAGCCCAAAACCAAACGTTGCAAAGATGGCATGCATATTTGAAACAGCAAGGTGTGGGGTCAGCAAGCCCGATCACCAGTGCCATGCAAGCAGTACTAGGACCAGTGTCAGTTCAAGGCACAGAGCCTCTCCCTCCACCTCCTATAGTTGGCTCTGCAGCAAGACCTGACCAAGTGCTAGAAAGGGCTCCCCCAGTTCTGGCTGATGCCTGGTATACCGATGGCACTAGCAGGGGTGCCAGACAAGAATGGGTAGCAATGGCAATACAGATGAACATTGACACTATATGGTTAGAGAGGGAAGAAGGAGAAAGCAGTCAATGGGCTGAATTGAGAGCTGTATGGATAGTAATAATGAGGGAGCCTTGGCCAGTTACAATTTATACTAACAGTTGGGCTGTGTTCAAAGGTTTAACCTTATGGATGGCTCAGTGGGAGAAAGAAAACTGGCAGGTGATGGCATGGCCACTATGGGGACAACAAATGTGGAAGGACATATATAATAAAATGCAGAAGGAGCTAGTGCCTCTGGTAGTTTACCATATGGCTGCCCACCACCCAGTGAGTCCCCCCTGGGAATCAGGAAGCTGATGCCCTCTATTTGCCCTCAGGTTCCCCTTGAAGCAGCTCACTGGATTCATATCAAGTCGGGCCACAGAGGAGCCACCCTGGGATAGAGAATAGCCAAAGCAGCCAACATTCTGGTAAAATATGCTGACAACCAACAAGTCCAGGCCTGTGAGGAATGTTCCCAGTTACGGCCCCGGAGGATGGATGCCATGATGGGACACGTGCAGAAGGCAGCTTCCCCTGTGAGTGACTGGCAAGTAGATTATATAGGGCCCCTGCCAGTCAGTGAAGGGTGTAAATATGCTCTCACTTGTGTGGACACTACCACAGGCCTTACACAGGCCTTTTCTTGCAAGAGAACAATGGGCAAGGCTACTATTAAGGGGCTTACTGAACTCAGGGTCATGTATGGGTGCCCAAGGCGAATTGACAGTGACAGAGGCACTCATTTCACAGGTACAGATGTGCAAGGTTGGGCTGAGGATAATCAGGTTCAATGGTATTTCCACCATCCATACAATCCTAGAGAAACAGGATTAATTGAAAGAAAAAATGAATTGCTAAAGGAACAGTTAAAAGCCTTAAATCCAGAAGGAACCCTATGGGGGTGGACAAAGGCCCTTCCAGAAGCCATAAGGTTGTTAAATGAAAACCCCAGTACCAGGGATGGGTTGCCTCCCTATGAACAGTTGGCCAAAGGGACCCCAGAGGTCCCCAAAACTACAAAGGCCATTGCCAATAATGTTGGTTGCACACCTGAAGTGGACGGATGCTGAAGATGCCGCATGAGGTGAGTGTGGGAGAGGGAGAAATCAAGCTTGGACTATGCTGGAAACGCCTTGCCACTGGATGGGTGGCTGTCATAGTGCCAGAAGGCACTACGCAGATGGCTGGGGGGAGAATTGTCCCCCATTATCCTGTTCAACGAAGGACTTCATGTGCTGCACTATCAACATGTGAAGCAAGATGCTCCTGCTGGTGTAATAGTGGCTCGTCTAGTGTATATACAACCAGCTAATTATTGATTGTACCTAATGCCCGCTCCTAGGGCTGGAACACACATCTGGTATTGTGGACCAGGCCAACCCCCTGTGGTGGGAGAGGTTATAGGCCCCAGTGGAGAAGCCACTGCAATTGTATTGTTAGATGGATGTGATGCACCTACTAAAGTATCCAAGCATTTGTGTTTACACCCATGAGCTATCATTGCAGTTATTGTTTATATGTTCTTGTTTCTTGCTGTTTATGTTTTTATAGTAGGTGGAATGCCACTAAATCGAGCCATCAGCCCATGACAAACAGAGGATGCAGAGACTAGAAGAGTCCAAAGCCCTATTACAATGGGAGAAAGGTCGCCCCACCACCTCTGAGGCTCAGGGATACTCACGGAAGAGGTGGACAGAAAGTTTTGTGAGAGCCAGAGGAAGGGATAGAGAGTGTGACCCGGATGTTCCTCTGACTCTGTAATGACAAGCCATGGACCTTCCTCCTTCCCACGCTCTGTAAAGAAACCACTCCTCTTCCCTCTTTCAGCCAATCAGTTGACCATAGCCGCTTTCAGGGGAGGGGCTAGGGTATAAAAGCTGGGAAAACCATGAGGCTGGTCCCTCACCATTTTGTAAGGCTGTCTGGAATCACCGGAATTATGTGTGGGTGTGGACTTTAGAACACAGCCGTGAATGGGGGACTGTAAGTAAGTAAACCCGCACCCCAAGCTCAGTTAGCAAGACCAATAAACTCGTCAAAATTCTTCAAACCAGGATTTGGAGAATTTTTACCTGAGGTTGTCATAAGGACTGTGGGAGGAGGGGATTGGATGCCACGTGCACCTCCCTGCAGTGAATTTGACTTACAATAGTCAAGAAACCAAAGTTAACACTTGCTACAGCTGTAAGAAGCAAAGAACCCCATGCACTGAAGCATTTATTAAGTCCTATCACTGGGTGTCTTCCAGGGAAGATGGATTCACAAGCTGGTGGTGCCATCTTTCCATTCTGCTATTGTCCTCAGAGCAGCACCCTTCGATGCTGCAAGATGGTGACTATGGAGCTGTCACTACACACAGGAAAAGATAACACCATGCCTTGCCTGACTCTTTCAAACCACTGAGGAAGCTTTTCCACACACTTCTCCCCAACTTCCTAGCCAGAATTCCACCGCATGCCCACACCTATGGAATTCATTACCAAGAGAAATGTGGTCGGCAAGATTGGAACTGCACCAGCTCCTGTGAACGAGTAGCCAAAGGGACAAGAACAGAGATCTCATTTTTAAAAAAGGCTTGGTGGGCTCTCTTCCACAGAAAGAGTGAGGAGGAGAGGAGAGTTCAGTCAAGAGTTAAAAGTGAGTGCTACCCTGAGTCATGAAGGAAATTAATTTGATTCCTTAAATTCTATTAGTCTTTCATTTTGCTTTCCCATAAATACCTCACTCTGGGGACTTTTTTCAATCTGTAAAAGAAAATCAAGTTGAAAAACACTGGCAGTCAATGCTGGTCTCCCAAATCTTTTGCCCCTTTTAAGGGACTCAGGACCATTTGCTGACTTTTGGACAAGTGCAGAGAAAATCAAAGCAATTCTCACTCCTGATGTGCTACTTACTGCTCTCTACATCACTAACCTGTATTTATTTTTTGGTTTGCAGCACAGTGATTGTGGAGTAACTGCTAAGCAGCAAATAACTTCCCTACTGCCAAAATTGGCAATGATTTTGTTCTCGGTGGAACCCATTACATGACCCTCCATGTGCTGGCAAATGGCTGCAGGTTTTTTCTCCACTATTAATCACCATGATGTGTGGGACTTGTGACTGTTAACTGAATGCATCTCACAAACACACATGCACAAACCTTACATGGTGGTGCAAGATGCTAAACTTCATAGTATTCTGACCATGTAACACATGTCTAGTCTGTGTGTAGCAGAATGTTCATATTGTCTTTCAACCCATTCCCTTTCTATAAACAAACATCCCTTCTCCCAACTGCTGTATGCCTTCTACAAGCACATAGACCCACACTGATTAATTTGTAGAATTCCCATTCAAATGAGGCTGGATTACACAGCATTAGTGAGCACTGAGTCTGATTGTGTTTTGAACCAACATGTGAATCTGTTCTCTTTACTTCATCTGTCATCCTTGAGAGAAACAAGATTAGCCATTTCATGTGTAATCAACATCTTGTCCTCTATGCTGCTAGTCAATCTTAGGACAACTCTTAGCTTCAGTAAATTGAATACCCCCAGATTGCTAGAGAGTCCTTAAGTCTATACTTTGCTGCAGAGGAAAATATAACTGTGCAGTCATGTCTCCATTTTTCCCATTATGAACATGAGAATGTAGCTACACAGTGGCAGAGAAGGCATGTGTTTCAGCCCTCTGGATTCCCATAACAAGCAATTGGTTCCCACTAGATGAGAAGCTAAGAAAGCTTCTAAACAATTTGCTCTCAGTCTAGGGACCTTTAAAAAGTTGTAACATTAGGATCCTACTTTTAGTGATTGCATTACTTTTCTGCTACTGTGATAAAATACCATGACCAAAAGCATCTTAGAGGAGAAAAGATCTTATTAGCTCACAGTTCCAGAGGAGATACAGTCCATTAAGACAGAGAGGGCAAGGCAGCAGGCGCGTGAGGCCAGCCTGGCAGTCAGGAAGCAGAAGCATCACATTTTACTTGCACACAGGAAGCAGAGGGCAAGGGAGAAAAGAGGGAGGGAGGGAGGGAGGGAGGGAGGGAGAGGGAGAGAGAGAGAGAGAGAGAGAGAGGAGTGAGGACAGGACAGGAAGTAGGGCTAAAATATAAAGCCTCAAAGCCTTTGCCCACCCCCAGTGATTATTTCCTCTAACAAGGCTCCACCTCAAAGGTTCCACAACCTTCCTAAACAATGCCACCAACTGTGGACCAAGTGTTCAAATACATGAGTCTGTGGGGGATATGACTCACCCAAACTATCACAGTAATTTATCAGTTGGTAGGAATATGGCCTAGGATTGGTTATTTTTGTTGTTTGTTAGCATGGGTTTGTTTGTTTGTTTTTGTTTTGTTTTGTTTTGTATCTGAGATTTTTCCTGTGGGAATCCAGTGTAGAAGGCCATTCATCAAAAGCTGCAGTCCTCAGTGAGTTCTGTACACTAGCAGCTGTTCACCTGCGAACTTGTTTGAAATGCAAATCTTCAGGTCTGACTTCAGATTCACTGCTTTAGATGCTCTAGAATCCCTGTCCTCTGTGTGCTCCTGATGCAAGCTCAAGTTCAAGAACCACTTCTCCAACACAGTTCTTTGCAGTAGTAAAGTTCTATTATTCAACCTTGCCTGAAAATCTTCAAATCAAAATTGTATTTGATTCTACATCTTCTCATTAAACAGACATGTTGACCTCAAAATGAGACTTAGTCCTTGAAAGCTCTTGATGATGGGACCACATAGCACCATGAAACCAGTGTCTGAATCATGTTACCTACCTGAACTAGTTCAGTAGCTTTTGTAACTCACTGGGCATGCTCAGAACTCATCATATGTGGCCTATGAGAGGGTCTCTCTATTCACTTGTCACATTCACTTGTCACATTGGGAGCCAGCTCTCTAGATGAATGGCCTTGCATCTCTCTTAACCCCTTCAGTATTGATATTTTTACTGATTTCTTATATTTCCAAACCTTCAACTCTGCGTACAGTGACTACATTCCTGATGCCCCATGCCCGTCACTAAGGTCAGACAGAGTACCCACTCCTTCACACAGCCTTACCATCATTTTACCCAGCTGCTGAGTTTGAGCAATTTATTGATTAACTTGTAACTATTACAAGGTAAGGTTTTTTTTTAAAAAAAAAATCTTTGTAAGATTTATTTCTATTATTTTTATTTTTGTGTATGCATGTGTCTGTGTGACTATACACCACATGTGTTCAGGTGCTCACAAAAGCCACAGGACCCCTGAAACTGGAGTCACAGGTAGTTGTGAGCCACTTAAGATGGTTGCTGGAAACTGTATTTAGATCCTCTGGGGGAACAGCAAATGCTCTTTGAAACTGCTGAGCCATCTCTCCATGCCTGATAAATTTTTTTATTGTTATTTACAATCTTGCATGCTGACAAGCATTCAACTACTAAACTGCACCCTGAGCCCAAGATGAGAATCTTGAAAGTGAAGTGGGGAACTTCATGTCTTCTCACTGGACCATTAGCATTGTTCTTGGATCCCCTTTGCTGGCGTCCAGTTGCTACAGTTGGCATCATGAGTTGCCCACTCCAGATTGAGTTGCTGTGGTGACAGTCCATGGGAAGATCTGCTCACTGCTCCCTTTCATCCTGTAGCACACCCTGGGCCTCTTAGCTCTTCTTGTAGACGGAATCCTGCCCCACCCACATCAACATGTTGACATTCTAATCCCTCCTAGCATAGGATAGATCTATATTTAGACATAATTTCTAAGGAGACAAATTGGAAGAAAATGTTGATTCCTAAGACAAGGAAGCCAGTCTTTTCATTTTCCTTTGGTTTCTGTTGATAGCTAGAATCTAGTGTTTTCTACATTATCATTCCCTCCAGTCACTTCTCTCCTCAGACACCAACCTTCAGAACAGGCTGTTGTACAGAAAACAATGTTGTGTCCATTGCATGGGATAACTAGAGGCCAAAGCAACACAAGTCACCATGGCTTTCTTGGCCTTCTTGGAGCCTGCAGGATTGGGTGTAATAGGCAATTATTCATCCCAGAGTTCCAGGAAGTACCATCAGCAGTAAAGCAAGCAGAGGTCCAAGGCAGCTGAGAATAGGTGGTAGGAAAGGCAGGAGTAGTTGAACGCCTATGAGGTTGATTCACTTAGAAACAAAGTTAAGGCAAATCTATTAACCCCAAAAGAAAGTACCTATTGAACCTGGAGCTTCCCTTAAGGTATAATGAAGACTAAGACAAAGAAGTTTCTTTTTTAACATTTTATTTATCATTTTTATTTTATGTGTATGAGTGTATTACCTGCATGTACATAAGTGCATCTCATGTCATGAAATGCCCGTGGAGATAAGAAGAGGGCATCAGAACCCCTGGAACTGGAACTATGGATGGTTGTTCACTGCCATGTAGGTGCTAGGAACTAAACCCTGGTCCTCTGCAAGAGCAGTCAGTGCTCTTCACCACTGAGCCATCTCTCTAGTCCCCAAAGAAGGTCCTTTTATCAAGAGACCATATGAAAATAGAGTCCTACAAGCTCCTGGGACCTTGCTCATATGAACCTACAGCACTGGTGTCAGCATGACTTGTGCAAACTCAAGCAGACAAAACCCCAGCACAGAACTGTGCAAATGGGCAACAAGCCCCAATCTTAGTTGAAGAATTATTGGCAGCTGAGTACTGTTGGGTGAGGAAGAGCTGATCTCCTTAAAGGGAGGGACTCTAGATAGGCTGCCTAGACCCCAGTGGATGAACTTGCACTGAGGGACATCTAGGGACACTAACTTGACACTAACTTAAGCCTTAACACAAATGATAGAATGTATGAATTCCAGTGGAGTGGGGGGACTGTGGGAGGGTGCCAATGGGAAAGGGGTATAAAGATGATTAAGATTGATTAAGATGTTCTGTATGAAATAAAAAGTCAGTAAAAATTTACAACAAAGGACACTTTATCAGCTAAAAATGTTAGAATGTTGGATCATATTCATTGCCATCATTTACCTTCTGTGGTGCACTTTGTGTGAATGGTGAGAATCGTCTTTGTTCTTCCAAGTCTGCATTAAAATTTAAGACTGATTTTGGTAATAGAAAACTTGCCAGAAAAATATAAACTTGAGTGTGTATTCACAACAATTTGTAAACTTTTACATCTATCCCATGAAATATTGTACTGGTCGATCCTATACAAAACACATACAAGCAGAAATTCCAAGAAGGGAAGACATATCTAAATAAGCATCAGAGTTTAATATCCTACATACACCCAGGCTTTGAGTACTCACAGCTGTGTAGAGCCCCTAAATGGACAGTGAAGATACTGGACATAGAGTCACACAAATCTAAGCTGAAATCTCAGTTATAGTCTATGGGACTATAACTAAGCCACTTATAGTCTACGGGAATCTAAATCTCCATTTCTTAGATTTTGCAGAAGTAACATCCTTCAAATAGTTTTAGAAAAGATTTGCATAGATGATGTTTATAAATCATTGAGCATCATTTCTGTCTCCTGACCTACCACATAGCAATGGTTCAATAAATAGCATCCACCATTACGAGTCAACATTGTACATGTGAAGCCTGCTGAGGTGAGAGGAGCCTGAGTAAGTTTTTCTCTGTAACAATAAGTCCATATAGTATGTGTTTTGTAAGGAAAGAGTTAATGCAAAGACTAATTGATAGATAATAAAGAAAAACCCACCAGAATAGACCAAAGTGAGGGCCTCAGGGATGGTAAGTAGTTACTTACTGTATTTATTATCCAGAAAGGAATACAGATTATATATTTCATGAGCCAGATGGGAATAGTTATTTAATCTACAGTAACGACTACTCTAAATGGCTCTATTGAATCTCTGCTTGAAAATGTACTTCAGAAGAGTTGCAGGCTATGAGGGAATAAAGCAAAACACAAATGTGATGGTTAAAGGATATTTTTGCTAAAGCTTAATTAAACTTGAGATTTTGTACTGTGTATAATCCGCAAAAGACATTTTTTCCTGAAAAAGAGACCAGAAAGGGTGCTAAGAAATTAGCCTTAGAGCCATGTAGATATTGAAGGACCCTTAAGAAAAAAATGTTTTAAAAATTTACAGATCTCAATTTTAAGCAAAGAATTGAAATTGCATTCTAGCCTCTCACACTCTGGCACGTTGGTACCTACTTGAAATGAACAACTGCTAAAGGAAACAGCTGGTAGGAAGCTGTTACTGCAAAGCAAAGTGCAATATGCATGAGGAATTAGTTTGCAATCATTACTCAGTCCAGTGTTGAAGAAAACCCCTGATTTGATAGCACCCAAAGCATTCCTATCAGTGATCAAAATTCAGGACAATTCTTTCCCTAAATCTTACTTTTACTATGGCTGATAATATCCTAAGTTCTTTCAATGTGGTCAAAGTAGCAACCAGGCCATAGAGGGGTATTTAAAGTGCCCCCAGAATAATAGCTGAACATATCTGAGGCTTGATATATTGGAGCTGTCTAAGGAAAATGTAACAAGCCACAAAGGCAAGCCACCCGAATAATGTCAAATTTATTAGTAGGCACATTAGAAAATAAAACAGAAACAAGTAGAATTCATTTTAATACCACTTTATATTTGACATAGTCTCCAAAATATAATCTTCTTGACATACAATTAGCTGCTTTTCAAACACTCCATTATCACCTGTAGCAAGTGGGTTTTCTATTGAATAGTACAGTTAAATACAAATACATGGATTGTGTTTCCTAAGTCTTTCGAGGATCTTCTGCTATAGCAACTGTGACTTCGTTTCATACACGTGAAAAAGAAAGCACAAGAAAAGTAAGTAACTCAAAACAGCCTGGAGGTGTCCAACCCACGAGTCCAGGCAATCTGCTTTCAGAGCACGCTCTTCTTTGCACTGTGGTATCCTGCTTCCTACAAGATTCTGTGTGAAGACTGTGTTGCTTGACCAGATGGAGAATTTGAAAATGATAATGATAAAGATCACCATGAAGAATTAGACACCATGAGCCAATAGACAAAAGAACTAGCCTTCAAGGTTTAGCCCTTCCCATATCAACATTTTAATGATAAAGATCACCATGAAGAATTAGACACCATAGACAAAAGAACTAGCCTTCAAGGTTTAGCCCTTCCCATATCAACATTTCATGAGGTGTAAACACTGTTATGTGGTCTGCCTGTTTTAGAAATCTAGAAACTTAGAGAAAAGCCCATAATCTGTTGAGGTCACAAAGCTAAGAGGCACTGGATCGATAATTTAATCACAGGGCTTCCAACTGCAGAACCTAGATCTAACCACTGGTGTAGCTACACTAACAGATTTTACGATAAATCGGCTGGGCGGGGGAAGGAGGCAGACAAAGGAGGATCACATGTTCAACACCTGCCTGTGTTACAAAGTGAGTTCAAGGCCAACCTAGGTAACTTTAATGAGACTCAGTCCCAAAATAAAAATACATGAAAATGAGCTGGGGCTATAGCTCAGTGGCAGAATGTTTGCCTAATATGGATGGGGCCCTAGGTTCAGTTCAAAGAATAACAATAAATAAGTAAATAAATAAATAAACCACAATAAATAGAAAGTTATAATAATTAACAAAGATGAAAAAGTTGAAATAATGAGAGGGAAAACAATTTAACAAATTCAAGAAGTGAAGTAGAAATATCACATATATTTCACCTTTAATGAATACTTTTTTTTTAATTTGTTAACTACTAACTGAGTTTTGGTAAAAAAAAAAAAAAGGGCATGAAGATTTGTGTTTTGTATCAAGATTTGTGTTTGTATAAATGTCATAAATCATACAAAGGGACTCAAAGGCAAGAACCACATGGTCATCGCAATAGATGCAGAGAAAGCCTTTGACAAAATTCAACATGCATTTATGTTCAAATTCCTATAGAAAATTGGACTGGAGGGAACATACCTTAGCATAATTAAAGCCACATACAACAAGCCCATAGCCAACATCATTCTAAATGAAGAAAAACTGGAAGCATTCCCATTAAAAATCGAGAACCAAACAAGGCTGTCCACTCTCTCCATTCTTTTTTAACATAGTGCTTGAAACTCTTGCAAGAGCAATAAGACAAGAGAAGGAAATGAAAGGAGCAATAATTAGAAGAGATCAAATTATCCCTTTTTGCAGATGATATAATATATCTAAGGAGGGTTATACAACCTTGGGGATAAAGGGAAAGAAGGAGCTCAAGAGAGGTAGGACCATAGGAGCTAGTTTTAAAACACCAGAGGGAACCATATTAGTCCAACAACCTATGACAAATTTTACATACAACTAGATCAAGGAATATAATATATGCCTAGGCAAGGTTTATCTGAGAATGTTTGGTCTTTGCCTAAGCTTTAGCTACATGGCACATGGTAATTAAAAGTACCATACTGGTGGAACTAACTTTCTTGTAAGTTTAACAGCCATACTTTGAGGCTTTTAGTAATTTGGTCAGAGGGACATACAGGACAGTTTTTGCTCCTTGCCCTCCTAGGTCAACTAGTTCCAGGGGACTATGAGCATCTCCCAAAACGTCCTGTAATTATGATGGGTCACCTGTCCTCTTGATCAAGGAGGCTGAGAAGACCCCATGAGATGAGCATGAACCAGTGTCCAGTCTACAAAGAGGAGGGTCAACACAGAGGAAGCATTTCCTCCATGCTTCCAAGTGAAGCCAGGCATGGTCAAGGAGGACCTTTGACCAATCTTCACATAGGCAGAACTGGTAAAAGAAAGTAGCCAGGGGTTCCTCCCAAGCCCATGTGACCCCTGAGGAACAGATCCTCAAACAACCTTAGGAGTAGAAATAAATTGGTTTATCTGGGCCAACTCTATGGTCTTAAACACCCAGAAGGAAAATATGGCCAAAGATTAAAGGGGCCAATATAATTTTTTAAGAGCCGATATGTATAGCTAAAGGCTACATAACAAGCAACAATGCCACATAGGAGATACCTTCTTTTGAGTTGTCGGCCAGGGTGGCCCAAGGGACTCCCAGATAGTAATCCAGCATAGAACTGGCAAAATAAACAGCAGCCCCCAGTCTTATCTAAAGTAATATTGACAACTGATTGCTGCTAGATGAGGAACAGCTGACCTTCCTAAAACAAAGACCTCTGGATAGGCTGACTAAATTCACCAGATGGACAAGTACTGGGGAACGGCTGTGGGTTTCAGCTGACACAGCTGACAGTAGCAGGGATAACAGAGTATAAGGGCTCTAGTAGGGGGAGGGAAGCTATGGGAGGGTGCCATCTGGGAAGTGGGTGTATAGTTGAATAAGATGGTTTGGGATATTCTATGTGATATACACACAGAAAAAAATGAACAAATTTAAAAAATGTATTGTATTAGAGGAGAAAGCATAAAGTTTACATCATGTTAATTAGTAGAAGTGATGAACATTACCATTGAAATCTACCCGATGACTTTATAGACATACACAGGCACCAAGGATCCGAGTGCAACCGATTATGATTAGTAATAATCAGATACATACAGATTAGAGATGCATGTGCCAACCTCTCAGTGTTAGTAGCAAAAACAATGAGTCTTTCTGTAAGAAACAGTATATTTTAGAATGAAATGGAGATCTTTTTTGAGGGTTAGAAACTAATCAATTTTATGTTTTACAGGGCTTATAATTCTGAGTTCAATATTGTATTGATTCAACAGCGAACCTAGAAATTTTATAGCCACTTTTGAAGGATATGTGTCTTTGCTCTGGAAACTGTTATTGGGCATGTTAAAGCTGTAATGATATGCTTCTTCTGAAAAAAAATATTTTAAAATGTAGGAAACAGCATTTCTTGAAATGGAGATTTTCTTTAAAGGGTAAACACTCATTCAATTTTATATTTTACAGGGTTTATACAAAAATTTAGAGCCAATTTGAAAGAGTTGCATTTTAGCTCTGGAAACTGTTATTGAATATGTCAATGCTGTTGTAGTGAAATGCTTCTTGCAATTATGTGGCTATTAAATAAATATTTTTTAAAAAAGATATACAAAGGAAAAGTAGAGTGGCTACATTAAATGTTAAAAAGTTGCAGAATAGTAGATTCTAAATATTGTAGTTTTAACTGGTGATATTAGTTTGTATTTTAATTTAATATTAGACATTCTAATTTAGTAAATTAGAGATATGAATGAAGCAACATAATATATTGAAATTGAAGCAAAATACTCGGCAATAATTGCATGGCATTACTCACCTGTTACTAAGTGTACAACTAAGTGTTTCATTATGACATTTTCACACATGTGTACAAGTACATTTGTTTGATGGCCATTTTTTGCTGAAACAGAAATAAAGTAGTCTGAAAAAAAATATACACCCTGGATTTGAGAATGTAAGGAAGTTGAATGAAATATTAATCTCTATATTGTATATTTCTATAAAGCTTGAATTTTATAATCAGCCTAGATTATATTGGTAAAAAAAAGTAGATAGAGATGGTATAGGTAGAGAGAGGCAGGAAAGAGATAAATAAGTGATAGATTGGTAGACAATAAATAGATGACGGAGATAGCTGTGATGATATGTAGATGATTGATGGAGGATAGAGAGATAGAAGATGATGATGATAGATAGATAGATGGATGATAGGTAGATAGATCAATAGATAGATGATTGACTGATGATAAATGTCACACAGATAGTGACAGACAGATATATAGATGCTTTTGCAAGGTTCCCATGTTACCTGGGAGACTTTCTCTAGGTTTTCCTTTGTGTCTCACTAAAAGACATTAGTTTCAGATGGGTTCTTTGCTTTCTTAGCAGACAGTAGTGCCTAGACCATTGAGAATAGATGCATTTCTTATTTTTTAATTTGTTTTTATTAAATTTTGTTGTATTTCATACAAAATATCTCAAACAATCTGAATTATCTTTATAGCCCCATTCCTACCAACACCCTCCCATGTCCCCCAGCTGGAACCCAAAAACTCTGTCCTGGGTGTTAAGGCCCACTGTGTCAAGTCAGTGTCCCCAGTTTTTCCCCAGTGCAAGTCCATCCACTTGCAGTCTGGTCAGATCCCTCTCATCCATCTATCCAAACACCTATCATTTTCTTTTCTTTTTTTTTTTTAAACAAAGCATAAGGTGGGGGTTTATTTACAGAAGAGTGGGCACCACCCCCATTTATGACTGCACTGGAAAGTTCATGCTCCATAGATGCACTTCTTTAAAGCACATAGCAAAAGGGAAGAAATTAGAACCAAGTCAGTTCCTAAGAGGAGAAATGCAAGACAAGTCATTCATGAGAACATTAAATAGAGGAACTTCAAAGAACCTTTCAATGTCCTCGTCCATCTGGTAGTTTTAGTGCAATAAAGGATTGTATCTATGTGTTGATGAGATGGCTCCATGGGCAAAGGCACTTGCTCCTAAGACTGCCAATCTGAGTTTGAACTCAGGACCCACATACTGAAGGAGATTTAACTACCTCAAAAGTCATTCTCTGACGACTACACATGCACAGTTTTACATGACCACACCAACCCCCTTACACACACACACACACACACACACACACGCACACACACACACACAATGAATAAATAAAAATGTAATTTTCAAAAATTGTGTCTATGAATAACTATTATCTCAAAGACTTCACTGTCAAATTCTGCCATGGCCTTCTCCCACATCTTTGGTTCCCTCTCTCCCTAATGAATCTCCTGCAGTCGAATGACAAATTTCAAATTTATAAGTCCAGCATAAACCTTTCCTCTGACTTCCAAATCCATATGCATATGTATGTGTTCATCAAAAGCTATGTATTACAATGGGTACAACACCACCATAGGAGCCCCAAACAGAAACAATTTTGTCCACCAATGAAAGGGATGGAACACACAGAAGCTCACAAACAAAATTCTGAGAAAAATAAGACAAAACAAAGTACTACTGCGTACAGTGCATGGTTCTGCTCAAGCCCAAGTGGGTTTCTTTTTTTAACTTTTTTCAAAAACTGTATTTATTATTTTTACTTTATGTGTATGTGTGTATTGCCTGCATGTAGGTAAGTGCACCCATGTCATGCAATGCCTGCAGAGGTCAGAAGAGGCTGTTGGATCCCCTGGGACTGGAGCTACAGATAGTTGTTAGCTACCATATGGGTGCTGGGATTCAAATCCAGGCCTTCTGCAAGAACAGCCAGTGTTCTTAACCGCTGAGCCATTTCTCCAGACCTACAAGCCAGGTTTTTAAAAGGGCAAACTTAACAGTTGTTATTTGACAGAAAAAGTACCTCCTTTGGATCATAGTGCTCTGAAGGATGCAGACAGTGGATTGTGAGACATCAGTACTAATCACGTCTCGATCTGGGGAAGTGAACACATGGGTGTTTTAAATGAAAAGCAACTCACTAGGTTATGTTTTTTATGATTTTATAATTTCTATTTTTATTGAGCTTTTAAAATTTCATACAGTATTTCTTACTCACTTCCAGACTCCTTCCCCCATCCATGCCTTCCTCTATCCCCCCACAAAACCCTATGCACTCTGCCATACATGCTATTCATTCAGGTGTTTGTACCCATATGTCCTTCAGTATAAAGGTGTCCACTGGAGTCTACATATTTTTGCATATACTTCTGGACGCATGTTTCAGATTCATGAGAATATTTTTAAAATATTCAAGGAAAGGTCTCACCAATTAACCTTAAAACATGGTTTCAGATAAAGGACATGCTTTTTTATTTTTAATTTTTATTATTTTACATTTGTATGCTTTGTATACTGATCACTGTCATCTCCCATTTCCTATCCCTAACATCTGCCCTTTACCCTCCCCAGAAATCTCTCTCGAACTTTCATGTTTTGTTTTGTTTTTTTTTTTTTTTTTTTTTTTTTTTCTCCAGATAGACAAAGGGGGGTAACTGGGCCAAACACCTCCCCCTCTCCCCCGCCCAAAAACCCTCCCCAACTTTTTTTTTTTTTTTTTTTTTTTTTTTTTGCTTTGTGACCTACCAGGATTAACCAGCACCATCCTGGTGCCCATGGATTTGAAGCTATCCACTGGAGCTTGGAGGGCTCAGCAGAGCATATTCAACTAAACAAAGATTTCCCCCTCTCCAAAAATCTAGCAATAATCAATAGTACAGAGGTAAAGGGCAGAACCCCTTCCTTTACTATCAATAAGGCTGGTCTTAAGTGGGCCCAGTGAGGGTAACTACAGTTGATGTGAGTCAATGACGAGAACAGTAGTGTGGAGTTTCAAGAACAGCGTTTTGTAGCCCTTTACCCTGTCTTCAGGCTCTTACAACCTTCCCACTTCTCCTTTCACAATGATCCCTGAACCTTAGAGGGGGAGGCATAAGTGACCCACTTAGGGCTGGGCCTTCAACATGAGCTATTTTATAATCCCTAAGAATAACTTTTCATATCTATTGAGTTTCATTCTGTCTCCTTTGTTCTTAAAAATTCAGGTCAGAAGACACTTTATTCATTTTCTAGCTGAAATCTTTGTAATAAAGTCATCTAGTGCCCCTACAACTTCTACTAAGTCTGATACTTTGAGCAAAATTAATGAGACTTGTGCTATTGATTTTATCCAAGTTCTCCAAATAATATGTAACTGCTAACTAAATGTTCCTTTGCTCTTTCGTGGAAATAATAATTTCGTTTTACCTTCCCTTCTTCAAGAATAGTGGTGGAGAACTTCCAAGCATGGACAAAGCCCTGGGTCCTATCCCCAATGCTGCAGATTCAGTAAATGTGAAAAACTATATGGACAAAAAATACACTGATTTGCTTGGCTCCCATCAGAGAGACAAAAGAGTAGGCAGGAGAAAAGAAGAATGAGGAGGAAGGAAGGTGAAGGAAAAACTTGGAGGCAACAAAAACTGAAGATGAAGAACAGTAGGGGAGACAAGGAGGAAAAGATTGAAAAACAGAAAGCAAACATATTGGGTTGGGAAGGTCCTATAATTTGTGTTCCTTGGTTGGAGGGCTAGCTTCTGTTCCAGAGGGAGAAAGAGGGGAGAAAAGAAAAAGAGACAGACAGACAGATAGATGATAGACTGATAGATCATCTGATAGAGTCAGACAGATGATAGATGACAGACATAACAGATAGATGATAGATGATAGATAGATGATAGACAGAAGATGATGATGATGATAGATAGATAGATAGATAGATAGATAGATGATAGATAGATAGATGATAGATAGATAGATAGATGATAGAT
>NW_008340640.1:314519-356841 GCF_000622305.1 Nannospalax galili
GATAGATAGATAGAAGATAAATTTTTTTGAGACAGGGTCTCCCTGTAGCCCCCACTGGCCTGGAACTCACTATGTAGACCAGGCTGGCCTCAAACTCACAAAGATCTTCTTGCCTCTACCTCCAGAGTGCTGGGATTACAGGCCTGTGCCACCATGCATGCCTGGCCTGACAGATGTATTTTCAAGGCTTCCAAGTTACCTGGGAGCCTTCTTCTCTAGGTTTTTCTCTGAGGCTCACTAGAAGAGATCAGTTTCAGATGAGATCTTTGTTTTCTTAGCAGACACTGAGTAGTTTGATAAAAGGCTTTAGTTGTTTCAAATGTCATATTAATGACACATACTAGAAAACCACTTAAGTCTTTCCTAGTTCTAAATACTATGGCTTGGGACTGTGAGAGGGCTCAAGGTAAGATAATCCTTAAAATGCTGGTAATAAGATTGCATATGATCAATTGGGGAGATGCAGTATGTTTTAATTTTTTTTGACAGTTTCATACATTTATATAATGAATTTTACTTGTTTTCACACCACATTGCCTTCCTCATGTTTCATTCCCTCCCCGTAAAACCTTTCCCCTTCCCACTTGCATGTCTTCTTTTCGTGTGTGTTACACTGAGTTTAATTAGTTTCTTTTCTTTGCACTCCACCTGAGAGAGTAGACACAGCTACTAGGTTTCTGAGTATGGAAATCCTATAAACAATAAATCTAATGTCTTATGTATTCTTCACAACTAAATTCAAAAATTAAGGTTATTTACTTCTGGAAAGGAAAATTCAGCTTAAGGGCCATTAGCTGCCTGACTTGTATTAGGCTTAATAGCTATTGCATTTTTTAAAATATATTAAAAGACAGGAAATGGATGAGACATTACAAAAACATGTCTGTAATAGCAATTTTCTGGTTCAATTTCATTCACACAATTAGAAACCCAGTACCAACACACAAGCTGAGATGAAGCAGTAAAATTTCTGAATTTGAAAGAGGAAGAAACCGAAGATGTAGGAAATACTCCTAGAAGCAAATGATCATTCAGCCGCAGAACTGTCCCCAGCTCTTCATTGAATCATCTGTCTTCCTACTGTACAGCACAGTAAATTCACAAACATGAGCTTCTTGGGTGGACACTGTATAAGGAAACAGCATAACTGGCCTTAAAAAGCCAGGATTCTCAAGTCTTATCCTAGCAGTCATGTGACCTTGGTTAATCATTTCACCTCATGATCTCAGCATTTCATTTTTCTACAAAACAGTGCAACTCATCTGGGTAATTTATAATGTATTAGATCTTCATGACAAGAGATATAATTTTAAAATAGAAACCTTTTCCTGCTGAGGTCAAAGCAAGAATATATTATAAGGATGAAGAAAAACTTACTTTAATATAGCAATTCCATGGGGCTAGAGAGATGGCTCAGCAGTTAAGAACACTGGTTGTTCCTGAAGAAGTCCCGGTTTTGAATCCCAACACTCACATGGCAGCTAACATCTGTCCGTAACTCCAGTCCCAAGGGATCTGACAGCCTCTTCTGACCTCCACAGGTATTGCACAACACGGGTGCACTTACCTACATTAAGGTAATACATGCATGCACATAAAATAAAAATAACAAATTAAATTTTAAAAATACATATAGCAATTCCATATATAATGATTTTTTTCTTACCTTAGAAATTAGAATACAGAATCTATGGTCCTATCACACTGAATGTGCCCTATCTTGTCTGATCTCAGAACCTGAGCAGAGTCAGGCCAGGCTAGTGCTTGGATAGGAGATGTTGGTAGACAGAACTCACCATTGGCATGATACAGGTGGTTGTCTTGTTGTTTCCATATTACCTCAGTGGTTTACTTTGAATATGAATGTGCCCCACAGGCTTATGCATTTGAACACTTGGTCTATAGCTGGTGGTACTATTTGGGAAGTTTATGAAACCTTTAGAGGTTGGAGCCTTGCTGGAGGAAGGGGGTCATTGGGTCAGGGGCTTGAGGTTTTATAGCCTCAACTCACTTCCTATTCTTTCTTTTTCCTGTGGTGTGATGAAATGTGATCGCTCTGCTTCCTGACCACCAAGCCAGCCTCACGCTCCTGCCTCCATGCCTTCCCCACCATGATAGACTGTATCCCCTCTGGAACTGCAAGCCAAAATAAAACCATGCTTCCTTAATTTACTTTTTGTCAGGATATTTTCACAGTATCAGAAAAGTAACTAATATGCATGAGAACACAGGATCTAGGTGAGGAAACAACCTGGTAGACTCTGAGTGTTTAGGCTAATCCATAATTCCAGGTAGCACTTCAGAATTCAGATTACGTATTTGATGTTAGGCAGATAGCTCTTGCCTATTCAGTATTTACCTGGTGTGCTATTTAGTCTTTATCAGCTAGAGTCATCTGGGAAAAGGGAACCCCAATTGAGGAATTTTTCTCCATCAGATTACCCTGTGGGCATGTCCGTGGTACATTTTTCTTGATTGACAATTGATTTAGGAGGGTTCAGCCACTGTGGGTGCTGCCATCCCTAGGACAGGGAACCTGTGCAGTGTAAGAGAGCTAGCAGAGCAAGCCAGTAAGTGGCATCGTCCATAGTTTCTGCCCTTGAGCTCCTGCCCTGGCTTCCCTCATGATGAATCATAACCTGTAAGCCAAATAAACTCTTTCCTGTCCAACTTGGTTTTGGTCAGAGTCTTTTATCACAGAAAAAGAAACCAAACTTGAACATCTGGTATAAAGAATTACATAGTATCTATATGTGGTTGATATCATAATTGAATTAATATTAATTCTCCAAATTTTCATGATATAAACTTCATATGACAGTTATCCATTAAAATTCTAAAATCATCCTAAATACAAAAATACATAGACTATTTCTCTACTATACTTTTCTGAGTTGCAGTACATGATCCAGTTCTCAACACCATGTACTAGGTTTGTTTGCAACTTCATTGAAATCAAAGATACAAACAGCCTGTTCATTTATCCTTACTTTATTATTATAGCCAATGTAAGTCACACAGGTACACTATGTGAAGAGAACCATGTATAAATCAATAAATAAGCACATTTCAAAAGGACTTAAAAATTATGTCTCACTTATAGATGATAGATAGATACATACATACATATATACATGATAGATACCTAGAGTGTGACTGTTGTCCAAAATCTGTTTGCTGGCCTATTGGTTTATAAGCAAACAAAGAGAAAATGGAAGAAGTTTTAACAGTAACTTCTCAAGAAGTAAGCGATGTACTTATTAGAGACATAACACCATACATTAAAGACTGAGTTAAGGGTAATTTTTTTTTAATCTTGAGAAAGTAAGCTTAGTGAATATCCTTTTGGAAGAAACAGAGTATTTTGACTGAAATAATAAAATCGTGATTCTACTAAGCTTTTTATTCAAAACCAATCTACTTTGAACAATCAAATTCATGAATTTTCCACACACCCTTTGACTCTGGAAAAGTGCTTGGTACGACAAACCTTCTGTAGACAGAACAGATGACAGCAGAGGGAAGGCCTAAACAGAGGATCAATGGTCAACAGAGCTCAGAGGAGGGCTTTGACCCCTCTAGCAAGGTGAAAGGCTCCTGCCAGTCTCCTATCTCCCCCTTCCTCCTCAGGTAAGTCATCAGAACAATAGGTTACACCAGCGATTGCAATGCTACAAGAGGGCTCAGTAATTAGTACCTTACTTCCTGGTGCCTTGCACACATGTCTCAGGAATCTTAAAATCTTTAAGAAAGAGAACAGAACTGTAACTGCCTTCATTTAATGAATGGGTAGCAATTGCTTCAGGCCACAATGGAATTTGAAGTCCTAACTGCAAATGGAACCACATTCCCCAAACCTTCAGGTCAGGACACTTATCAGCCCCTGTGGAGCGAGTGCATCTTTGAAGGCAGCTAACATGGAAAGGATTAGTTCCCACCACTGGCAGATGAAGAAGTAAACCAGAGGAATGATGTTGACGTTACCGAGGGCAGCAAAGTACAACATTCCGAAGTTAGTAAAGCAAATGCTTATAGAGGGTATGCAAGAGGTATTTTGCTGTGGAAAGAGGCCAAGAAAGGAAACGAGGAAAGCAAAGGAGAAATTAGACAGAAACATTCCACCGTAGTAATAGACTTATTCATTCACTGAACACACGGAATCTTTCCAAATGTCACAATAGGAGATACAAATGAAAAGCAGCCCTTATCTTTCAGATTAGCTTTGTAGGCGAATCATATGTAAAGATTTGGAGCATGAAACAATAAGTGCTGATTAGAAGTTATGCCCCAATGTCACAAAAGTCCAAGGAAGAACATTTAAGTCAGAAGAATAAGCATTAGGTTCACTCTTGCAGTAACTCAAGACATCTGGGCTCGGTAGGGAAGGTGCTGATCACCATTCTTGATGTCCAGGCTATGGTTTTTCAAGGTACGTTCCCTTGAGCTCATCAAGGTTGGAAGAAATGGCAGTCACACAAATATAATCCAAAGTTGAGGAGACAGTGGTAACTTCTTTACTCTGTGTTCTGACCTCCATGTTTTATTTAGATAGCTAGATTTAAACCAGAAATTTTTTAGTTCCACTGGGCAATCCTCTCAGATATCAGTGGACTAGTCAACAAAGCGTTTTTCCCAATCTTTTTCCTGAAGGAAAAGTGGCACTCTATACAGCATCACTTTCTGCCCAAGCTTTTTGGGCCTCTTATTGTGTTATGGAAGCACACTTTATGCTCCATGCCTGTTCCCACCTACCTCAAGAGGGGCAAGCACAGCAAGCAACTGCATGTCTGTTGATACATCTTGCAGTATGGGATATAATTGTGAAGTAGTGTGACTAAACATTTTATGTCTATGTGAGAGTTTGTATAGCGCTTTATATACTTTTCAAATGTGCTATCCCACAAATTATCTCATTTTGATCTTTACAATATACCTCCAAGCACAGAGGACATGTAACATTATGTCTCCTGATGACTAAATAGAATGCAAGCGCAGACAGTTCAAAGCTTTACCTGGGTCAAAACAGAACGTGAAATGGAAAGCCAGACTTCCTCCTTGTCCAGACATTTCTTCAGACGCCTAATGAGGCTGAGAGTCTGCAAAGCCTGGTGATAGAGAAGATCATTCATTGGTTTGGCCAAAAAAAGTAAGATCCATGAGAAGTGCAGAGTGTCATAGGAGTGTTCCAGCAAGTTCCCGGGTATGTCAAAAATGGGAGAGCCAGGATATCATCAGAAGGAGCACACAAATGGAACTGTGTACCTGCCCTGGCTACTTTTACTCTCTTGCCCTGTGTTTAGAAAGTCAGTTCTACCTGAAAACATGTAGACCCTGAAATCTCTAGTTCCTGTGATTTAGCCCACTGAGTGTACTGGTATGCATATCGTTCAAACCAGATTGTACTGTCTCCAGTTTGTAATGGTACTATCTCTTGCGTGGTAGTAGAAAATCCCATGGCACCCATCAGTATTCGTTTAAAGATGTGTGTGTTGGTGAGACCAACATGGAGATGATCATGGGGGAGCAGAGCTGTGATCACATCACAACCCTGTGAAATGAATGGGAGCAGCTTGTCAGGGGACAAGGTGAAGATGTCTTCACTGCTGGGGCACCTTCCCAAAAGCAGTGCTTTTGCTATTTGTTTCTAAAAATCCTTGAGATCACTGAAAGATCATACTCCTTTATGCTAATTTAGATCAAATTAAGTGCAAACATTGAGAACTTCAGGATCCTACTACAAGTATTGCAATGATTTCCCAATAAAAGTGCTTTTTCAAAGTCTCTGCAAACTTTCCATGGGAATCCAGAGTCCTGGTGTTCTGGTCCTCAGAAGCCCAGAGTCCAGTCCCTCTTTACCAACTACCACCACCTCAGCCTTCCTTGGGTGTTGTATTGGCTACTTTTCTCATTATACTAAGTAAATATCCAGTAAAAGCTATTTAAGGAAGGAAGGAAGAAGGGAAGGAAAAAAGAGGGAGGAGGAGAGGAAGGAAATAGGAAGGAAGGAAATAGGGAGGGAGGAAAGAAGGGTTTCCTTTGGCTCATTGTTTGAGGGCTCCGTCTATCATGGAAATGAAGATATGGAGGTGAGAGTATGAGGCACCTTGTCCACACTGTGTCTGCAGTCAGGAAGCAGGGAGACATGCACACTGGCGCTCAGCTCACTTTATCCATTTTATTCAGCCTGGGACAACAGCCCATGGGATGGAACCACCCACACTCGCTAAGTATTTCATCCTGAGTTAAATCATTCTTGAAACATCCTCATAGACACACCCAGAGATGTGATCTTCAGTTCTAAATTCCATCAAGTTGACCACAAAGATTAAACATCACAGGTGCCATTTTAAATACCTCCACAAATTTTTTCTAGCTCATTTCTCAGGAAGCCTGTGAGACAAGCAGCATTCTCAAGTACCCTCAGGAGTGGTATTAGAACTTACTATTTTTTAACATGTCTCTATCCTCATGGTAAGCTTTGTACTTGTGGGGCCTGACATCGTGTGGCATAGTTTTGTGAGGACAATCAAAGAAAGAAATGAAAAAAGGAGGGAAGAGATCACAGGTAGGCTATCTCTGGTTTACAAGAGAACACGGAGTATTAAACTAACCTGTCTTGGTGGCCATTCTCCTTCCATGCACACAATTCCGTCCCAGCCCACCTGGATTGTAGGTGAATGGCAGTATGTGTTCATTAGATTCCTGAGAAAGAATATAAGTCTCAGCAAGCATGAGTGCATGGGATTTTGCTAGTTCCATGACCCCCAGGCCCTTTGATTTCAGTGCCTAGGAAAATATCAACAGAGTTTAAGACATCAAGTACATATTCAAGGCAGACTGAAAGGATGAAAGAAAAAAACTTCAATGGTTGGCCTAATAAAGGTTACAAACTGTTTGTTTTTCCCAAAAGAAATGTTATTTATACTGTATCATTGTGATAAAAACCCATTTAATGCAAAAAAAATTAGAAAAGACTTCATTTCAAAAATAACTTTATATATATATATTTTTTTCTTTTGTCTTTTTGAGATAGGGGCTCTCTGTAGCTCTAAGTGGCTTGGAACTCACTATGTAGACTAGGTTGGCCTCAACCTCACAGAGATCTGCCTGCCTCCGCCTCTTAAGTGCTGGGACTAAAGGCGTGCATCACCACGCCCAGTTATATTTTATATATTATTTTTATTTTATGTGTTTGGGTGTATTGCCTGTATGTATGTTAATGCACCTGTGTCATGCAATCCCTGCAGAAGTCAGAAGAGGGATCCCCCAGAACTGGATTTAAGGACAGTTGCTAGCTGCCATGTGGGTGTTGGGAATGAAACCTGGGTCCTTTGCAGGAGCAGCCAGTGCTCCTAACCACTGAGCCATCTCTCCAGCCCCGTCAAAATTATTTCTAACATCATAAAAAATATCATGCCACTGGCCTCACTGTTTTATTTTGCTCCATAGAGGTGAAAACTTCTTCAGGGTGCTGTATCCATCCATGAGTTATTAAATTATAAAATGGCATCAAGGGAGTAATACTTTCCATCATCACAACTGGGATGTTAAAAAGAGGGCTTCAACACAGGACAAATAAGGCAACACCATCAGCAAGGAGAGAGTCGGTGAGTACTCCAGAGAAACAGAAAACTCATGGAATCCATTTTCTCTAGAGTAATGGAGATCAGCCATTCAGTAGTTAGCATGGGGGTTGATAGGCCTGTGAGAGAGAGACAAGTGGACAGAAGATCTCTACATAATTCCATAAGTGGCATGGTACCCACCTCCAGGGCTCAACCACAGTCATATTTCAGACTTCATATACAGGTCACATGGAGAAACATGAAGCCTATGACAGAGGAGAGATCTCCAGTTCTCTCAACTCAGTATCTTCTTGATGTTTTAAGTTCTATAGAACATATGCAGCAATAGGTTGGTGAGAATGTGGGTTTCCAGAAAATGGGAACTACAACCACGAAAGGCACAGTGATGACGGAAGTGTCTCTCCTACTTTCTCTGTGTTGTTTAAGCAAGCCTGACCACCCTGGGGGTCTTTGCATTGGAGCACTTACTTCCTGGAGTTAATATAACCCATCATTCAGGCACTAGCTTGTTGCCTGTCAGGTCTCAGTCCCAATGTCACCTCCCCAGAGAGGTCTTTCAGAATCACACTATCTGAAGTCACCTCCTGGGCACCTCATCCTATAGTGCACCATAATCTTAAAATTTTTTATTTTTTTCATGTGTGCCTATTTTCTTACTCTTGATCTCAATCCAATAAGACATAAACTCTTAAAGGACAAGGACCTGATTAGTATCATCACCATCCTATCCATCCCAGGTGCCAGAAACTGGGTATGTTTTCTAGTAGATGTTGGATAAATATCTGATGAACAAACTGATCGTCTAGCCCAGCATAACTCTTCTTTTGCAGATAAGCAAAATTATCTCAATACACAGCTTATTTGGCAGCAATGGGGAGGGGGCAACACGAGGTTAATTTCTAGACTAGAATTCTTTTCCATGCTTTTGAGTTAATTTTGTTCTGATTTTGCTTTTCTGCTCAGGTCTACAAAGAAAAATAGAACATAAAAGGGGTATATACATATTTTTAATATAATTTGACAAGGGGACTTACTTCACTGAGATTAGTCTGCCTTTCAAATTCTGGCTATAGTTAAAGAAAAAACACAGTCATCACTAAATTATAAACAAAGGAACCATGATGAAATGACCCTCACCTTATAAACTACCTTGCAAACTTTTTAAAGTAAAATGTATTCCATTAGAAAGCTTTTCCTTAGGATAGGAAATTGACTTCTTAGACGCCTCTTATCAATTGCTACCTGACTAAGCCAACACCATTCCCAACTCCCTTTTCTCTTGCATGCTCAGAGACTGGAAGAACTAAAGATAGATGCATTCCGAGAAAGCATCTAACAAATCTTAGCTAACAAAAAGTAAGTGAGGTCCCTACCACCCCCTCCAAGGCTCAGGGATTTTTGTGGAAGAGGTTGGCAGAAAGAATGTAAGAGCTGGAGAAAGGGGTGCAGTGTTTCCTGGAAGTGTCCTCTGACCACTATGCTGGTAAGCTATAGTTACACCTCCTTCCCACACTCATCAAGGAGTCGGGGCGGGGGAGGGGAGTCAGTTACCCCTCCCACCCAATAAGGCAACCTTAGCTGTATGTGGGGGAGAGACTAAGGATATATAAGCCAAGAATGCTATTTTCTGTGGCTGTCAAGAAGTCACATGGCAGCTAACCACTGTTTGTAACTCCAGGTCCAAAGGATCCGACACCCTCTTCTGACCTCTGAGGGCATTGCATGACTTGGTTGCACTTACATGCACACAGACAATACACTCATACACATGAAATAAAATAAAAAAACAATATAATATTTTTTCAAATTAAATACCTGAATTTTTTACTGGGAAGAACCAGGAGAATAAGCACCCCAGCCTCCTTCTCTTTCATTGCCATCAGTTTCCTCCTGGCACCCCAGTTCGAGGGTAAGAAATTCTACTAACAGGTGATCAATCCTCCTGGGCCCAGACCAGGTGGGAACAGGTGGGAGTGGGTATGGGGAGGAACACAGAATAGAGGTATGCCAGCAGGAAGTGTCAGGCTTCTTATCCACAAAGTTCTTGTGCCATATGGACTCAAACCCCAAGCCCCAAACTCAAGTCAGATGACAGCGGAACCTCTGCACAGGAACTCTGGAGGATGCCCCTCCCTCTTCCTTCTATGGCAGTCACTTACCTCTTACCCACCCCCAATGCCCAACTCCTTCCGTTGAAAGTCACCTTCATTGGACTTATAAGGATGCTTGACAAAGAAAATCAGAAATCATTACTTTATAGGATTGTCAGATAAAATACAGGGCATTTCCAGTTAAATCCAAATCACAGATATACAATGAAGACTATTGCATGGGAAATACTTAAACCAGTTCTATTTTGGTGTATCTGATGTTAAAATTTATCTGTGGGGCTGGTGAGATAACTCAGCTAGTAAAGCGCTTGCTTTGCAAGCACGAGGATCTGAGTTTGAATCCCCAGAACCCAGGTAAATCTAGGTATGGTAGCCTGTGTCTATAATTTCATGCTCCTAAGACAAAGTGGAAGGCAAAAACAGAAGAATCCCCTTAAGCTTGTGCACCAGCTACCCTGGCTTACACAGCAGCCAACACCAAAGAGATCCTGTCTTAAAGTTTGAAGGCTTGTCATTTGACATCCCACTTGCAAAGTGGCACATGTACCTGCACTCCCATGCATGAACTCAAGCAAATGTAAATCACACACATGCACACACAATGATTTTTTTTTAATATACCTGCTAATTTATAACACTTTTAGTATAAATCTGAAAGTTTTCTTTTTATGCGGGGGCAAAATCTATAAATCACATAAATATAAAATATACAGGTGCACAGGACCCATACCAACTCAATCACACAAGGGCCCGGAGTGGAGCTAGGGAAATGGGTGGCGGGTTGGCCCTAGTCTGGGAGCTATTGGAGACAGATCACTACTGGGTGAGGGAGAACAGGCCACACCAACCACAGGCTGACTAGACTCCAATGGATGAATTTGTACTGAAGGACATCTGGGTACAAATGTTTGACTGGATAGGACTTAACATGTGTGGCAGAATATATGAAGTCTGATTGCAGGGGGCGGGGCACAGATGGGGAGGGTATCTGAATTTGATTAATAACTGTTGTATGAAATGTACAAATCCCCAATAAAATACAATAAAAAATACAGGTGCTGGCACTGCGAAGAGAAACACAAATGGTAACCTTGAAAGGTTTGCAAATAGTTCATCGTTTGGGCAATGGAAAGACCACAGCTCCTCTTCCATCTAGGGAGCATCTTTCTTGTCTTGCTGAGTGTCCTATGAGGAGTCCCTGTGCCCTGCTGGGGTTGCTCAGCCACCCAGAGAGAGGAGAAAGGGGGATAAAGCATTTTTGTCCCCCATGTCCTCAAATTCTGGCTTCTCGACCTCCAATCTGGGACATTTGGCTGTTTTCACAGGCAGAAAATGTTCCTCATCCAATTAAATATGAGGAAGCGGAAGCCAGGTGGAATGATTCCAGTTAAATACTTGCTCCTCTTATCTTCTCGTTCACACCCTTCCCTCATTATCACCACAGAGCACATCAAGCGTGCTCTCCGTTTCTAATAAAGATGTTCTTGCCATACTCCTAATGAAAACAGCACACAGATAACAGCCCCTTCCTTTATGAACCTTGTGAGTGACACAGAAGCCTGGAGTTGCCTGGAAAGGCTGGCACCTGGGCCGGCTCCCTTCATGAAGTCCTAGATACAGGAGGAGAGCGACACTTAGACTACCCATTCCTTCATTAGAATCTCAGTTCACAGCACATCCTTGGATCCTCATTTACACAGGCTTCAGAGTCACAAAGAAGTTTATCCTCAGAGTCCTATGACTACTCAGTCCATACACATGCACAGCACTGTCCAAACCTGTACTTTTAACCATACCTGATTGGCCCAGCTCATCATGTTGACACCTGAAACAGGGATCAAAGTGAGCTGCTTCATAAAGAAAACAAATTGCAGCAAACAATCCCAAGTGTTGCTCCTATTTATAAAGTAATGAGAGTTATCATCAGAAAAGCCAAATTCCAAATACTAAGTGACTCTGTAACTTGTGAAACAATATGTTACCTGTGTAGGAAAATAGAGCAGACTCCTTATGGAATTAATGATTCATCAGCAAGTAGATTTTTTTAATGTGATGATGGAGACCGTGGGGACATGTGGGAGGTGAGAGCACGTGTCGCCATCTCTATTTCATCTTATTTTTAGACAGAAGATGAAGTTGCTCAGGAAAGTGGGAAAAGGGAGAGAACATCACTTGGTACAGTTTTGCTTTGATTCCTGGTTCAATGACGTTCTGACAATGTTCCCCAGGATTTAGAGGCAATGGTATTCCAAAGAAACTGAAATATTTTTCTGATACGACAAAATAATCACTTGCAAGGTACTAAAAACTGTATTTCATCTTCTGTTACGTATAATGTATGCTATCACAAATAAGACACATATATATCATACACACGTAAAAAGAACCTTTGTCATTCCTGAACAATGAAGCCTACGCGGGGACATTCACTTCATATTAACTGTCCCACCAGCCAAGTCCAGTTGGCTTTTTAGTGTGAAAATGATTTTCTCTCTTTTAATTTTAGCGTGTGTATTTCTATTCCAAAATAGATACAGTTTAGTGAAACTAACTTCCCGTGCCCAGCTGGGGGTCTGTGTGATGAGAACTATTTTACCCAAACTTAACAGAATTACCCTGCTGCTGGTCATGGAAGGCTGGAGTAAACAAAAACATTAAGGGGAGTTAGGATGTTATTAACCAAGTGTTCTCCTCCATTTCTGGGGATGTGTTGAGGCAGCTACTCAACCTGAAAAAGATCAGATGTGTTCAGGCACATTTCTTAAACCCAAAGACACTCAGTGACTTAGAAGTCTTTTTCAATGACATCCGGTTTGGATTTAAAAAACAAGAACTTCCCCTCTTACCAGGCAGTGAAAATACATAAACAGTACTGTATCACTGAATGCATTTGACATGATTGCAAGGTTAATACCTTTTCAAAGAGAGCTAAAAATTAATGTTTTACAGGAATTGACCATAAGAATGTCAGCATTATTAGCTTTTTTTCTGAAATTTATTTGATAAATATTCACAAGTTGCCTGCAATGTGTGAGAAATTGTGCAAGGCTCTTGGGAGTCAAGAATGAAGTTTGTAATAATGTGTGTTATCTGTTCTTTTGTGAATATTGACCTTCACATACATACATTGATTCATTTAATATTCTGAGTACCTGCTTCCTCAACTAACTGAAGCATCATAAAGACAGATGCACTAAAACTGTGTGGCTTCCCTGTTGCCTAGTGAACTCAGGCGCTGCTCAACACAAGGTCCCCTTCTCCACCCCCTTTCAAATTTTGAAAGCACATAATTCCCATTCTATTTAAAACGTCTAGAATAGGGGTTGGGGAAATAGCTCAGTAAAGTGCTTGCCTTGCAAACGTGAGGACCAGACCTCAAATCCCAGAATCCATGCAACAAGAGCTGTGGGTGGTGATGTGTGCTTATAATCCAGAGCTGCGGGTAGAGACCAGCAGATTCAGCTGCCTATCCTACCTAATCTAAGCAGTTCCCTGACCAGTGAAAGACTCTGTCTTAAAAACTGATGGACAATAGCTCTTAAAGAAGGATACCCAAAGTTGACTCTGGCCTCCACACACAGGCACACAGACATGCACACACACACACACACACACACACAAATGTAGATAGAACAAGGGGTTTTTTTGGTTTTTTTTTTCGAATCCTGACTGGTAGAAATGTGTTTGTATCATATTCTATTTGGTGGTTTATGAATGAAATACAAACTCCTGTGTCATTAAGTGAAATACTGCAAAACATGGGTGAACAGAAGTATTTCTCCCTGTGTCACACAAACATTACTTGTTCCCAGTCATTTTTTTTTCAGACCTCCGTGTGTTTGACACACAGATCTTTCACCAGGTGGGAGACCCTCTGCTCTAATGCCATTTTTTCATGTTAAGAATTTTTTTCCCCACCACACAACTCAGAATCCCCTTTTCCCCCAAATCCATCCCGGCATGCTCAGAATGCAGGGCTCCTCTGCCACGAACCTGTGTGCTCACACAGCATTCTTTTGCAGCCTCTCCTTACCATTGTTCACTCTGACTTATGTTTTGTTGAGAGAAGCAGGGCACACGCAAAATAATGTTTTACTGAAAATTCAAAAGAACCTATTAATGTAGTAGTTGAATCTATTCTCAATAGCTGGAACTAGGGCCCAAATAGCTCATCTGGAAACAACTATGCTGTCCCTGGTGGTGAGGAAGACAGGAGGGCCGAAGCAGCTAGAGGTCAGTTGGTCAGGGGCTTCAGGGAGGCTGCTGACTGTGATGGGGCCTCTAGTCGGTAGGGTTCTTGCCATGTCTCAGCAGCCCATCAGCCTCCAGCCTGTGTGCAGATCACAGGAGGAGTAAGTTGTGCTCTTAACCTGAGCCCCATCTAGGAAGAGACAACTCCTATAGAGTGCGCCCCTCGCTAGCCCTCCGTGTGCTCTCTCTTTCACAGGGATCTCAGTGTTGGTCTTCACACACATCCATCATACTGTTTTTTTCACTGACAGTCTTCTATACAGAGTTAAAGGTAAGGTCTGTGACTTATTATTTTGGCCAAATTTATGTATAACAGATAAAAATGGCTCATAAAATAAATGAATGAGTAAAGTGCACTTGGAGTATGTTTGATGGAACCATACAGATCATCAATCAAGAAATCTTTTCAAATTGTAATTGCTAATAATACTCGGATGCATGAATGAGACACAATGTGCTTGTGATGGTTAATTTTTGTTGTCAACTGGATTGGCTGTATAATCACAATGGAAACACACCTCTGGACTCGTCTGTGAGGGACTATGTAGATTGAGTTAGCTGAGGTGGAAGACCCACCCTAACTGCGGGCAGCACTGTGCTCTGGGATGGGGTCCTGGACTGCATAACAAGGAGCAGGCAAGGCAAGCACTAGCACGTCCCTCTCTGCTTCCTGATGGAGGAAGCAATGCGACCAGCCACCTCAAGCTCCCGCTGCCAGGCTTTCCCCACCATGAGGACCAGACCCTTGAAATGTGAACCAAAATAAAACCCTTCCTCCCTCACGTTGCTTCTGTCAGGTATTTTAATCACCACAGTAACTAACAAATATGTTAGTATGTATTTGCATTGTGGAATGAGTGACTCAAAGTAACATTCCTTATCTCACTTTTTTATAGTGAGTATATTTAAAACCTGCACTTTTAGTAACTTTGAAATACAAAATATGTTGTTGACTATAGAAAGCATGGGCAGTGCAACAATTCTCTAAAGCATACTGCTTCTGTGTGAAACTGTTCTTTTTGACAAAGTCAGCTCACTTCCCAATCCCAACACTGATGAACTCTGGCTAAAAACATGCTATTTTCTAATTCTACCAGTTTAGCTTTTTCAAGATTCCACATATCAGTAGGATTGTGAAATATTTGTCTCTCTGCCCTTAGGGTATTTCACTTAGCATGACATCTACCGAACCATCCAAACTGTCAGAATTAACACATCTTTTTAAAGGCTAAAGAGTAGTCCCCTGTGTACATATCCAACGTTGCCTTTACCTACTCAGTTACAGTTACTCATCAAATATTTCTTGATTATCTACTATGGATTTGCTTTCCTGGAATACAAATATTGATTTGATTCTTTTATAGATCCCTTCATATATATTGAGGAGCTGCATTTAAAATATTGTATAGCTTCATGATCTATTATTTGTCTATCTTGAACACCTATAAGCATCTTAATGGTAGACTGTCCAATTTATTTATCCTCATATTTCCGGGACAATATTTAACATAGAATTTACTATCATAATGCCCATCACAAAGTGAAATATAAAAATAGAGAAACTGGAACGACAGTTTATTATTTTGAGACTCATCTGTGCTGTGGCAGAAATCAAAAATACTTTCCATTTTACAAATGAGAGGTTTCCAGCTGTGTATATGTGCTGCAATTATTTTTTGTTTGTTTAACTAATCAGCTATTGAACACAGATTGCTTCCAGTTTGGATTATTTTTTAAATGCTGCTATCATCATTTGTAAGTCTTCATAATTAATCTTGGATAGATGTTTAAGAGCAGAATACCTGGATCATATGGCAGATGTATGTTTAGCTTTTGAGGAAACTTCCAAACTTTTTCCTAAGTGGTTGCAGTATCTTACGCCTCTACAAGTGTCACCAATGGCTGGTCCGGGGTTCTTTCCATCCGTCTAGATAGAAATCACAGGTAAGTGGCCCCTAATGAAGGTCTTACTTTCCAGAGCCCTAAAAGATGGATTTATGGTTTTAAGCCTTGAGGACAAGAGACTTTTTGGCAAGCTCCAGTCTTCCCTCAGAGCTATTCAAAGCTAGAAGCTTATTGCTCTAGGTGCTCAGGACCTGGGCTTGGTGCCCTGGATACAGAATGCTAATACCCAGCAGCTAGAGCTGCAGCCCTCCAGCCTTCATTATTTTAAACAAGGCAGCACTCTCGAAACTTTCTGGGGACTGGGGCTTGCAGTCAGGTAGTTTTGGCTCTCACCCTCAGTTGTTCACTGTCTCCCCGCCTTCTGCAATCTCAGCTTCTAGGTCATCTCTCACCTTCTCAGTTCTTTGGTTATCTTTCGTAGTTGGTCCTCACAGGTTTTCCCACCTCACTCCCCTCCTGGTAGTATATCTCTCACTTTGGGTTTAGAGGCTCCTCACTTTTGTTGGATTTCTGGAACTCTTCAGCTACTGCTGCTGCTACTGCCGTGCTGCTGCTGCTGCTACTGCTGCTGCCGCTGCTGCAGTTGGAAGCCCTGAGGTGTGTGTGTGTGTCTGTTCTTCATGCAACCAGCTTAGTTCACATTACTTATGATAAGGCACCACAAGTAGGCCAAAGATCATTTGGGAGAAGCCGTTATTGGGCCTAATAACAACATAGGATTAGTACTTGGGAAAGAAGTGTCCCAGACTAATCTGAAAATACAGGGGAGCTATATGTTTGTACAGTCAAAGAGGCAAGTGATACACTTGTGCTTGGCTTATGACTCCATTAATCATAGTCCTATATGTGTGTGTGGCTTCAAATTCCACCAATCATAAGCCTTGCTTTTGAGTCCATCACAAGCCTACCCTTGTGTCAATCGCTGGCTATTTGCTGAGACACTAGGAGGTGCACGCCTTCTGCTTCTGAGTGAGGATGACTCCTCAATGTGCAAGATCAGTACTAGAGTTCACTAAAACTTACCTTGTCCAGAGTGGAGCTTTCCAAAGCAGGTGGAAATTTCCTGGAGCTGTCATAATGGGAGCAAGGCCTTCTGGATCATGAACTGTGGCTTTAGAGGCTGCAGTGGACCTTTCCTTGGAGTGACTGTGGAGCATTCAAACCAGTCAGACTGCTTTGAGGGCAGGCTGGGGATTGCCAAAGGTGATGCTTGGCTGACCACTCCATCCTTGAGGCTGCAGGCATAGAGGAAGGGTCTGCCAGCTACCCTTCAAGAAATCTAATGGCCACTCCAATCCCAGCAATTTTGCAAATTCACGCACACACACACACACACACATACACACACACACACACACACACAATTTTAATGGTTACTTCCTATAAAAGTCCACAAAACTAACATTCCTAACAGTACTTAAAAGTGCTTACTCTCTAGCCAGATGCTCTGAAGGAGAGTTGGGTCCCTCCTGTCTTATCAGTAGAGTGAGAGAGAGTTCCAGTTGCTCCATATTCTTGTCAGCTCTTGCTTTGGTCAGATTTTTTTAATTGTACCTACACTGGTTGCCTAGTGGTATCTAATTGGGGTTTTAATTTGCATAATTCCTAACAATCATGGAAGCTGAGTGTCTACTCAAGTGCATAATTACAAGTTCATAGGTGACATAGAATGATATTTATATGTTATCTTTGTGAATGTCTTTTCAGATCCTTTGCCAATTTTTAAAACATTAATTACCAACAACATTTGAGAAGTTCTTATATTTTGGATATAAGGCCTTTCTATATTAGACATGAAATATTTAAATATTATCTCCAAGTCGGTGGTTTTGGTCATTCTCTGTCTTTGTACAGCATATCTTATTATTTTAATTTTTTGTTTATTTATTCATGATACATTTATGTGTGCACAGATGTGCATGATGCTTGGGGAGGGGGAAATGCCACAGCATATGATTAGAGATCAGAGGACAACTTTGTGAAGTCGATTCCTTTCTTCCACCTTTACATGGGTTCATAGAAAACACCTTCACATGCCAAATCATCTAGTCAGTCCTTATACAACAGTTTTTAATTTTAGTCAAGACTAGTATTTTTTCCTGGTGATTTTTTTTTCCTACTCTAAGATGAAAATATTTCATTCTGGTTTGTTTTCTAATAGTTGTATATATTTTGGGATAATTTATAGTTAAGTTTGAATCTATGGTCTATTTTGAGTTCATTTTTGTTTATGCTATAAGATTTGAATAAGTTCACTATTTTCAAGTGAATATTTCATTGTTCCAGCACCACTTGGTGAAAAGATGGTACTTTCTTCACTGTCTTGCCTTTGAAATGTAAATTCAATTGACAAAATTATGTCCCTTCTTTTCTAGAAATACAGTCCATCTAATCCACTGATCCATTTTTTTTTACTTCAATATCAAAATATCCTAATTGTTTAGTGTCATTTGGGCCTAAAGACCTTTAACTTTTCCAACATTTTTTTTATTATTATTTTAGTATTTTGCATTTTCCTGGGAATTTTAGAATTTGTCAGGTTCTACTTTACAAATAAAAAGCATATGGGAGTTTGAACTACAACAATCTAGATAATTTTTGTGGAAAATTGAAATCTTACTGGTAAAGAACACATATCTATTTCTTTACACTGTCATTAATTTCTGATCTTCAAGAGAGGCCAGTCTTTCACTGTTAAGTGTGGTGTTAGCTAGAAGTTTCCATAGATACCCTGTAACAGCTTTAGGGTATTCCCTTATATTCTAAGTTTACAGAGGCTTTTTTTTTTCTTAATTTATTTTTTATGTTTATGGGTGTTATGCCTTCATGTGTCTAAGTGCATGCATGCCATGCAATGCCTGAAGAGGACAAAAGGGGGTGTCAGGTGCCCTGGAGCTGAGTTACAGACAGTTGATAGCCACCATGTGGGTGTTGGGATTCAAACCTGGGTCTTCTGCAAGAGCAGCCAGTACTCTTAACCACTGAGCCATCTCTCCAGCCCATTTACAGTTTTTAATCAAGATTCATGTTGGATTTTTCAAATGCATTATCTGCATCTAATAATATGATTGTTTCACTTTTTAAATTCTTCTAATATGGTGAATTCCAGTTATCCATACTTTAATGGTAAGCCAACTTTTCATGTGTTGTCCAAATCCCAGTTGTTTAAAGTTTTTATAAGACTTGACTTATTCTTTGACTGAATCATTGAGTTTTATTTGCTAAATTTTCCTTAATTGTAATATTTTCCTCAGACTTTCAAGACCAAAGTAATGCTAGCTTCACAGAATGACATAGGGGAAATTACTTTCTACTCAACTTTCTTGGTGAGTTTTTGTTGGCAAGGTACTATTTCTTCCTTAAATGTTTGGACACATTCACCACTGAAGCTATCTGGGCTTAAACTTTTAATAGATTTAATGGATAAAGATTTATTCCAATCACTGATTTCTTTGTAATACGCTTTGACAGCTTGCAAATTCTAAGAAATTTTTGTCTGAATCCTCTAAGCAGTCAAAATGTATACATTGTTCTTTTAATATCATCTTTCAGATGTGAAATAATATTGAGTCTAATTTCTAGCCCTGGTAATGTGTGTCTGCTTTCTTTTAGGTCTAATCAGTCTGAATAGACATTCATCTACTGCACCAACCTCCCATCCAGTCAGTTGCTCTTCTGTTTATCTCGATGAGTTCTCTGTTATTGAATTCATTTCTACTCTGATACTTAGGATTGTCTTGGTTTTGTGTTTATTCTTATTTTTCTAGTTTGTTAAAGTGCAAGCTAAGATTATTTGCTATGTCTCTTCAATATATAAATGCTGTTTTAGGTGTACTAGACCTATTTTCCTAGGTAAAGTTTGTGTGTTTCAGTTTAAAATAATTTGTTTCTCCAACCCCTCCCACCTCCCTCAATCCATGGTTTATTTAGAGGTATGTTATTTCGTTCCCAAGTATTTGGAAATTGTATAGCTATCTTTCTTTTGTGGCTTTCTAATTTAATGCTATTGTGGTCAAAGAGCATACTTTATATAACTTCAGTCCTTTGTGTGAAGACTTGAAAACAGCTCTGAATGTCACCTAGCTTGGTAAATACCCGGGATTAAAATGAAAAAAAAAACAAATTCTCTGAAGCTGGAGTTTTCTAGAAGTGTCAAGTTGGTTCAGAGGTTTCTTACATCCCTTTGTCCCTCCTGACGTTCTGCCTACTTTCCCCAGCCAACTGCTGAAAGCTAAATCCCAAATCTTCTCACTGCATATTGTTTCTGTTTGTCCTTTCAGTCCTATCAGTTTTTGCTTCTGCCTCTTTTCACTCTTTCACAAAGAACATAAATTTGAAGAATTTTATGACCTCTCAATAAATTAACTACTTTATCATTTTGAAATCAGTCTTTAAAAGTCCATAGTGATATTCTTTGCTATGACATGTCTTTCTTTAGATTACTATTATGATAGTGTATCTTTTTTTTTTTCCTTTGGTTTTTTTGAGACAGGTTCTCCCTATAGCCCCAGCTGTCCTGGAACTCACTTTGTAGACCAGGCTGGCCTTGAACTCACAGAGATCCGCTTGCCTCTGCCTCCGGAGCGCTGGGATTAAAGGTGTGCGCCACCACGCCCGGCCTCGATAGTGTATCTTTTTAATCCTCTTACTTTTAGCTTATTTATATCTATGAAGTGGGCTTCTCACTGTCCAAATATAATTGAGTTTTGCTTTTCAAGGCAGTCTATAAGAATCTGACTTTTAAATGGGGGTATTTAGATTGCTTACCTTCAGTGTGATTTTTGTGTGTTAGGGCTAAACTCTTTTTTGTTATTTTTACACACACACACACACACACACACACACACACACACACCCCACTTTTGTTCTGACTTCTTTTGGATCAATTGAGCATTTTAATGATCACTTTGTAATCTGATATATTATCTCCCAAACTATAACTCCTTGGTGTTTATATTAGTGGTACAATATACATCTTTACCTTTTCAGTCTTTAAAACATAGTAAGCCATTTCTTATGTAGTATAAGAAATTCAAGAATCTACACTTCTTTTCTCTCCACTTCTTTTTGTTAAAAACTCATAATTTGTTGTTAATGTTTCTTTAAGTTATTCGATTTTCACTTCTACCTTAAAGAAATTTAAATAATTTAGAAAGCATTTTATAGTTACTTGCATAGTTAACAATTGCAGTAACCATCGCTTATTATGGTGCTCCAGATTTCCAGCAGTTTCTACATGCCTGAAGGACTTCTTTTAACATTCTTTATTATGAATTATTCCAATTTTCACACACTTGAAGGAAACATCTACCTTCATTTGTAAAAGTATTTTTGGTGAATATAGAATTCTAGGTTGCACAGAGTTTTTATTTGTTTTTCTTCAGTACATCAAAGATGTTTTACTGTTTTCTGCACATATTATTTCTCATGAAAAACCTAACATCATCATCTTTGTTTTTCTGCTCATAACTCTCTTCTCGGATTGTTTTTAAGATTTCTTGTTATCATTGGTTTTCAGAACTTTAATGATGTTGTGTCGTGGTATCTTCTATTTCTTCTACTTGATCTGTTGAACATTTGGGATCAATGGAATTTATAATTGGCATCAAATTTAGAATGCAGCTATTATTTCTTCAGATATTTTTCCTTCTCCTTTTCTCTATGTAACATATATCATAACAACCAAAAATTTCCCTGAGCATTAATGTTCTCTTTGTTTTTCTAGTCCAATTTTTTCTAGGTATTTCCATTTGGACAGTTTCTAACACCATGCCTTCAAATCCACTAATCGTTTCTTCTCCAGTGTTTAACCTGCCATTGTTCCCAACAGGTGAAATTTCCAGTTCAGAAACTGTAGTTTTCGCCTTTAAAACTTTGAGTTTCTTTTACTATGCTCACGTCTCTATGAATGTATTCAGTTTTTCCCGTAGAGTTTTCAATATTATGATAGCATTAAAAATATTTCTAAAGGTCTTTGCTAATTCTATCACATGCATCATTTCTGAACTAGTTTCAAATTATGTGTCCTCATTATGATAGTTGCTGGGTCACTTCAGTTTTTAACATGTATGTGCTTAAGTGTTCGGTTTTTGGATTTTTAAATTTTTATTTATTATTTTTATTTTATGTGTGTGCATGTATTGCCTGCATGTAAGTAAGTACACCCATGTCATGCAATGCCCGTGGAGGTCAGAAGAGGCTGTCAGATCCCCTGGGACTGGAGTTATGGACAGTTGTTAGCTGCCATGTGGGCACTGTGATTCAAATCCAGGTCTTCTGCAAGAAAATCAGTGTTCTTAACTGCTGAGCCATCTCTCCAGCCCCTCTTTTTTTGGATTTTTTAAAGGCTTGGATGCTTTGACTTTTTGCCACTCATGAATTTTACCTTGTTGAATCTGGATTCTTCTATTGCTATAAAAATTATTGAACTTTGGGAACACGATTATGCTGTTTGAAAAGCTTGAGTATGTTATTTCAAACTTTTTATGTGAAATCAGAGCAGCATTTACTCTCGAATTCTCAAAGGCCCCATGGATGCTGAGGCTGGCCATTCTGGCTTAAGAGAATGTGAATTATATATTCTGCACCCTGGGTGAGAACTTCCACCTTTACCTTGTCTAGCAATGCTTTCATCAGCCTCACATAGCTTTTTCCTGTGCACAGTACTCAGTTAAGAGGGATCTCTGGAAAATCTCTAAGTGTTTCTTTCCCCCACCACCTTCATTGTGGCCCCCTACTGTCCTATATTCTGGATTCCCAGCTCTAGCTATCAAACTCGGGGTGATAGGAGGCTCTGCTCGGTTCTTGCTTTCTGCACTGTGCTCTGGAAAGGATGCCGAAGCAATAAGCTGGGGGCAACTCCCTATCTTCATTTGTATTGTGCATCACAGCGAGCTCTATGACACTTCAAGATGGTTGTTTCATAAATTTTATCTAGCTTTTAAGTTGTTTCCCGTGGGATGATAAATCAAGCCTTTGTTACTTACTCTTGGCTGAAAATAGAGCTCCTCATGTTATTCAACAAGTTCTTTGTCTCATGTGTTCAGGTGCCTTTATACTCTTTTATGGTAAAGTGGTCCTTACTCATATTTTCTTATATCAGCCCCTACTCAGAGGTTTCAAAATAGACTTGAATTTGTTGAAATGAAAGACATTGTAGAAGCCAGACGTGGTAATAAACAGCTTTAATCCCAGCATTTGGGAGACAGAGGCAGGCAGATCTTTATGAGATGGAGGCCAGCCTGGTCTACAAGCTAGTTCCAGGCCAGTGGGGATTACAGAGAGATCCCATCTCAAAAAAAAAAAAAAACTGGAGTCATGTCTGTTTGTCCATGGAAAAGACCACCACATTGGGTATAATTTACAAAGTTTGTTTGTAGAGGAAGGAGTCAAGAAGGGGCATAAAGAGGATTTTGATTCTCTGTTATATATAATTCTTCAGGATCAGGAAGCAGTATTGGTTCCCCAGGTGTCTTGGGACCCAAGACTAGGAATGGCGCAGGGCCCACACTAGGATCAGTGCCCTTCAGCCAGCATTTCTGGGTCCTCTGTGACACCCAAGGTCGAAATGAATCAGGCAAAATACTTGCCCTAATACAAGCAATCTAAGAAGAGAGATAGGCTTAGGAGAATTCGTGGATATACAGTATAAAAGTACAATGTAAGCCAGGCATGGTGGAGCATGCCTTTAATCCAGACATTGGGGAGACAGAGGCAGGCAGATTTTTAGGAGAGGGGGGCCAGCCTGGTCTACAAGCTAGTTCCAGGCCAGGGGGGATTACAGAGAGATCCCATCTCAAAAAAAAAAAAAAACTGGAGTCATTTAGTCTCCTTTTGGCATCACATATGTAAAAAATGAAGAGTAGATAGATTAACCATACAACTACTTAATGGCAGTGGAGCCAGTAACCAGTTTCAGGGTCACCTGTGACCAACATAATGCCCTGAAGTTCTGTGGCTTATATCAGAAAAACTTCCCTGGAGATGAGGAAGACTCCAGATATATAGTCCAGAGCGTGATCATTGATGAATGCTAAAAGTTTATCTAATCTTTAAATGTGTCAAGTTATCTTTCCTATTAGAAGATAAATATCCTTAGCCCTAGTGGAAAAGAAAGGGGTTTCTCTAGAAGGAAAACTGGTAACAATGGAGGCCTAACTGTGGGTCCTCAGGTGTCTCAAGAACTTTTACTGCACTTTTACATGGACTGTTGGTGGAGCCATTGGCAGTTCCCTGAAATCTGGGTGCTTGTCTCTATTCATGGGGTGTATGTCATCCTGGATACTCTGAACTCCTCCTCTTGATCTTTATCACTAAAAAGTGGATATGGATAAGTGATTAGAGATAGAGTCTTCCCTCTTACTAAGAATTTTAGGGAATCTTCACTCCAATTAGAATTTTTTCTGGACAGGAATGGTGGCTTACACCTGTAATCTCAGCATTTGAAAGGTGGAGACCAGAAGTTCAGAATTTCAAGGTGAGTTTGAGGCCAGCCTGGGCTACAAGAGACCCTGTCTCAAAATTATGAAACAGTTTTGTGTTCATGTGAGTGGACAGATGGACACAAGGGGGTGGGGCATGTGTGGAGGTTAGAGGTCAGTCTTTGGAGTCATTCCTCAGGAACTTTGTTTTTGAGATAAGTTTTTCCAATGGGACTTGGGCTTGCCAGTTTGGCTAGACTGCCTGGCCAGCAAGCCCCAAAGGTCCTCCTTTCTGCACCTTCTCAGTGCTGAGATTATGAACTCATACTACCACACCTGACTTTTTATATGGCTTCTGGGGATCAAATTCAAGTCCTTGTACTTGCAAGGTAAGCACTTTACCTACTGAGCTCTCTCCCTAGGCAAAACAGTTTTCAAAAATCTTAAAAAATAAGAATACTTTTTTCTGAATGTGGATAGATTTTTTTTCCATCATAGTCAAAATATCAAAAGAAATCCTATTACCTGGAAGATTTTCTATGTAGTATATTGCTTGACCATGACTCTTTCCCCCATTACTATAATATGTACTTTCTTCAGGTCAATGAAGACTTTTAGCATAAATATCTTACAATATATAACATAATAGGAATTATTCTTCTTTCCCTGTGTGTTGGGAAACCTCTGATTTCTTATGCTTGTTCTACCCTATCTTGCTCAAATTACCTTACTTCATATAAAGTTAACTTAATTTTTAGTTAACTTAAGTGTCAGTAAATGATAATTCCCCTTTGCTCACAGAAAATGTCTTGGGAATCAGAAAGCTATGCTTAGAACAAAGCTGTGATTCCATTAAAACATGAAATGTAAAGGAAGATGAGTATGCAGAGACTCCAACTAATAGTTGTGACTTTACAAACAGCTGTCCTTGGGCAGCAGTTTTGCTCTATCTGCCCAGAAAGGGCAAATCAGTGGACCAGTTCGAGCCCATTCTCTTCAGCATCAGGAGTACTTACTGGTAGTCCTTCCCAGGCTCCCGCTACTTTTTTGACTGTGGAGTTTATAAAATTAAAGTTGAAGGCTGCAGTTTCCTCTAAATACTTGGTGCAAAATAAGAATTGGTCTACATTTTGCTCAAATAATCACAAAAAAATCAATTAAAGTTAAAATGTGTTGGGGCTTATGATCATTCACATTAATGAATTTCTTTTTTGAGACTACAATGGTACTGTAGAAACAGTTCACTGTCATTTTAAACCTCAGTATTTTCCTAGGCTAGTGTTAGACAGTGTAATAAATTCTTTTATACAAGGCAGTGGCAACAAGCTGTGGCTACCAGGCAATGGAAGGATCACCAAGGTACTGTCCTTGTTGGAAGCCCTGATGTTCTGTTGGTTAGGTGTATGAAAAGTATTTCCAGTTTATGATGTTTTCCATTTACATTTATCTGGACATAAACATACCAGTAATTGAAGAACATCTACATATGGACAGACAGATCTCCATATAACTATACAGATACATTATATAAATGACCTATCAGGCCTATTACAAAACGTACTCATAAACAGCGTGAACTTTAAAGTCGTGGCAGGTCCGGACTTGAGTCTCGACTCTGCCATTTACTAGAGGTTTGACTTTGGGCAATACCCTGATCCTCTCTAAACGTCAATGTCTTCAACTCCACAAGAAAAGGCCTTTAAGTCCATACCTCCTTGAACTGCTTTACGAAACTGCATGAGATGAAGTCTTTCTGGGTAGAAGTGCACTGAGTAGACCTAGGCCTCAGTCATGTTCACTTAGAGCAATACCCCAGTACTCTATGTTCTTACATAGCACCAAGCAAAGAGTGCTAATACTCTCACAGGTTGCAGAGTTAACTTGCTTTATTTGGGGTTTTCTTTTAGACACCTCATTCAAAAACTCTATAGCTATGTGATGCTTATCTCACATAGCTAAACAAATTATCATTCATCTTTTGTAACACACTAGATGCTCCAAAAGTAGAATTTCCGTTATCCATAGTAAGTGCAAGTAATTTCTAAGTCTAAACTTTTTAAATTCTTATTGCATTTTTTAGCCTGTATTAGAATCTTACATTATTTTTAAGTAGACAATTCATGGGACTTGGTCACATTTATAGTTTACACACACACACACACACACACACACACACACACATTTAAAAATCTCTGGCTACATTAAAAATCAGCATGAATTTAGGAACATATTGCACCTTATGCCTGTGAATCTTAAATTTAGGAGTGATCTTGCTATATAATTCTGGCTTTTGCCCTCAAGATGTCACCCCCAGAATAGAAGTCTCCATTAGCAGGGCACCTCAGTCTATCTTTGGTTGCTGCAGGTGGTCTCAGTTCCTGGCTTAGTGGGCTTCTGCACATAGCTGGTTGAGCATCCTCACAACATGTGCAGCTTGTTTCTTTAATTTTATTGACCAATGAGAGCAAGCAAAGTAGAAGTCACAACACCTTTTATGATCTAGACTCAGAAGTCACAGACCATGAGTGCATGTCAGAATTTTTCATCACTGATATCTGACACACAGTGTAAGGGAAGAAGGATTATTTTGACTCATTGTTTCAGGGGTATCAGTTCACGGTAGGCTAGTTCCATGTTTCTGAGCCCCAAGTAAGGCAGCACCTTATACCTAAAGGCTGTTCAACTCATGACAGTCAGGAAGCAAAGAGATTGAATGTTTGTGCTCGCTGGCTTCCTCCTTCCCCTTTTATTCCATCCAGATCCCAGTCTATGGGATGGTGCTGCTCACACTCAGAGCAAGTGTTTGACCACTTAATTTTCCCCTCTGAAAAACGTTCTTAGATACACTAAGGTGTGATCCAGTAACCCCTTCAGTACTTCTCAATACAATCAAGTTGGCAATCACAATTAATCATCATATCAGGAAACCAAAATGCCCTCATGACCAATCAGGTCAGTACTGTTTAAAGCTGTGAGTAGCTACCCAGTGGCACAAATATCAGAAGGTGGGATTATTCAAATCGTTTTGAAACTACATCTTGGTCACTGAAACCTAGCTACATCAATCAGGTTTACACTATATCCATGTTCAATGACTTCTAGTCATGTGTAATGCCTTTCACTGAAATATGAGTTATTAGCATGAATGTAACATGTAATTGCATTGCAGAAACTGAAGTTCATGACAACGTTCCTTAGCTGTTTCTAGAGAGTGCCCAGGAAGCCTTTCCCAAGTAAAATCTATCCACTATTGTCAATAGTTCACCAGTTTTCACTCTTTTGTCAGTGAGTCCTACAAACACTTGTGAGACCATATGGAAACATATCCCTTTTAGTGACAGTGCCCCAGCTGAATCCCTTCCTAGACAGCACTTCCAGATGCTTCTCCTGCTCTGCCATAAAACCTGCCTCTAATGATTATAAGAACTTTTGAGCTATCAATCCCAGCAACCAAGCAGTCATGCAGTCAGTGTGCATGGATTCTCTGCCACTGTGCTAGACTCTGGAGACACAATGAGAGCAAGAGATTCATGGTCTGTGCCCCAGGGTTGGCAGTCCAGAATTCTCTACCACTAGACTTATGTGGCCAAGCCAAGAATCCATGGGTCTTATTGAGCTGTTCTAGCAGAGCTCCCTAAAGAGTCCTTGCTTATTCCCCAAGTATATCACATAGCTAGCCCTTCCATTAGCCCAATACCTTAGAGCTATTGTCCCAGTTAGAATCACATAAGATCCATGAAGACTGCTAGAAAACAAATTCACATAATATACTTCTGCCCTACTCAGAGGTCCTCTTTCTTCCAACATCTAAGCCTTTGCTATTGGGCCAACTTTACGTGCTGGGGCCATGTTGTCCTTACATTGGCATCTCTCAAGAAAGAGTCCCCAGAATAACATAAAGTAGCCTCTTGGGGTGAGTGCTCACCCCAGATTTCTGCTGGACCTTCACAAGCATTTGCATTCTACATCAGTAGCAAGTTTTAGAGTCTTCTAGTGTGAGTGTAGAATTGAACAGCTCAGTGCTGTCTGCTCCCTGTAAAGCCCATGAAAGTAATTGGTGAGGGGTAAACAAATAGAAACCAAAGCATTATAGGTATGAACCAAGAGAAAAATGGAAAGTAGCTCAAGAAACAGCAATAGTATACTCAGATTTTATAAATAGAACTATAATCAAATAACCTTTCAGAAAAGGGAAAATTAGAATCTAGATACCTGTAGGAGGGGAAATCAAAGTAACCCAATTAATGACATTGAGCTGTAGGAAACTCATGCTTGGAGAGACAAAAACAGAAGTTCTAGGTTGTTCTAAAAAACACTTAATCTCCTCTATCCCCTCCACCATTTCCCCTCACAACCACTACCGTTCTTCTCCCATACCCCACAGTCCTCAATAAAACCAAGAAGTTCAGGAGCTGGGATCATCTGGTAGACCCTAGAATATGACTGAATTTTTTTCATAAAAGAGGAACTATCCAGTAGAGGTGACCACTGAAAAAAGATCCACCTACACCCCATCTTGGCATTCTTCTCCCAGTCAGAATGTTATCCCATTAGCAGTTCAAATAAACTACTAAGAGTATCAGCACCAGCATTCTCTGGCACAAAGTTGAAAGAGATAATCTCTGTAAATCTCTGGAAAGAGGTAGTAAGCCTTCTGGATGGTATTTACTTTTTCAAGTAATTACCCTGATTGTAACTTAGGCTTTCCTCACTACATCAGCTGGTCCATGGCACTATTCCACAGAATCCTACCTGCTCCTGACATCCATGGCATGGAGGTCATCAAGAAACAAACAGGCTTGTGCTCTGAGAAAATTCAATAATGAGAAGAGAGATCCTTTTTCTTTGATAGAGTGCCATGTTTTTGTCTTTGTTTTTAAAGACAGGGTCTCCCTAGTAGCCCTAGCTGGCCTGGAACTTACTATGTAAACCAAGCTGACCTCATTCTCACAGAGATCAGCCTGCTTCAGCCTCCCAAGTGCTGGGATGAAAGTCGTGCACCACAACATCTGTTAGAATGCCATGATTTATAAAAACTTGTTTAATTGTTTCTGAGTAATATTAGCTATGAATACTTCTAATGTGAAGAAACTTCAAGTGTCCTTCCTCGGGGACGGTTCACCTTATATTTCAAGACAGGGTTTCTCACCAGCCTGGAACTCATCAACTAGACTAGTTAGGCTAGCCAGAGACCCCAGGAATCCATGTTTCCACCACCCCAGCACTGAGATGACAAGCACATGCCATTATGCCTGCCTTCTTAGCATGAACTCTGGACATCAAGTTCAGGTCCTCAAGTTTCTGTGGAAAGCACTTTACTAATTAAGCCATCTCCCCCAGCCCTTTCTTTTGTTTTTACTATTCAGAAAATATTTCAGAACAAAGTACTTCCATTTGGAATTGCTCTTCGGGGATGTAGTAAGCTTCAATATTCACCATTCTTACTGCTTACTGTGCCTTCTCTAGTATCTCATTGTCTTTTATTCCCCATTCAATGTTGTTGGTGTTGCTCAGGGGTTTTATGCTGCTACAATGTGCTACTGTTGTCTGCCTGTATTTCTTTAACGGCATCATTTTGAAAAACTGGCAGTGCAACAAGTTAGCATCTAGGTTAGAAAATTTCTTTGAAAAACAACTTCTTAAAAATATCTAGAGTGGTTTTTATTAAAATGTTATCAGAACACACAGGCTTCTTAGTGTACAGAACAATAGCTATGCTGTCATAGACAGCAGGCGTGTCCTCAGTAAAATCTCCTGTCTCAATTCCCAACCCCAGAGCACATAAACTTGGATGTGACCTTGCCAAATGTCTTCAAACTTAACTGACTTCTCCAGATTAAATTGCCATCATTCCAAAAAGGAACCAGCAATCACAAAATGCACTTGGAATGCTTTATTAACACTAGTCCAATTGTCTTTATGTTTAAAAAGCTGAAATAAACTCTTTCCATATGGCAAAATTTTCAAATTAAATTTTATTTAGTTAACCTAATGTTGAAGAACAATGAAACTAGTACCAAAGCATCATAAAGAATTTGAAATGGCATTAAATAGCATCTAAGCTTCAGATATACTCTTAATTTTACAAACCTCTCAACAAGTAAACGTAGTCATTACACATATACTTGGCAGACATTCGGTTAAAGCTAATGTGTTGAAATTGTAGATAACCAAAACACTAAATCAAGACAACTCACTTCTTTTTGCTTAAACTAAAATCTCTGGGGGCACAACTTAATATCATGTTATTCTCAATACAGTAGTTACTAAAGATGAAAACCAAATGCCATCACTGAGCTTATCCAGCTTCTGCCAGTTGAAGTTACTTTGCCCTAGGCCCCAAAATTCAGATCCATCACACTGGGCCCATCTTAGCCAGAGAACTGTACTGGAGCCTGATTCTTGGCTGCTGGGATTCACTTGCCTGGAATGTGCACATCCCTTGGTGTGGCATACATTCATCATCGTCATACTGGTGAATGTGAGTTCCACTGCATTCTGCCCCCAGTTGCACTGAACTACTTGCATTTCATTGCTAGAATAGACCAAGTTCTCACTCACAGTGCCTATTTTTGGCACACATAACTTTCCCCCACTCAAATGTCTCTCTCCACTTCTTTACCTTCTTAAACAACCCTTCTCTATTTCAAGATTCAAGCTACCTGTTACAGCTTTTGGGACTTCTCTTCCTACTTGCTAGGTTAGCCTGTTAGGTACTGTGGCTCCCCTCTTTGCTCTAATAGAACACAGAGTTATAATGCCTAGTTGGTACTTATTCAACTCTTTCCACTTTGAGGTTGGGTCTTACTAACTTCTTATTCTCAGTAATTAGTGCAGTGTTAGCACATGATGAGAGCTCAAATAAAATATCAGCTTCCAGAGACCCAGTATCTAATAGACCCAGTTGAACCCAGGGTGTTGAGGCAAGCCTTCCTCCTCTAACTAATAGCCATGGGCTGATACAGTTTGGTCTCCCCACATATATGGCAGTGGCAGCTCTCTTCATTTCTGGGCCCTCTTCTGGGGCCCTGGTTGTGAATCAACAGCTCTTAATTCGCATTCTGTCCCCTGCCCCATGTAGATTTTCTACCATGCCCTGTCCCCTACTGCCTGACTCTAACCCAACACACAGAATATCTCTCCTCGTATATAAATTCCTGCTGAACTATACTTCTATTTACTGTTCCCTTTGGAAAATGAGTACCAAGTCATGTTCTAGATTGTTCAGGGTCAAGCCTACTCCTGGGTTAATTTTCTAAGACCCTAAGTACACACAGTACAGCTCCCACCAAACAATATATAATCAACTTATATTTACTTTACCTTTTATTCTTTATCGGAGATAAATATAGGCAACGGTGTAATGTACTGAACTCAAAAGAAGAAAAGCAAATTCCCTAAAGTAGAAAGATGCATAAATGGTCACTGCTTTCCTTTAATTCAGTGCATCTGACTATAACTTGAAACAAACGTTGCTTTATCCAACAAATCAAGATATAAAGTGTCTTTTTCTCAGAGGAATCATTCCTTCCAGGGATGTATCCAAGCCAATATGCTAACATAAGAGGAAATTCATTCTGAAAACTTACTTGGGGTTCCCCTAAAACTTTTCTTACAGTGGCTGGAGAGTGGGTGGGAGCTCCCCTGAACAAGCATGAGGATCTGGGCTTAGGTAGCACCTGTGTAAAAATGAGCATGGTCATGTACATGTAACCTCAGATCTGTGAGTACAGAAAAAGGAGTGTCACAGGGGCTTGCTGGCTGCCAGCCTACCTCCAGGTTCAGTGAGAGATTCCATCTTAAAGGAATAAAATAGAAAACCGATGGCCCTCACACCCCATACATAGGTGTGCATACACCACACATACACAAATAGCTGATAGCTAGGTTCAGAAATAAAATACACCTTTGGAACAAATATGTACCATCATTAAGAATGCTCATATTAGGGAGCTACATGTCCTTAACTAAAGGAAATAGTTAATATCAGGGGTAAACTTGTATGACTGCGACCATTAGGACAAGTGTGCAACCTCCTCAAGTGGTTACTTTGCAAAAGACTCCAGATTATACATTTTCTTTCTAGGCCATACATTTTAATGTAGAAATTCTAGTGTTCCGACATTTAAAATTATCTTAGATTTTCCTTTTCTTCTTAAATAATTTAAAGTATTGCGTTATTTTATTCAAGAATCATACATTGAAAGAAATATATCACAAAACTATTTAAACTAATACTTTCTGTCTTATTACTTTTCCTGATGCTCTGATAAAATACAGTAAATCAATTTAAGGAGAACACATTTATTTTGGCTCTCAGCCCACGGATACAGTCCATCATGGCAGAGAAGCCATGTTTGAAAGGTGGTAAGGGAGCTGCTCATATTGGGTCCACAGTCAAGAAGCACAGATGGATGAATTAACGCAGCTCAAAAACCTTTCTCCTTTTTATTCATTCTAGGAAAAGGTGTTGGCCACATTTAGGGTGAGTCTTCCAACCTCAATTAGAAAATTCCCACCTACTCAAGAAAATTGCTCACAGGCATACCCAGAGCTAACCTAATTTAGCTAATCCCTCACAGTGGTGCCCAGAGGATCCCTCCTACAAGATTCTATGTCCTATGATGTTGACAATATAAACCATCACATCTTCCAAATATAAAATCCCCATTGCCCGATAGTGTCAATCCATAATGTTGTGTGTGATATTAATTGGGATTAGTTCATTAGGGGAGAGATAAGGGAAGTATTCATTTCTTTTTCTATAACAGTGATACCTGTTTCCAAACATTGACAGTTATATATAGAAAAGGCCAAAGTACTTTCATTTAACGGATGTCACCCTCAAGGCTCCTTTCTTGACATCTCGTCTCCTGTTTTGTATGCCTCCACTGTGTTACCTTTGGGCAGGGTACGGCATGGTGGGCTCCATCCACTGCCAACCTGCTGTGAGCTTCACATTGATCCCTCAGTTATGGGCTTCACAAACGCTTTTTTCTAATGATGGAGAAATCAAAGTGGGCCCTACCATGGAGGGCCTGTGTGCTTCTTCCCTGTCTTCACAAGTCTTTTGTCATTTTTCCAGTGTGTTAATATAAACATCCAGCCCAGCTCTGAGAGAATACATAATAATTCATGAATAAAAACCAGCAAAGCATCAAGGTCAGTGCAGCAGGATGAGTTACTGGGTTTTCCAACCTAAAGCTGGAACAGTGAGGCTGGTGGACTGGTGTTTCTCCTGCTGGGTTTTTGTTGTTGATTTCTCCCTCAGTGCTTTGTTTTTCCTCATTTCTACCTGAGTTCATCTGTTAAAATGACACTGAAGGCTTTAGAGATGGCTCAGTGGCTAACAGCACATACTGCCTACACATACTGTACCTGAGTTCAGTTCCCAGCACTCACATTGGGTAGCTCACAAATACTTGTAACTCGGATCATCTAGGGTGATCCGATTCCTCTGGCCTCTATGGGAACTTGTGCTCACATACACAAATCCACACACCGACACACATGTATGCATATAATTTAAAATAAGATAAATCTTTAAAATGAAATTACAGTGAAGAAGTACCACCTGGGGGGTCTCTAGGATGTATAACATTTGAGACATAACCACCTTTCTTCTCTTCAGGTTACCCTTTCCCTCTAACCAACTAGAAGTCACCACAGATTTCTCCTACTCGGTTTGCTGAGAAAGGAACAATTCACTCTCTGTGCACATTATCCTGCCCTTAAAACAAGTATTGGCCTTTCGGATTATGATTCAAGCATCCTCCAGTATGAGTCAACTGTTGCCACACAGCAAACAAGGCCGGCCTCAGTGGCACACCATCTTAAGTATTTCTTGTTCATTGGTGATCTGGGGTATTCTGCTCCATGTGCCTCTCATTCTCATGCCTGTAGGCCAGCCTTGGCATGTTCCTCTCAGCGGGGTGATGAAATGCAGAAAGGCAAGCTTGTGCTCCTCTACCCCAGCACATTCCTGGATCTTGCTCTGTCACATGGATCAGCATCTCATTGGCCAAAGTAAGCCACAGACTGGGATCAAATTCAAGTAGAGTGGAAATATCCCACACCTTACGTGAGAAGAACAATTATGTTTACACCAAAAAGTACACAGGGAGGAGTAAGTACTGGGGTCAATAATTCAATCTTCTGCATGCTCAAACATCACCAACTTGTAGATACTAAGGATAAAATTATAATAATAAAACTTTGTAGGTTTACATTTCAACAACCCAATATGCCACCTGATGGGCAGTTCTCTGCCCATGTTCAAGGTTCTTTGCTTACTAACCAGTCAGAGAAAATCCAGTGGAATGCATGGGGATGACTATGAGTGTTTGTGTGTGTGTGTATGTGTGTGTGTGTGTGTGTGTGTGTCTGTATGTGTCTGTGTCTCTGTGTGCATATGTCTGTATCTATGTGAGTGTGTATATCTATATCTCTGTGTGTATCTGTATCTATGTGTGTCTCTCTGTATTTCTGTGTGTGTATGTCTACATCTGTCTGTCTGTCTCTCTCTCCCTCCCCATAGGTGCGTGTTGTATGTGTGCACGCACACGTGCAAATCAGAGAAATTCACTTGGAATGCAAGGGGTGACTGTGTGTATATCCGTGTGCCTGTGTGTTGGTGTGTATGCATGTATCATGTGGGGGCATGTACATGTGTGTAGAGACCAGAGGTCAATGTCAGGTGTCTTCCTGGATTGCTCTCCATCTTATTTTTTGAAACAGGGTCTCTCACTGCCCCTAGAGCTCACTGATCAGCTAGACTGACTGGCCAGCATGTTCACGGGATCCTCCTGTCAATGTGCCCGTCCCCTCAGTGCCAGGGTTACAAATGTGCCTCACCACACGCAGTGTTTTATGGGGGTCTGGTGCTAGAACTCATGTCATCATACTTGTGTGACAGGCACTTTACTAACTGAGCCATCTCTTCAGGATTGTGGGCTTGGGGGACTTTTACGTTCTTTCATCTGTCCGGGCTATGGTTTGTGTCTCCTGCATCACTAGACTAGCCAGCAACATTCCTCCTCCAAGCTACTTTCCAACCATCAGCTGCCTCTGGAACCTTAATTTACCTTACTCTTAATTTTCCCCCATAGTTCAAAGGAGATGAAACACAGGAGTTAATCAAAGCTTTGAGGAAAGACAATGCCATACAAGAAGTAAGTTAGAATTCACTCTTAGATGTGATTCACAGCCCACAGGTCATTCTTCCTCTGCCTCTTGGCCTGGCTACTAGCTTGTCTCAGAGGACAGGGCCATGACCACCGAGTCAATTGGAAATACCAAAGAGGATGACCAATCCCTTAGCACCTAGGCCCAGAGAGAATTCACACTCTCCTCATCCATTGTCACATGCCCACTCCTATACATACTGACTTTTCAAAGGATGGTTCGCAGCAAGAATAGGCCTCTCTCTTCATGGAAGAGCAGGCCTCATATTCTCAAGTGCCTCCACTGGGCAAAGTTTCTACCGTTAAAATTTTTTGAGAATCAGGGCTGGAGAGATGGCTGTGTGGTTAAGAGCATTGGCTGTTCTTGCAGAAGACCTGAGTTTGGTTCCCACCACCTATTGGGTGGCTAACAACTGTCCACAACTCCAGTTTCAGTGAATTTGATATGCTTTTCTGGCCTCCACTGGCATGGCACAACATGGGTACAATATGTGTAGGTAAAACACTTATATACATAAAATAAATCAATAAAAATTTTAAACTATTTTGAGAATCATCATTTAAAAGAGGCTTATGTGAAATTTGTGTTTATTTCTCTGTTTCTTATGATTAACTATATTTCAAAATAATTATTCTCGGGGGTGGAGAGATGGCTTAGCAGTTAAGAACACTGGTTGTTCTTGCAGAAGACCCGGGTTTGAATCCCAGCACCCACATGGCAGCTAACAACAGTCCATAACTCCAGTTCCAGGGGATCTGACGTCCTCTTCTGTCCTCCATGAGCATCACACAACACGGGTGCACTCACCTACATGCAGGCAATACACCATACACATAAAATAAAAACAACAATTAAAAAATGTTTAAATAAAATAGTAATTCTCTAAGTTGTTGTTATTTACCTAAAAGTTAAAAGAAATATATTTTATTTTAGTCAGAACCCAGTTTCAGAGCAATTGTGAAGCGAGGTATGTTGATACAAACCTGCAATTCCACCAGTCAGGAAGCTGAGAAAGGATGATCCTGAGTTCAAGGATGTGTAGCAGGTTTCAGGTCAGCCTGGGAGACAATGCAAAACCCAGTCTCAAAAAACCAAAACTAAAAACAAACAGAAAAGCAACTTCAGAAATAATCAATCCCAATAGCCTATGACTTATAACCACTATGGTTTACTCTAGGTCACGTCACATCACTTATAGGCTGGCTAACGATTCACAGTTTTCTTCAGCATGTCTACAGATCAAGGCCTAAGCTAACATACATCCACATTACACATGATATTGGCGGGACAGAGGATGAGGACAGAGTACTAATACACATTTTCACATACACTCACATTCCATTAACTAAAAAATCACATGGCCAAGCCTGATGCTAGTTGGGTCCTAGTCTCTTTTCCTGTTGCTATGTAGCCTGACAAAAGCGACTCCAGGGAGAAAGTTTATTTCAGCTCACAGTTCAAGGGGGCAGTCCTTTATAATAGGAAGTTAAGGCAGCAGGAGCTTGAAGCAGCTGGTCAAATCATCAGTCTAGAACAAGAGTGCTCAGCTCCTTTTGTTCATTTTATGTAGTCCAGGATCCCAGTCAGGGAACAGTGCCACCCAGAGTCAGTACTTCTCCCCACCTCAATTAACATAATCAAGATAATCCCCACGGGCGGTGTGCCTGGCTTGTCCCCTAGTGGGTCTGCACTCTGTCAACACAATGTTGACAACAGTATCACAGACAGAGAAGGATTCCCATCCCAATGGTTGGTGCTTACAGTCACAGAGACAGGGCAAAGTCACTAGGATACAGACACTGAGCAAGAACACATTCAATGGTATAGAACACATTCTATTTCATAGGTATTTAATGTCTACTTCACATATACACATATATGTATTAAATATGATTCTAATGCCTCTCTGTTTTTTTCCCAAATATCCTTGATGTTATATATCTCTCCTTCCTCCATCTCTCTCTGTACTATCCTCTCTCCCCATCCCCAGTTAAAACTCCTGCCATATTTCCCATTTCCCAAAACACCATATGCTCTTTCTTAATTGTGAATTCTAGCTCAAAATCCATAGAAGTGAGTACATAACCCACAGTAACCACAGACACCAGGAAAGTAGAAAGAAACCTTGGGGGAGGGGAGAAGGCACTCTAGAGAATAGTAAGACTCAGTGCAATCAGTATACTGTATATAAAAGCATCATTATAGGTCTACTGCTTTGCAACTCAAACCAGACTACAGTTCAGTTTTGTTTCTGTCACCTTTTATGTCATTTGGTGGCCTGCTCATCTTCTCTTTTGAGTATATCAGGGGTCTTTGAATATTCCGAAAGCCAGAATTTTATGTCCAACATTTTGTTGCTAATGATGAACCTCATTATCTTCATTCTCCTTCCCTGAATATAGATGTATGCATTGGTGTAATAAAAGTATGAAAGATGTAAAGATGTATTTGCACAGACATGCATCACACAGAGAGATATGAGAAAAGAGATTATTGCAAACACGATGCTGAACTGAACTTCTATTTATTCTCTTATATCAATATATTATCAAATCATTTTTATTTGCTGTTTCTCTTCAGTCTAAATTCATTAGGGAACGTGTGAAATATGGCAGCAATGATTTGAAGTCAATATTCTAGTTTTAGATAGATTGCTATGTACACAGTAATAGTCTTTTCGTTTGCTTCTTTGTGTGTGGTTGTGTATATATGAATTGGACACATGCATACCATCACACACACGTGAAGGTCAGGGGACAACTTTCAGGAATCAGTTCTCACCTTCCACCTTGTTCAAGATAGTTTCTGCCTCAGTGCTGTGTACTCCAGACTGGTTGGCCCATGAGTTTCCAGGCAATTCTAGCTCTACCTCCCATCTCAGTGTGGGAGTGCTAGGATTACAGGTACATAGTACTACACTGGACTGTTGACATAAGTAGATTAGCAAACACTTTTATCCACTGAGCCATCTTCCTGGCCCTAGTAATAACCTTTAAAGGATGTGACTACTATGGTATAAATATTCTCTTAAGCAATAAATGCTCAGGGTGATACCAATGCTGAAATTTCTTTGGTCAGTTCTTTTCTACATTGAAGTCACCAGAATCTGTGTATTCAAATACATTCGTGTGTGAAAACCTTCCACCACTCTTTGTGTTTACACCATGTATCGCTGCCCTTGCCAACCTTCTGATGAGTGGGTTTTTTTTTTATATGAATCTGCTTAAAGGATATTTGCCTTTATCCTTTTCTTATTCTTATTGCACCTTTCAGCTTAACTACAAAATCTTCTGGTTTCTGCCATTTTTATCCCACAGGACATGACTACTTCTCTTTAATCTTTCATATTCATCTGATTTGGCTTCCCACTATGCGTGGATTTCCTGTTTGGATTTAAGCTGCTTATAGAATTCTTATTTTGGCTAATTATTTTTAATTCTGAAAGCTGAGAAAAGAATAATATATACATCACTTTTTGCCACCTTGTTGCCCTCTAGAAAGTTCTGTTTCAGATGAAGGCATATGTGGCCTAAACAAATGTAGGTCCAGACAGTCACGTCATGATACATATGCCATCATCTTACAGGATACAGTAAAAGTTCCTAGACCTTCATTTCTCTTCCTCCACCTGCTACTTCACAAAATGAGAGGTGAACTTTGCGTTTCACTAGTCCAGGAAACCAAAATGCAGACAATGGAGGAAGGAAGGTGGAGGAAGCTGATATATACTTCTTTAGGTACAAACTTTCCTAGAGTTAAGAGAGTAGTTTTTAAGAGCAAATTTCCATAAAGACAGATACTAGGTGACAAAACATACAGATAAAACTATTTCATGGCATAGTTTATCCAGCATGATCCAGGCTCACCTAGGGAGTGACTTGCATGAAGACTAGCGGAAGGCGCAGTAAGTTCACATAGAACGCCTCCTCCTCCAAGGCACTTCTTTTCTCAAGGCAACTTGAACTCAACCAAATGCCATATTCTGATGTTCTGAGCAATGCTGAACAGAATCAGCAGATCATTTTCTATTCCTAGTGTGATCGAAGTTTTTGTCATTCATACTTTAACTTACGTTGCCACTGAACAATATGGGCCATAAACGTTCACTTTATTTTTCAGGTTACAATTAATTTACCCTAAATAGGCCAAATAGGCATAATAACTCCTTAGCAATAGTAAGACCATTTTAATGCTTCTGTTAAAGACAGAGTTACAGCTAGGTGTGGTGGCAAACTCCTTTAATCCAGCACTCGAGAGGCAGAGGAAGGCAGATCTCTGTGAATTCAAGGTCAGCCTGGTCTACATAGTGAGTTCCAGGCCAGCTCGGGCTACAGGGAGATGCTGTCTCAAAAAGAACAATAGTACTAATACTAATACTCCTAATAATAACAAAATAAAATAGAGTCATAGAAAAATAACTAGCAAGAAATGCTAATAATAGAACAAAAGAAAACAAACTTATTATCCTTTGGTAGACTTAGAGACTGCTACACAAACGTCAGGAAAACTTGAGAATTTAAATAGTCTCATCTAATAAAATTCCATTTTAATATTAAATATTAACATAGTTCACTTTATTTCTCTAATATTTCAATGAGCCATACCCAATTCCAATGACAATAATTGGTATTTCAACATATTATGATCTTTACTCAGATAATTACCAAAAAACCCAATAGGTTAAAGTGAATTAATATAAAGCACAGACTCAAAGAATCTTAAACTGAAGTTTGCAGATTTCCTATAGAGATTGGAAAAGCACTGTTCATACACTCAGCCAGGCTAATGCTTGAGCCTGGATTGTGACTATTCCTGTCACATCTTCAAACTTGCCACTCCACCAATTACCATCATGGATATATGTACATTACAGTAGTGTGTGTGTCCAATTCTTTCTTCTTTGCAGATCATTTTACTTTACCTATAAACATCCTCTACTGTATCAATGCTCAAGACTCAAAGAACAAAAAAAATTGCTATTCAAAGTGTTTCACTGTAATACTCTGCTTATCTATGAGATAGAGCAGTCTATTCACTGCTAACTCATTTTTAGTAGATAATGTCTATAAAATTCAGAGCAATATGCCTTCCTTGAAAGCACTCTGTTATTCTGTTTGTATATCCTTTGTGAAGGCTTTGTAAGTATTTTGGGACCAAACTTTTTCATTTACTATATTGATAACACACATTCATACTGCTACATGTCCCTAACGTTCATTTAGATCAACTAAATTATAATATTCCACTATGTAAATGTAATGAAATGTATCGATCCAGTCTCCTTTTAAAATATATTTAGGGATGTTGTAGGGATTTTTTTCTATTTGAAAATATGCTGTTGTTGAACAAAATTTGCTCAGGGATAAATATCTAGAAGTACAGTTTTAAAATCTCATATTCAGCTTAAAGTATAATACCACATGACTAGAGAGATGCATTAGTGTTTAAGAGCACTTGCTGCTCTTGCAGAGGACTTGGGTTTTTGGCTCCCAGAATTCACATGGCATTATGTAACTGTCTGTAACTCCAGTTCCAAGGGATTATCTTCTGGTCACTGAAGGCATCAAGCAATCATATGGTATACATACATTCATGCAGGCACTCACACATACACACAAAATAAAATATTTTTTTAAAAGAAACAATACACACATTGGGGCCTGCCTTTAATCCCAGCATGCTGGAGACAGAGGCAGGCAGATCGCTGTTAGATAGAGGCCATCCTGGTCTACAGAGCAAGTTCCAAGCCAGCTGGGATTACAGGGAGACACCAAAAAAGAAGAAATACTACCAAACAGTTTTCTAAAGAGACGGAAATACTTGTGCTCCCACCATGGTAAATAAGAAAATAATAAACCCTATTGATTCATTTATTTGCCAATATTTGACAATGTCTGACATAGTTTCCAATAAAAGTGACATAAAATGCTATAGTCAATATGTTGATGTTTGTATTTCCCTGATGACTATTGCTATTGAGCATCTTTTTATATATCTAATGGATATGAGTGCTTTCTCTTCTATAAAGTTCCTCTTCATATCTTTTGTGCATTTAATTATCAATTCTTTGAAATCTATTAGTTTTTATGATTAATTAGATATTCTTCTAAATTCTTCTTTTCTGAGTGTTTTTCTAAGTGCATTGCAGAAACGCTCACCCAGTCAGATGCTATCTACTCAAAACTTCCAAGGCTCGTATTGAATAGAAGTTTTTTCTGCAATTGACCTTTTTGTATACTCAATGTTTTGTGTGCTACATAAGAAATCTTCCATTTCAAAGTATAAAATACATTTTTTCTATTAAGATTTCTAATTTCTCAATTTTAAAAATTTATTTATTTAATAACCACATAATTAAAAGAAGCATTTCATTACAACTCCATTAACATATTCAATAAAAATTTCCAGAACTGAGATGCATCTATTTCAAAATTGGCTGTAAATTTTTAGGTTTACTTGAATTAATAGTTATACAATATTGTTCTCAGTATAAACCCTATAAGACATAAAATTAAATGAGGTTTTAACCTCTAAAAAAGATCTCTATTTCATTTTTTAAATACACAGTTTCATAGAGAAAAATTCACTTTTAATGCAATGGACACTAAGATGTTTGCACATGCATTTCTAATCTCTATATATCTGATTATTATAAGTCATAGTTGTTACTTTCTGAGATCCTTCACATCTGAACATGGATATAAAGTCATCAGGTAGATTTCAATGGTAATGTTTTTCACATCTAATAATTACTAAGGAGCTTTTTATTATTATGCTTTGAAGAATTTTTTTTAATTTATTTATACACCCACTTCCCAGGTAGCACCCTCCCATAGCCTCCCTCCCCCAACTAGAGCCCTTATAC
>NW_008340640.1:356854-357964 GCF_000622305.1 Nannospalax galili
AACACACGCCAGAGCAAAGATATATCTCTTTTAAAAACTGGCTGTAAATTTTTAGGTTCACAGATGAATTAATCCAGTTATAAAACATTGGACTCAGTATAAACCCTGTAAGATATAAAATTGAGTGAGTTTTTACCCTTTAAAGAAGATCTCCATTTCAAGATATGCTGTTTCCTACATTTTTCATATTATTTTTCATTTATTTTTAGAAGATGTATGTCATTATAGCTTTAACATGCCCAATAACAGTTTCCAGAGCAGACACAACTCCTTCAAAAGTGTCTATAAAATTTCTAAGTTCGCCGTTGAATCAATGCAGTTATACAATACTGAACTAAGTATGAGCCCTATAAGACATAAAATTGAATGAGTTTTTAACCCTCAAAAGAGACCTTCCATTTCATTCTAAACTATACTGTTTCTTACAGAAAGACTCATTGTTTCTGCTACTAACAATGAGATGTTGGCGCATGCATGTCTAATCTGTACGTATCTGATTATTACTAGGCATATTTGGTTGCCCTCAGATCCTTGGCACCTGTGTATGTCTATAAAGTCTTCGGGTAGATTTCAATGGCAATTTTTATCAGCTCTATTAATTAACATGGCAGAAATTTTTATGCTTCCTCTTAAATATAATACATTTTTTATTTGTTGATTGTGTGTGTGAGTATCACATAGAACATCACAAACCATCTTATTCAACTATACACCCACTTCCCAGATGGCACCCTCCAATGGCCTCTCTCCCCCCACTAGAGCCCTTATACTCTGTTATCCCTCCTACTGTCCACTGTGTTGTCGGGACCCCCAGTCATTCCCCAGTACTTGTGTACTTGGTGAATCTAGTCAGCCTATCTAGAAGTCTTTGTTTTAAGAAGGTCAGCTATTCCTCATCTAGCAGCAATCAGTTGTCAATATTACTTTAGATAAGATTGGGGTCTGCTGTTCATTTTCCCAGTTTTATGCTGGGTTATGATCTGGGAGTCCCTTGGGCCACATTGGCCAACAACTCAAAAGAAGGTATCTCCTATCTGGCATTTTTGCTTGTTATGTAGCCTTTAGCTATGCATATGAACTCTTAAGAAATTATATTGGCCCTTTTAATCT
>NW_008340640.1:357980-358654 GCF_000622305.1 Nannospalax galili
TTTGAGGATCTGTTCCTCAGGGGTCACATGGGCTTGGGAGGAGCCCCTGGCGCCTTTCTTTTAACAGTTCTGCCTATGTGAAGAGAAGTCAAAGGTCCTACGCGACCATGGCTGGCTTCGATTGGAAGCATAGAAGAAATGTTTCCTCTGTGTTGACCCTCCTCTTTGTAGACCGGACACTGGTTCAAGTCCATCTGGTGGGGTCTCCTCGGCCTCCTTGATCAAGAGGACAGGTGACCCACCACAATTACAGGACATTTTGGGAGATGCTCATAGTGCCCTGGAACTAGTCGACCTAGGAGGGCAAGGAGCAAAAGCTGTCCTTTATGGCCCTCAGATCAAATTAGTATAGGCCTAAAGGCATGTCTGTTAAACATCCAAGAAGGTTAGTTCCACCAGGCTGTTACTTTTTTTTTTTTTTAATTTTTAAAAATGATTTATTTAATAACAACATGTAGCCCCAGCTGTCCCAGAACTCACTATGTAGACAGGCTGGGCCTTGAACTCACTGAGATCCACCTGTCTTTGCCTCCCAAGTGCTGGGATTAAAGGCGTGCACCACCACGCCCGCCTCTTTTGTTAGTTTTTAAAAAGATTTTGCTCTTTTTATTTTATGTGTCTGTTTTGCTTGCATGTATGTAAGTGTACCACGTACATGCAATGCCTTTGATGGC
>NW_008340640.1:365097-369361 GCF_000622305.1 Nannospalax galili
CTAGGAGAGCAAGGAGCAAAAACTGTCCTTTATGTCCCTCTGACCAAATTAGTATAGACCTCAAAGTATGTCTGTTAAATATCCATGAAAGTTAGTTCCACCAGTCTGTTACTTTTAATTACTGTGTGCCATGTAGATAAATCTTGGGCAGAGACCACTTGTTCTCAGACAAATCTTACCTAGACATATATTTTTTGATCTGGTATGTATAATTTGTCAGTAGGTTGTTGGGAAACTGTGGTTCCCTCTGGTTTTAAAACTAGCTAGGCATTGTTTATCTCTCGCATTGTATAATCCCTCCATTATGGTTTCCCCCATTAAGGTGCCCCCATTTTCCCCCTTTCTCCCTTAATAATACACTTCTATGGTCCGACCTCTATTGAGCTCCTTCTTTCCCTTTATCCCCTACGTTCCTTGTATACCCTTCCTTCCCCCTCCCTTAAACTAATGCAATTTTTATCCATATCTCCTTTATTAACGCCTGTTTCCTACTGTTCTTCTCTTTCAGGTTCTTTCTTTTCCTTTACCTCCATGGTTCCTTTCCGTTATCCTGGTTCCTGTAGTTGTGTCTGTGTGCATGTCAGGATTTAGTTCTAGGATCCACATATGAGGGAGAAGATAAGTCAAATTTTTTTCCTAGTCTGTGTTACTTCACTTAGTATAACAGTTTCTAGTACCATCCGATTTATTGCCATCATCTTTCTTTACTGCTGAGTAAAACTCCATCATATAAATGAACCACTTTTTCATTATCAACTCGTCAATTGAGGGACACTTAAGTTGCTTCCATCTCTTAGCTATTGTGAAAAGAGCAGCATAAACTCTTTATTAAAAGCCAGTATTATCCTGATGTCAGAAAAACTCAACAATAACTGGGTCATATGGTAGGTTCATTTGTTAGTTTTTTAAGAGTTCTCCACACTGCTTTCCATAGGCGTTGAACAAGTTCGCAGTTGCACCATCAGTGGACTGGATTGTTCCCCTTTCCCCACATCCTCTCCAACATTTGGTATCACTTGTTCTCTTGATCTTAGCCAGTCTGACTGGGGTAAGATAAAATCTTAAAGTGGTTTTTAAACATTTTTTTATTTATTATTTTTTATTATTTTTATTTTATGTGTATATGTATATTACCTGCATGTAGGTAAGTGCACCCATGCCATGCAATGCCCATGGAGGACAGAAGAGGCCATAATATCCCCTGGAATTGGAGTTACGGACAGTTGTTAGCTACCATGTGGGTGCTGGGATGCGAACCCGACTGACCCATCTCTCCAGCCCCTTAAAGTGGTTTTAATTTGCATTTCCTAATTATTAGTGATGCTGAATATCTTTTAAGATGCTTCATAGCCATCTTCACTTCTGCTTTCGAGAACTTTCTGTTCAGCTCCTTAGCCCATCTTTTAATTGGGTTACTTCTTGTCTTGATTCTCAGATTTTTTAGTTCATTATATATTCTGGTTATTAAACCTCTGTCAGATATGTTGCTGGTGAAGATTTTCTCCCACTCTGTGGGTTTTCTCTTCACTACCCTGGTTGCCTCCTTTGCTGTACAGAAGCTTTTTAGTTTAATGAGGTCCCATCACTTGATTCTTTGATTCTTTCCTGAGCAATTGATGTGCGGTTTAGAAAATCCTTTCCTACACCTATGTATTTTAGGTTTTTGCCAATATTTTCTTCTAACAGTTTCAGAGTTTCAGGCTTTACATTGAGGTCTTTGACCCATTTGTAATTGACTTTGGTGCAAGGTGAAAGATAGGGATTTAGTTTCATTCTTCCACAAGTGGAGATCCAATTTTGCCAACACCATTTGCTGAACATGCTGTCTTTCCTCCAGTGAATGTTCTTGGCCCCTTTGTCAAATGTCAGGTGGCTGAAATTGCATGTACTCATATTTGGGTCTTCAATTTTGTTCCATTGATCTATGGGTTTATTTTTGTGCCAGTACTATGTTGTTTTTATTACTATAGCTTTGTAATACATCTTAAAATCTGGAATAGTATTCTCCCCAGCACTGCTCTTAGTGCTCAGGCTTGCTTTTGCTATCCAAGGTCTTTTGTACTTCCACATGAATCTTAGGATGGTTTTTTCAAATTCTATGAAAATATCATGGGGATTTTGATTGGCACTGCATTGAATCTATAAATGGCTTTTGGTAGGATGGTCATTTTCACAGTACTAATTCTTTTAATCCATGAGCATGGGAGATCCTTCCATCTTCTAATGTCTTCCTCAATGTCTTTCTTTAAGGATTTAAAATTTTCATTGTAGAGGTCTTTAATATCTTTGGTGAGGCTTATTCTGAGATATATTTTTACAGCTATTGTAAAGGGGAGTGTTTCCATGTGCTCATTCTCTCATTGATTGTTATTGGTATATAGAAAGTCTACAGACTTTTGTAAGTTAATTTTGTAACCTGCAAATTTATTGAACGTGTTAATGAATCTAAGAGTTTTCTGGTGAAGTTTTTGCTGTCTCTTAGATATAATATCATATCATCTGCAAAAAGGAAAAATTTGATTATCTCTTTAATTTCCTGCTCTTGTCTTATTCCTCTTTCAAGAGTTTCAAGCACTATGTGAAAGAGAAGTGGAGATAGTGGACAGCCTTCTCTGGTTCCTGATTTCAGTGGGAATGCTTCCAGTTTGTCTCCATTTAGAATGATGTAGGCTGTGGGCTTGTTATATATGGCTTTAATTATGTTGAGGTATGTTCCCTCCAGTTCAATTCCCTCTAGGACTTTGAACATAAACACATCCTGAATTTTGTCAAAAGCCTTTTCTGCATGTATTGAGATGACAAAGTGATTTTTTTCTTTGAGTCCATTTATGTGATTAATGACGTTTCTTGACTTGCTTATATTGAACTATCTCTGCATCTCTGGGATAAAGCCTACTTGATCATGGTGAAAGATCTTCTATATGTGTGTATGTATGCAGTTTACAAGTATTTTGTTGAGAATATTTGCTTCTATATTCATTAAGGATATGAGTTTATGGTTCTCTTTTTTGGTTGTGTCTTTACCCGGTTTGGGTATTAGAGTGATGCTAGCTTTCTTTACCTGGCTTTGGGATCAGAGTGATGCTGGCTTCATAGGAGGAATTTGGAAGTTCTCCCTCCATTTCTATCTTTTGAATAAGTTAAGTGGTATTGGATGTAGATCTTCTTTAAATGTCTGATAGAATTCTGCTGTAAATCCATCTGGTCCTGGGCTTTTTTTAGTCGGGAGGTTTTGTATTACTGTTTCAATTTCTTTTTGTATTATGGGTCTGTTTAAGCTGTTAATCTCTTCTTGGTTTAGTTTTGGTGGTTCCCATGCCTTTAGATATCTGCCCATTTCTTTTAAGTTTTCGTATTTAGTAGCATATAGGTTTTTAAAGTATTCCCTTATAATGTTCTGTATCTTTCTGGTGTCTGTTGTGATGTTTCCCCTTTCATCTCTGATTTTGTTGATTTGGAGGTGTTCTTTCTTTCTTTTGGTTAACTGGGCTAGTCGTCTGTTTTCTTGTTTATCTTTTCAAGAACCAGCTCTTGGATTTGTTGATTCTTTGTATTATTTTCTTTGTTTCGTTTGGTTAACTGGGCTAAGGGTCTGTCAATCTGGTTTATCTTTTCAAAGATGAAGATCTTGGATTCATTGATTCTTTGTGTTGTTTTCTTTGTTGATCTATTTCATTAATTTCTGCTCTGATGTTTGCTATTTCTTCTTGTCTGCTGGGTTTGGGTTTTATTTGTTGCTGATTTTCAAGTGTCTTGAGTTACAATGTTAAGTCATTTATTTGTGTTCTTTCTGATTTTTTGATGTAGGCACTTAGCACTATAAATTTCCCTCTAAGGACAGCTTTCAGTGTGTCCCAGAGGTTTTGTTGTGTTGTGTTGTCCATTTCATTTAGTTCCAGGAATGCTTTTATTGCTTTCTTAATTTCTCTTTTGACCCAATCATCATTCAGGAGTGTGTTGTTTAATCTCCATGTGCTCATCTGGTGACCAGGGCTTCTTCTGGTGTTGATTGTAAGCTTTATTGCATTGTGGTATGATAGAATGCATGGAATTATTTCAATCTTTTTGTATTTGTTTAGGTTTGTTTTGTGCCCCAGTATATGGTCGATTTTGGAGAAGGTTCCATGGGGTGCTGAGTAGAAAGTATGTCCTTTGGTGCTTGGGTGGAATACTTGGTAGATGTCTGTTAAGTCCATTTGATATATGGTATTGTTTAATTCAGATGTCTCTCTGTTAACTCTGTGCCCTATTGACGTACTTAATG
>NW_008340640.1:369443-370096 GCF_000622305.1 Nannospalax galili
TGTTAATGAGTTGGGATTAATCTGGGTCTTAAAGTCCTGTAGTATTGTTTTTATGAAGTTGGGTGCACCAGAGTTTGGTGAATATATGATCATGATTGTAATATCTTCTTGATTCATTGTTCCTTTGATCAGAATGAAGTGGCCCTCTTTATCCCTTCTGATTAATTTTAGTTTAAAGTCTATTTTTTCAGGTGTTAGAATTGCAATGCCTGCTTTTTTCTTAGTACCATTTGCTTGGTATAATTTTTTCCATCCTTTCACCTTATGATCGTGCCCATCCTTGAAAATAAGATGAGTTTCTTGCAGACAACAAAATGATGGGTTTTGTTTCTTAATTCGACTGGGGAGTTGAGCCACTGATATTTAAAGTGATTATTGAAAGATGAGTATTGGTTACATTTTTCATTTTTGTTTGTTTTCAAGTTATTTCATGTTTCCGTAATGATACCTTCCTTTGAATTCTTTCTGTAGCTTCTTGTGTATTGTCATTCCTTCCCTCAGTCTTTTGTATTCCTTGGATTATCCTCTGTAGGCCTGGTTTTGCTGGGGGTTTGAACCAGCGGCCCCCGGCGAGGTGAGGATTGGGGATGAGTAAGCACGCCATTCACCAGCCCACGCTGCCCCCATTACCCAGGGACACTCAGACGCAACGG
>NW_008340640.1:370143-398238 GCF_000622305.1 Nannospalax galili
CTGTAATCCTAATGGGTTTTCCTTTATATGTGACTTGTTGTTTCTCTTTTGCAGCTTCCAGTATTGTCTCTTTGTTTCATACGTGTAGTGTTTTTTACGTGATGTGCCGTGGAGAGTTTCTTTTCTCGTCCTGTCTGTTTGGTGTTCTATATGCTTCTTGTATTTGTATGGGCATGTCTTTCTTTAATTTTGGGAAATTTTCTTCTATGATTCTGTTGAAGATCTGGTCCATGCCATTATCTTGGGATTCTTCTCCTTCCTGTGTGCCTATGATTTGTAAGTTTGGTTTTTTTATGGTGTCACACAATTCCTACATATTCTATTCTTGTGCCTTGATATGCTGTTTTCCATTTCATTCATCCTATTGGTTAGAATTTCTCCTGTCATTTCTAATTGGCTTACTGAGTGTTTCACTTCCTTCTTCATTTCAGCCTGAGTAGTTTTCAATATTTCTAGCTCTTTTCTGAATTCATTCAGAAGTTTATCCCTATCTTCCTTCAGGTCACTGATTTCTTTGTTTGTGTGTTCTTTAACTTCACTGAATTCTTTTATCATGTTGATATTGTTCTTTTGAGTTCTGTGTCCTGCATTATCTCTAGAGGGTTCCCATTGTACACCTCTAGAAGACTATTGGTATTTGGTGGGGATTTTGGTGGTATTTTGGTTTTTCATGTAATTTTTTCTATGTGATTTTGACATGTGAATTTTTTTGTAGTTTCTGATTCCTGTGTGAGACTCAAGCCTTCAAGTTTAGATCTGTTTCTTTTTGTAAACTTTATGTGCCTTTGTGGTTTACTGTTTGGGCATGAAATGCTGGTTCATCTAAGCTTCTGGTTCTCTCTTCTGATTTTATATTGGAGTGGCCATATTGCTTTTGTCTTCAGGAGTTCCTACAGAGGCCTGAGTCAGATGATGACAGATGCTCTCAGACTTTCTCCTAAGGTCTGGATCCCTCCAGGAAAGATTCTGACCTCAGGAATTTGGGTGTTGGACTGGCCTGGGATCAGGACCCAGGAAAGATGCTGGTCCCAGTCAGCTGGTGGCCATGCCACCCAGAGATGCAAAGGGAGATTGGGGTGGGAAGAGGCCCCAAGGGCTCCTGAGTCCTGCACTGAGGAACTGGGTTGGTCTGGATGCCAAGGATCAGGAAGCCGAGAGGTCAATCCCAGTGTCCAGGAAGAGGCTGGAGGGTTGTACAGCCCAGGGAAGCAGAGGGCAGGACCAGGCCCAAAGGGGTCCCGGGAGAGAGGCTGGGGGTTGTTGTGCCAATTTCTCAATTTTTAATTAAAGTTTTTAATTCACTTGGAACCATTTTAGAACAAGGTATCTTGTTGCCAAAGAATAACTTTTTTTTTTTTTTTCCAAATCCACTATTAGACATTTCTGGTTTTCTCCATTAATCTTGATTCTATCAAGCTCCAGCATCCCACTATGAGGTATATTCTGGGCATCTCTTCTCTTCTCTTATCTTTGTTAAATTGGGAACATCATTGTTGAGATCTTCTATCTTAACCCCTCAGCTTCACGGTAAACCCTGGTAATCTGACAGTGTAACCTCCCTTCTTGGTGCTTTTTCTGCAGGAATGCCACAATTGCTTTTCTCATTCTCTTTTTTTCATATAATTATTTTAAAAATGTACAACTTTATATGAAAATCCATCTTAGATGGTAAAAGTGAAGGGGTGAATTAGAATAAAATATAGTGGCACATATGAATGAAAACCATTGCTTTGCATGCTAACTTAAAACAATAAAAAACACATTTTAGGACTGTATTAGAATTACATTGAATGTACACATGATTATTCCATGTTTGCCATAATAATTCTTCTTTCCAATAAATGTGATATGTCTCTTTATTCATCTAGGTTTCTGTTAACATATATTAAAGATGATTTATTGTTTATAGACCAATGTATGAAAAAATGCAAAGTTTAAGGAGGAAAGTTATATAAGCAATTTAAAATATTTGGACAAGCATATAAAACTGCTAAAGAGAAATTTTGCTTTATTCATTGTCTGCCCTGAAGGTGAGACACTCCCTCCCCCAATCAGAATTTTCAACTTGTGAAATTGCAAATTTATTTGAAGGGAGAAAGCCTGAACTGAGAACATGTCAGAAGGAGTGCCTCATTCTAATGGAAACACGTAGGAAAGGAGTTTTGCAGATTCAGCCACCAGGACTTAGAGAAGCTGCTAAAGGTGTGGTCTAAGGAAGTCTAGGCTACATCTCAGGGTAACAGCAGAACTTGATGCCTTTTTCCATGTGGTACTGGCTTTGCAAGCATGAAAGTTTCAAGAACATGGAGGTCTTGAGTTTTGCTACATGGTTTCAGAGAGCCACTGTGTGTCAGAGTCTGAGATATGGCATTGTATGAAGCTATGATGGAAAAGCCTAAGTTGCAAGGAAGACCCCAGGGTGTTGGAGATGCTAAGACCATGGGCCATCTACCAAGGGACACTGTGGGCATGAAATGAGAATATTTACTTTGAGCCACTGTATGCTGGATGTATATAATGTGTTGTTGTTGTTGTTTTTATGTTATAGGGGCACAAGTTAAAATACTGTGTGCATCTCAAATGAGACTCCACATTACACTTCTAAATAGTATTGGCACTGTTAAAGATTATGGAGACTTTTGAAGTTGGAAGAAATGCACTTTACATTATGAGATGACCATGAGATTATGGGAGCAAGATATAGACAGTTATGACTTAAAAGTACTCTATTTGAGTGTCAAGTTGTAAATGGTAGATTGGTGATGTTACATTTGACTGTCAACTTGACAGTGTCTAAAATTACCTTTGAAATAAATCAATAAGCATGTCCACAAAATATTTTCTAGATTAGATCAATTGTGATGGAAAGACCCATCCTCACTTCCAGATGGAAGAAAATGGAGAAAGTAAGCTGAGCAGGAACATTCATCACTCTGCTTCCTTACTGAGGACTGAGTGTGACCAGCTACCTCAAGGTCCTGCCATGACTTCCCTGCTGTGACGGATTGACTATACTCTAAAACCATGAGCCAAAAACACCCTTCCTTGCCTAGCTTGCTATTGTCAGGCATTTTATCACAGCAACTGGAAAAGCAGTACACACTTTGGATTTATTCTGATGTTCTTTTTCTAAGCTATTGAGACAGGAGTTTATATTATTGATCTGCTTTCTAGCATATGCATTATGTGTTATAAATTTCTATTTCTGTGGCTGTGATATGGCTCAGAGATAGAGGCTTGCCTAGCATGCATGAGACCCTAGTTTCAATCCCCACCACCACAGAAAAATAACAAAATGAAATAAATTTCCATCTTAATATTGCCTTACCTATAATTACAATTTTTTGATACATTATTATTTTGTTTCCACTCACTTTAGTGTATATTTTTAATCTCTTAAGATTTCCTGATTTACTCATGTATTATTTAGAACTCTATTATTTAGATGTGTTTGGAGAGTTTTCTGTTACTACCAGTCTTTTCCTTCTTTAACATTCTTTAAAATCCAGAGCCTTATGCACTGCAAGCCAGTATGCTATAACTGAGCTACACTCCCAGCTCTAGCTCATTGCTCCAAGTTTGATTCCATCATGGAAAGAACATACTGTATATGGTCTCAGCTATGTTAAACTTGGCAACTTTTTTTATGGACCTTAGTATGGCCCATCTTGATAAGTGCTTGTAGGCTTTTAAAAAGGAATGTTTATTCTGCTTTTATCAAGTTTTAGAGATGTTGGATAGAGCCTGTGGTTGAGAGATGTTGAGTTAGTCTATAGACATGGGTTTTCTGTAGCATTCTATTAGACACTAGGAAAAGAGCACTGAAGTTTCAACTCTAGTTTTAGATTTGACTATTTCTTCTTTCCGTTTTGCATTAGATTTTTTGCATCCTAAATGTTCAATATATGAACATTTCAGATTTCTAAGGCTTCTTATTAGATCCTGCATGCCCTTTAGTGTTAGTTTTGTGAAATTAGGAGCCTGAATATTTGGTCCATATACATTTGTAACTGTCAGATCTTCTTGGTGAGTTTTTCCTTTCATTAGTATGTAGTAGCTTTGTTTATCTCTTCTGACTAATTTTGATTTGAAGTCTGCCTTGCTGGATATCAGCATAGCTATGCCAGATGGTTTCTTTGGCTTCTACTTGCTTGAGAGAGTGAATTCCATTCTTCAATTTGTCTGTGTGTGCTTTTGATAGTGATGTGTGTTTCTTGAAGGAAAAAGATCATTGCATCTTATTTTATAATCCAATCAGCTAGTCTGGATCTCTTTATTGATGAATTGAGGCCATTTACATGCAAGGTTCTTACTGGAAGATATTTGGTAGTTTGTCTAATTTTCTTGGCTTTTTTTTTTGGTGAGCTAGGTCATTGTTTGTTCTTTTTTCTCTCACCTGGACATGATAGGCTCTTCCTTGTTCTGTTTTCTGCTCCTTTCATGGACTCTATTCTTACCTTGCTCTCATGATTGAAAGCTTTCTGGAGTTCTAGGATTGCTGACAGGAGATAGGGTGCCATTCTGCTGTGTCGTCTTCATAACTTAGTGTTTCCTATTACAACTTTTAATATTGTTTCTTTGCTTTGAATTTTTGGCATCTTACATCACAAAGAATTTTCTTTCTGGTCATGTTTCTTTGGGGTATGAAATGCCTCTTGTGCTTGGTTGTTCATTTCTTTATCTAGATTTGGGGAGTTTTCTGCTGTAATTCCATTGAATAGATGTTCTGTGCCATTAGTGTTTATCTCAGACGTTCTGTGCCATCAGTGTTCATATCCCCTTCTATTCTGTGGGTTCTAGTTTTAAGATTTATTTTACTATTTATTTATGTGTGTACATATGCATGTGTGTGTAGGGTGCCCATGGAGTCCAAAAGGGGTGTCAGATACCCTGGAGCTGGAGTTATAAGTGGTTTTAAGCTGCTCAGTGTGATCACTGAGAACTGATACTGAGTCCCCTGCAAGAGCAGTACGAGCTTTTCCCTCCCTTTTTTAAATTGAATTTTTGCAAATTTAATAAAATATATTTTGATCCTATTTAGATCCCCTCCCCTATCTGTATCTCCCTTATTTCATTTTATATATATATATACATATATATATATATAGAGAGAGAGAGAGAGAGAGAGAGAGAGAGACCTATAGAGTCAAATTTGTGTAACCAAATATCATTCAATGTGGATCCATCCACTGGAGATTGGTTACCTAGCAATAGTCACACCCTTAAAAGAAACTGACTTTCACCTTCCTAGCAACCACTGGTGGCCAACAGATTCTTTGGTAGGGTTGGAGTTTCTTACCCACTATCCAGCATCTATGCAAGGACTTTTTCCGGCTTAAGCTTATGTAGTACTTGTGTATACTGTCACCATTGCTCTGAGTTCATATGAGCAACTTTGGAGCTATCTGGAAAACTCTGTTTCCTTGCGGTTATCAACCACTTCTGGTTCATACAATCTTTCTGTCTTCTCTTCCGCAATGTCCCTGAGTCTTTGGGGGCAGAAATTAGAAATTAAGATGTAGGCGTCCTATTCAGGGATAAATGCTCTGCAGCATCTTGCTCTCTGCACGTTGACCAGTTGTGGGTTTCTGTATTAATCATCACCTGCTGCATAAGGAGGCTTCTCTGTTGAGTTAAGAGTTTCATTAATCTATAGATATGCTATAACTATTTAGTAGAACACTAATATTGGGCTCTCCCTTATGCCCTGTGACCTATCTAGTTCAGGTTCCTAGACCTGATATCAGTGCCAGGTATGGGCTCCATCCTATGAAGGAGAACTTAGATCCAATTAGAAAGATGTTGATTATTCCCATAGTACTCATGCCACTGTTGCACTAGTGGCCTATCTTGTCAGATCAATTATTGTAGTTCACAGAATTAACAGCTGGATAAGGTTGATGAAAAAAATTTTTTTTTATTCTAGTAGCATGAAAGCAAGCCAGAAGGGTTGAAGTTTTGGAGTCAGTGTCAGCTTGATTTCTCCTTGCTTGCTCTACAGCTCATGTATACAGTATCTTCAGCAACAGGATCTTACCATCCAGTTCTGCTGAGTAACCAAGAACAGCGCAATGACCAGAATTGTCTGAGGGTCTATGAGACCCCTAGTCAACAACTACTAGAGAGGGAGTCCATTCCTGGCATTGGCATTTTATTTTGTTAGCCTATGGTGTCTAATAAGGAAAATGTCTCCCCATTATAAGGTAACTCCTTTTAATTTGTTTTTACAACATATACGTATATGCTTCAAGAAGCTTCTGTGCTGGTAGGTTTCCACACGATTTTTTCTAAAGGCCTTCAGGGTTGATTATTTCCTCCCCATATTCCCTCCTCTTCCCCACCCTTCCACTCCTCACCCCACTTTTTTTTATTCTCCCTTCCCCCCACCGTATTCCACCACCCTCTCAGGAAACTTTCCCCTGCTCAATGACCATTTATTAGTTTCCTGACTTCTCTGAATTTTCAATTTGAAACACGCATATCTAAGATCTCAAAGCTAGCATCCAACTATGAGAGAGAACATGTGACATTTACATTCTTGATACAGCTGTACTTTTCCACAGTTATACTTTCATTGAATTTCTTTCCCGCAACCCCTTGAGTATAGTCGTTCTAGGGCAGCTGGTGGCCTGGCCACCCAGAGATGCAAAGGAAGATGGGGGCTGGAAGCCACCCCAAGGGCTCCTGGGGACTGCACTGAGGAGCTGGGTTGGTCTGGATGCAAAGGATCAGGAAGAGGAAAGGTCAGCCCCAGCGTCCAGGAAAGAGGCTGGTGGGTCGTGCAGGCCCAGGGGAGCAGAGGGAGATGGGGGCAGGGCCAGACCCAGAGTGCCCCTGGGGACCCGAGAAGGAACTGAGTTGGTCTGGGTGCAAAGGATCAGGAAGTAGTGGTGGTTCCCCAGGTGTCTGGGGTGCCAAGACAAGGAATGGGACAGGACCCAGGCTAGGAGGAGAGACCGCAGGGGGAGATGGGAGAGTGAATGAGGCTGGAGGAGTCAAGGCACAGAGGGAGAGATCAACTTACCCCAGAGAGAGGGTGCATGTGTGTTTAAGTGCACCCATGTCATGCAATGTACATAGAGGTTAGAAGAGGGTGTTGGAGCCCCTGAAACTGGAGTTACAGATGGACGTTAGCCACCATATGGGTTCTGGGAATTGAACCCTAGTCCTCTACAAGAGCAGCCAATGCTCTTAACCACTGAGCCATCTCTCTAGCCCCATTATTTCATTTTTTAAGAGTTGACTAATATTCCATTGTGTATATGCACCACACCTTCATTAACCATTCATCAATTAATGAACATCAACAGTGTTTCAAATTTCCAGCTGTTATGAAAATGGCAGCACTGAACATGGATGAACAGGTATCTATGTAGCAGGGTAGTGTCTTTGGGGTATATGCTCAAGAGTTTATGGCTGTATCACATGGTAGATCAATTTTTAGTTTTTTGCAGAATCTCCACATTGATTTCCATAGTGACTGTGTCAGTTTGCACTGTCACCAACAGTGGATAAGAGTTCCTCTTTCTCCACATCCTTGCCAACTTTGATCCTTGTTTGCTTTTTGGGTTTTAGCCATTCTGAGTGTGGTAAGATGAAATTTCAAAGTGGTTTTAGTTTGCATTTCCCTGATGACAAAGATGTTGAACATTTCTTTCTCAAGTATTTACAGTCATTTACATTTCATCTTTACAGAACACCCTGTTCAACTCTTTGCCCTATTTTTCAGTTGAGGCTTTGGGGGGTTGTTTTTTATTTTTTTATCTTTTGTTTTTGTTCTTTTATGCTTAGTTTTTAATTTTTTTAGTTCTTTATATTTTCTAGATATTAAACCTCTGTCAAAAATATAGCTGCTAAAGATCATTTCTCATTCTGTAGCTAGCCTCTTCACTCAGCTGATGGTGTAGAGAAACATTTTAGTTTCATAAAGTCTTGTTTGTCAATTGTCAGCCTTAATGATTAAACTGTAGGAGTCCTGTTCAGAAAGTCCTTTTCTGTACATAGAAATTACAGCATATTTGCTACTTTCTCCTCTATCAAATTCACAGGATCTGGTCTTATGTTACGGTCCTTGATCCATTAGGACTTGAGTTTTGCACATGGTGAGAGGTAGGAATCTAGTTTCATTGTTCTACTGTCAGCTATGCAGTTAGACCAGTACCATTTGTTGAACATGCTGTCTTTTCTCCAACATGTATTTTTGGTTCCTTTGTCAAAACCAGGTGGGTGTGATACTTGGACTTAAATCTGGGTATTCAATTCTATTCCACTGATCAATGGGTCTGTTTTATGACAGTGTCATGCAGTTTTTATTACTATAGCTCTGTAGTATAATTTGAGATCAGGGATTGTAATACCTCCCTCTAAGCGTTCTTTAGCTGATGAGGATTATGTAGGCTATTCTGTTTTGTTTTGTTTCTGTTTCCATGTGAAATTTGAGGTTAGTTTTTTTTTAATTTCTATGAAGGATTGTGTTGTAATTTTAAAGAGTATTGCATTGAATGTGTCTATTCCTTTTTGGTAGGATAACCTTTTTCACAATACTAATCCTACCCATCCATGAGCATGAGGCGTGTTTCCATCTTCTGGTAAAGAACAGTACATGTTTTGCACTAGAGCCATCTCTCTAATCCTGGTCCTGTGGGTTATTATGTTTGGTCTCTTGATTGCATCTGAGTTCTTGGAAATTATGGACATGCCTGTTTACCTTTTAATTTATTAGCTTACTAGTTTATTGATATATATTCTTGTTGAATATACCATTTCCTTGACCTTGCCCGCCATCCCTAATATTTTTTTCTTTCATCTGGTCAAATCTGTTGTTGACACTTCCTTTGCTTACTTCGCTGAGCTTTTCATTTTCAGTATCTCTTCCTTTTCCTCAAGTCTCAATCTCATCTCTGAGCTTTTCTTTCGTGCTGCTGATGAAATATTCCCAATTTTCTTGTCTGCTTTGCAGACCTTTTCTCTATGTTTCTGATTTTCCTCCCCACGTTCTGAATTAAATTCATCTGTTTGTATCCATTTTAAGGTCACTAGTAAACTTTTGAAATTTTTATCTGACATTGAGTTTTATTTTAGTATCTTTGAACTAGGTAGTTGGGAAATTATACTTTTTTAGTAATCACGTGCCTTGGAGCAACCATGATCTTGGATATCTCCTTTGGCTTTGCCTAGAGATCTTACTGAGTAGCCTGCTTTTGAGGGTTCAATTCCCAATACCACCTACAGAGGAGGAAACAACTGCCGTAAGAGCAACAATATCAAATTGTACAAGATATAGAAATATATTTATAATTGATTAAAGCCCACTAATTTATCACCAATGACCTTAAAAAGTAAAAAGGAAAAGCTAATGCAGAATGGGCTATGAATTTAAAAATTCTTCATAGTAAATGTGAAATAGTAAATAAATTAGATAACAGGAGGAGGCAGGGAAAGGAGAAAATAAAGAGGCAATGTTGGGTAAAAGAAAAGGAACAGAAGATAAGTCAAAAAGAATGTGTAATGGGGGAGAAGACAAAAAGGAAGAGATTAGAAAAAAAAGAAAAAGAAAAAAAAAAAACGCTCTCTCCCAGCAATCAGAACACATGAAAAGATAACTGTAAGAAGGGGAACAAAAAATAAAAATACGAGTTTTCAAAAGAGAAAACAGTAAGAAAGAGTCAAAATACTAAAAATATAACAGAGAGGGAAACACAGGGCAAAACAAAGAAAAATGTGTGACTAAAATTAGATGACCATATGAATAAAAAAATATTTTTGAAAATACGATAAAGTAAAAATACTGCTAAAAGTACTATACAAAGAAAAATGTGATGTACCTTGAGACAGAAGAAGGAGGAGGAAGAGGGGAGAAGGAAGAGATGAAGGATGTAGAGAGGAGATTGAGGAAGATGAGGAGGAGGAGAGGAAGAAGAAAAGGAAGGGAAAGAGGAAGAAGAGGAGGAAGAAAAGGAGGACAAGGAGAAGGAGAAGAATTGAACAAATTAAGTATTGTCATAGCATCCTTCTGGATTCTTAAAACTTAAAGACTGCTGATTTTATGCGTAGGCAGGGAATGGGTGCCACGCGAATTGATAAACTCCTGACTTACTTATGGTTAATACTCATTTTGAACCTGTGTTGATCAAGTGTCTGATGTTTGCTAAAGCTATGTTTACTTTAGTAGTTTTTCTTCATTTCTTACAGGGACCTATGCTGACCATTAAGCTTTGCAGTCTATGGGCTGGGTAGGTTCTCACTCCCACCTGAGACTCCCCAGATTTTTCCCCAGGTAGCTAATGTTTTAGTTGAGGCATGTCCTCCAAATGGGAGGCAAGATCTGTACAGGTAGAGGACGTTCAAGATCTCCTAAGCATTAATCACCTGTCAAAAGAATGCACTTCAGAGTCCTCAGGCTCTAGAGCAGTGCACAGCGTATATGACTCCAGAGACTGATCCAGAAGATGACCTCAAGTTGAAGGCTTTCAAACTCCAATGCAGTCTCAGTTGATGGGAAGAACTCCTGGACGCTGAAGGTAGGGTTATGCATCTCACCGCCCCAACCAAGCCTCTTTCAGTCTACACTTTTCAACTTGTTAGTACCTGGCCTTCCCATTCTCCACAACTGCCTCCCAGTACTGTCTCTCATGCTGTGGCAGGCCTCTCATGTTTCCAAGGTAGCTCAGTTTTAAACAACAGATTTCCTTTCAAGATGACAGCTGACCACTGTTCTCCTTAGTCAAATAGAAGGAATGAATGAGATTCTTCTCTACTGCTGACCTGTCCACTGAAGGAATCAGTCTAACGAAATCTATAACTGGATTTGAGGCCTCTGAGGGACCCGGGTTTGATCTGAAGTAAGAGTGCCAGTGTCTATACCAGTGTTGTCTGGTTACGTTTTGAATGAAGTTTCTGCTTCTACACCCACTGCCAGGGAGCCATGTGGCTGAGCTGCATCGATTGGCTAACTCATTCTCAAGGCACTGCCTGTCTTTTTCTTGACCCTTTCTAGCAGTTTTATCACTACCTTTGTGAATTTTCAAGGTTCTTCCTCTTTCTTTCTTTAGCATAATGTCTATTTTTTCTTATAATGATTCTTTTCCTTAACTGGGTCACATAGCAACAGCCTCTAGTTGGCCATTTGACCTCAGAAGTCAGTAAATTTTCTTAAAGCCTAATTAATCAAATATTAACATAACATAAGCATACAAACATCATAATTAGTATTCACCTTCTTGGTATTTTTCCTCCTTTAAAATTTTCCTTTAAAAGTTTTTTGTTGGTGCGGGGGCGGGGGGCATGAGCTACGGTAATTGTATGGAAATCAGATGACAACTTGCGGGAATTGGTTTTCTCTTTCCAACATGTGGGTTCCAGGGATAGAACTCAGGCTGTCAGGATTGGTGGCAAGCACCTTAACCTGCTAAACCATCTCACTACCCCCTTTCTTTCCTCTTTCCATTTAATCTTTTTATACCATAATGCATATGATTTGTCTATTAAAAAGAGCGAGTATAATTCTGTGCATTTTTCCCCTCTGACCTGTTGTGATTTGTATTTTTGTCTTATTATATTCATTACAGTTGTAATTTTTGACATTTTTATGTGCCTAATTTATTTCCCACTTTTCTATGTCTTTTCATTCCCTTTTCTGACTTGATTATATTGTGGGTCTATTTCTATCACCTATTAAAACCCCTTGAGCATATTGTCAAACACTTGTTAACCTTAAGTCCTCACTATGTTAACATTATCGGGGCTTCTGTGATTTTCAGGCTACTGTGGATATGCTGTTTTATTTTCTTCTTTTTCAGTACTACTTAATAGACAACCAAAATAAAATATGAAATCATTTTTACTTCACATGCTTATTGCAGTATCTCCCAAATTTATCTCTTGGCATCTTTTTCTTTTTCATTTCTTTCTACTTCTTTTGTTTAATTTTGTAGCATAGCAAGAAATGGGCTTCACTGTGGCATTGTATACATACATATATCCTTATCCTTTGCTGTTACTCATTTCCCAGTGTCCACCAAAAAAATTCGGTCCCTCTCTTGCTGGACCTCTTCCTCAAAATAGTATCACTTTCTGCTTTCATCACATGTATTATGTATTCCATCACCCTCTCTCACTTTAGTCAGCTTCCTTCCTCTTACAGTTCACTTAGTACTTTCATGTCCTTAAATATATACGTGTATATTCTAACTGGCCTCTACATATGAGAGAAAGCATGTGGTACTTCTGGGTCTGGCTTATTTCACTTAGTTAATTGATCTCCAGCTCCATCTATTTCCTGTAAACATCTTCATTGCATCCTTTTTACAGCTGAATAAAATTCCACTGGGTAGGTGTACTACATTTTCATGTGTTGATGTCCATCTAGGCTGGATCCATTTCCTGGTCATTGCCAACAATATAGCAACAAGGGAGGATGTGTAAATGTCTCTGTGGAATACTGACTTACAGTCCTTTGGATATCCATACCTAGGAGCGGCATAGCTAGGTCATATGGTAATCCTATTTTTAGTTTTTGGAGGAATCTCCACACTGATTTCCATAGTGGCTGTACAAGTTTACATTTTCAGCATGTGTTCTTCTTTTTCTGGAAGTCTCATTCTGACTAGGGTGAGATGGAATTTCAAAGAAGTTTTGATTTGTATTTCTCTGATAGCTAAGGTTGTTGAATACTTTTTTCAAATATTTATAGGTTGTTTGTATTTCTTCTTTCAAGAACTCTAACTCAGGGGCTGAAGAGATGCTTCAGCAGTTAACACCATCCGTAACTCCAATTCCAGGAGACCCAATACCCTTTTCAGTCCTCCATGAACATTGCACAATATGGATGCACTTACACACAATAGGCAATACACTCATATACATAAAAGTAAAAATCATTAAAATTAAAAGTTTTTAAAAGAATTCCAATTCATTAGCCCATTTATTAGCTGGATTTTTGTTATATAATTTTTGGTGTTCTTTATACTTTAATCACCTGTTACATATATAGTTGGCAAAGATTTTCTCCAATCCTGTAAACTGTCTCTGTGCTCTTGTGATTGTTTCTTTTACTTTTTAATTTCACATAATCCCCAAAGTGAATTCTTAGAGTTAGTTCCTGTGCTATTAGAGTACTTTTTATAAACTCTCATGCCTATATCTTAAATTACTTTGTCTATGTTTCTCTATCCTTTTCACAATTTCAGGTCTTACATTAAGGTGTTAGATATAGATTGAACTGATTATATATTTTGTTCAAGTTGAAAAAGAATGGATCTAGTTTTATTCTTCTACATGTGGACATCCAATTTTCTCAGACCAGTTTTTGAAGAAGCTGTCTGTTTTTCCCAGTGTATGTATTTTTGACACCTTTGTCAAAGATTAGGTGATTGTAGCTGTGTGGGTTTGTTTTGTGAGCCTCTGTTCTATAGGTATATGTGTCTGGTTTTGTATTAACACTAAGTTGTTTATGCTACTATGACTGTGAGGTATAAATTGAGATCAGATAATATGATATTTCCAATTATGGTCTTTCTACTTAGGATTGCTGTGGCTATTTGGGGTCTTTCTTTCCCTATAGATTTTAAGATTTGTATAATTCTGTAAAGAATGTCATTGGTTGTGAGCCTGAGCCTTTAACTGCTGTGACAGCGAACTGTATGGTCTTAAACACCCAAAAGGAAAATATAACCAAAGAGTAAAGTCATCAGTGTATTTCTTTAAGAGTTCAAGGGATTACACTTCCCAGACATTAAGCTTAAGTCTATATAAAAAGTTATTTAGACAATTATTTCTCATTGACGATTTTGTTCTTAACCAGAAAGTGCTGCTCAGATGTAAGACTTCAAATCTTGGTCTCCAATACTGCAGTGCCCACCTGTAGCTAAGGTAGACAACCAGCTATTGCTCTATAATGATGGAAAAATTTGTTTTCTCCTCCTATCTAGAAGCCTTTTTGAGAGAATTGACACTAATTCTAACCACTCCAACAGCTATCAAAAAACCTGAAAGTAAATCCTGAAACCATCACTCTAGAGACTAGCCTTGGAAGACAAAAGAAAAATGAGGAGGAACCCAACAGAGGGATGCTTTTGGAAGTCCTTGTCAAGAAATTCCAATGAACTCTCATATGAACATTTGAAAATTGCCCTGTTCTGACTTTTTTCTAGTTCCCTGTCTAGAATATGTAATACTAATTACTCTTGCCTTTACTTCTCCTTCACATCTCCTATTCATGATTCAAAGACTTTCTTTTCCTCCTTGAGATAAGAGTTATGCATCTTGGGAGTCTTTTAGATAGAGCCACTGAAGGGGTACTCCAATTGCTCACCCTGCATCCCTGTTCAGCATGGAAGAAGCCAGAGCAGTCTGGGTCCTGAGTCCCTATCAATAATTTGGGTAACCTCTTCAGAGGATGGTGTGATAAGAATAGGAGAGGTAGGAATTCACTAGGCAGTTAGGGTAAAGAGACCCTAAAGAAAAGTAGCCAGTTTCTTGGCTAAAACTCACAGTGTCCTTGGGCCTCTTAACAACTTGCTCCAATCCAAAGGCCTAAAATCTTGAAAATATTTGGGAGCTTTTATCTAATCCTTAAAAGATTTTAGGGATGAGCCAGGCATGGTGTGGTGAATGCCTTTAATCCCAGCACTCAGGAGGCAGAGGCAGGCAGATCTCTGTGAGTTCAAGGTCAGCCTGGTCTACATAATGAGTTCCAGGACAGCTGGGACTACAGGGAGACCCTGTCTCAAAGAGAACGAAAAAAAAAAAAAAAAAGATTTTAGGATTACGTCTTCAGAAGGGGTAATGTTAGAGTAACCAAAAACCCCATCAAAATAAATCAAACAACAAGAAAGAGTACATGAAGTTGTTTCAGGTCTTTTCGGTGCTAGCCGCTGGCACTAACAGAGCCTGTCGCCATGCCTCGGAAAATTGAGGAAATCAGGACTTCCTGCTCACAGCCAGGCAATGCCAAATCCCAAATCGCCAAAGGATGCCAAATCCATCAAGACCAAGAAAAACAAGGATAATGTGAAGTTCAAAGTTGCCTGTAGCAGATACCCTGGTCATCACAGACAAGGTGAAGGCAGAGAAGCTGAAGCAGTCCCTGCCCTCTGGTTAGGCAGTGAAGGAGCTGAAGTGAACCCTGGCCCCTCACCTGGACTGTGTTAAAAATCCTCAAAAGTCAAAAAAAAAAAAAAAAAGAAAAAAGAGTACATGAAGTTATCAGAAAAAAAGTGATAGGGAGATATGGGCAGATTTGGAGGGGAGGGAGTGGGCATGGATTTTATCAAAACACCTTATATGCGTGTATGAAATTCTCAATAAATTATTTTTTTAAAAAAAGAATGTCATTAGAATTTTGGTGGTGATTTCATTGACCGTATAGACGACTTTCAGCAATATAGCTTTGATCACAATATTAGCTCTGCCAACTCATGAACATTAGCGGGTTTCTCTCTTCTAGTATGTACTTCAGCTTCTCTGGTCAGAATTTCAAAGTTTTTATTGTAGAGGTCTTTCATCTCCGTGGTTAGGGGTTTGTTCCTAGGTCTTCGCTGTGCTTCTGTGTAAGCTATTTTGAGTGTGCTTCTCCTCCAATCCTGGCTTCTTTCCTGTCAAGTTCATCACTGGTATAAAGAAAGGCTACTAATTATTTTATGTTGATTTTCTATCCTACTATTTTATTTTCTTTACTGAAAGTGCTTATCAGATCTAAGAGGTTTGCAGTGGAGTCTTTAGGGTCTATTAAGTATGAGATCATGTCATGCACAGATAGCAATTACTTTGACTTCTTTCCTATTTGAATCGCTTTCTTTTTTCTTATTTTTCTGGCTAAGATTTTAAGAACTATATGAATAACAGTGGACAGAATAGGCACCTTTGTCTCATCCCACATTTTAGAGGAAAAGCTCTTAGTTTTTCTCATTTTGTATAATGTCAGCTATAGGGTTGTCATTGATAATGAAGAGATGGGTATTGAATTTTGTCAGATGTCTTTACTGTATCTATTAAGATGATCTTGTGATATCTGTCTTTAAGTCTAATGTTCTGTACACTTTGAACCAACCTTGCATACCTGGGATGAAATGAACTTGATCATGCTGTATGATCTTAATGTATTATTTAATTCCATTTGCAAGTATTTGTTGAGAAATTTTATGTCTATGTTCATGAAGGAAGTTGGTCTGTAGTTTTCTTTCCTTTGATGCTGGCTTCAAGGGTGAATCTGGTAGTGTTGCTTCCTTTTATCTTATGAACACTTTGAGCAGCATTGGTACTAGCTCTTCTTCAAAAGCTTGGTAGAATTCAAGAGTCGATCCATTCACACCTGGTCCTTTTTTTTTGTTGAGAGACTTGGCTTTGGTTGGTTGTTTGATTTGACATAGAGTTTACACTAGCCAGATGCTCTCTATGTAGCCTAAGCTGGCCTCAAACTCACATCCTCCTGCTTCAGCCTCCAAAGTCCTGCATTTACCTGGCTTGTTGGGAGATTTTATTACTACTTCAATGTCATGCTTATAATTCTTCATTTCTTTTTTTTTTTTTTTTTTTTTTTTTTTTTGGTCTTTTTGAGACAGGGTCTCCCTGTAGCCCCAGCTGTCCTGGAACTCACAACGTGGACCAGGCTGGTCTTGAACTCACAGAGATCTACCTGACTCTGCCTCTGCCTCCCAAGTGCTGGGATTAAAGGCATGTGCCACTATGCCCAGCTTCATTTCTTTTTAAAAAAAATATTTACTATTTTTATTTTATGTGTATGAGTGTATTGCGTGCATGTAGGTAGGTATACTCATGTCATGCCATGTCCGCAGAGGTCAGAAGAGGACATCGGGTCCCCTGGAACTGGAGGTATGGATAGAAGTTACCACCATGTGGATGACAGGAATCGAACCCGGGTCCTCTGTAAGAGCAGCCAGTGCTCTTAACTGCCAGGCTTCTCTCTAGCCCTTATGCTCCATTCCTTTAAGTGATTTTTCCTATTTTCTTTTAAAATTTTTTATGTCATTTTGGTGCTGGTGGGGGCAAGGAGACATGCATGCCATGGTAAAAGCATGTGGAAGACAGAGTATAGCCTCAGGTGTCAGCCTCAGGAATGGCATCATTCTCCTTGGAGAAAAGGTCTCTCATTGACTTGGAGTCTGCCAATTAGGCTAGACTGGCCAGAGAGCCTTAGGGATTCTCCTGCCTCTTCTTCCTCAGTGCCAGGATTACAAACATGCCACCATGCCCCGCATTTTCACATGGAATCTGGAGCTGGAAACTCGGGGCCTTGAGCTTATAAGGCAATCCCTTTACTGACTAAACTATCTCCCCAGCCTTTATATTTTTATTTTACTTTATTTCCTTTTATTATTTCTCTGTGTGCATATGGTATGTGTATATAGTGTGTTGTATGTGTAGGGCATATACTTGTTAGTGTGTGTGCACATGTGCATGATGGTAAATACAAAGACCAGAGGCTAATATATTCCTTCTTTGCTCTCCAGCTTTTTTTTTTTAGGTAGGATCTCTCACTGAATTCATCAATTTGACTAGACTAGCTGGCCAATGAGCTTTAGGGATCTTTCTGTATCCACCTTCCCCCCACCACCCCTACCATCTTACAGGCACATTACCAAGAGCCACTCCCCAGGCCATACATTATTTTATTTTTTAATTAGTACAAAAACTAATGGGCTTCCTCATGGCAATCTCATACATTCTTAGTTTTGAGTGATCCCCACCCCTCTGTTTCTCTCCCATTTCCTCCCCCCCCCACCACCCCTGCTTGTACCCTTCCACCCCAAGTATTCCCAGTGAGAGGTTTTGACTGGAAACCTGAGAACGTATTATTACATAACCCTCATATTTGAATGATAATTTGTGAGATACAAAGTTCTGTTTCCAATTTTTCCTTAGATGTATTTTAAACACCACAATTTTTTATATTCAGTTATTTTAAAAGGTCAGCAGTCTTATTCTTCTGTATGTGAGCTGTTCCTTTATAAATCTCTTTTTCTTTGGCTATTGGTTCTTTGTCTATTTAAGGGTGAGTTTTCTTTATCACTTTAAGGGCTCCTTCAAACTTAGGTGTTTTTCCCTTTTGTTCTAGAATGCCAAGAAACTTATTCCTTCCACATTTTCTGTCCATTATTATCTTTTTTGTGGGACTCTAGTTATTCAGAACGTATCACTGTTATATCCATTTTGCTTTTCTATCTTATCACTACTATACATTATATTCACAATTTCTTTGTTCTTCCTTTTTGGAATTTCTTCAATCCTGTTCTCCAATTTGCTACTTCATTTTTCAGTATTCTTTCTGTCATTTATCTCAAACAGTTATTTCAACTACTATCTTTTTCTTAAATAATATTTCTGTTTAGTATTTTGTGGATTTGGCTCTTATTTAAAATTGCTTATATATTTTTCCTGTGTGTCTTTCATATTTTATTAGCCTACTTTTCAATTAAGTATGACTAACTTCTGATGAAATGTGTAATCCAGTTTTTCTTTTTCTTTTCTCTTGCTCCTCATAAGATCTGCTACTTATTTTTTAATATTTCATTTATGATTTTTGTCTGTATGAGTGTATTGTCTGTGTGTATGTTAAGTGCACCCATATAGTGCAAGGCCTGCAGAGGTCAGAAGAGGGTGTTGCATCCCCTGGAACTGGAATTATGGATGATTGTTAGCCACCATATGGGTTCTGGGAACTGAACCTGGGTCCTCTGCAAGAGCAGCAAGTGCTCCTAGCTGCTGAGCCATCTCTCCAGCCTCAACCTGCTATTTTAAGCTGTGAGACTATTATCCTCTGAAAGCATTAGGCAGCATGTGTGGGAAGATCGACTTGAGCCCTGTCAGCATAATTAGGGCAGGTACGGGGACCAGGTTAACAGGTTATAGTGGCACATTTTTGGAAGAGGCACCAGAAGACCAAAGTTAAGTATCTCCTCCACAAAATAGTTCTGGTAGGAGTTTCATTGATTGCCATTCCTGGGGGAAAAATAATAATACTAATACAATAATGGCTATTCCAAACATTTTTAATTCCCACATCTGGGAATTTGGAAGAGAAAGAAAAGAGGTGGACACATGATCAGAGAGTAGTGAATCCACACTTTTTTTTTCTTAGCACCAATTTTGAGGACATCTGGACTAGAGTTCAGTGTCAGTGCAGATTCAAGGGGGACATTATTCGTCTCAAGGCACATAACCTTCAAAAGTCTAACATTTCTCTTGGGATGTCTCCCAGGGTTCCTTATTTCCTGGTATTTTACCTTGGTGGCAACAACTTTTCCAGTATTGGCTGCTTATTCATAGCAATTGGGAAGGCTTTTTAAACCCCAATTCTCAGGCCTTACCCCAAATCAGTTGATCTAGAATTTTGTGAGGTGAAACCAAATCATCATTGTGTTGTCCCAAGACATTGCCTATTATGCCATGAATTCACAGAGAACAGGTTTCAGCAGCCCAGGTTCCTTCCAATTGGCACAGGGCATTCTCATGGGTTGAGCAGGCTGAGGCTTCAGGGAACATAGGCATCTCTCTCTTTACCTTCCTTCACCTTCTGATTTCCTCATCACACATTTCAGGATGCTGTCTTGGCTTTTGGAGTGTTTACTATACTTGTTACCTATGTTAATCCTTTTGGCAAGAATCTGTCCCTGAACTTGATTGTCTGCAATAACACCAATGGCATGCTTGGTTGCATCATAGACATTTCCAGCTTTGCCATGGTAACAGTTGTGAGGCATTCCTGTTGGAACAGTGGCCATTCCCTTGGTGTCTACAGATTCACCTCTATTGTAAACTCACAGGTATACTGCCAAAGGAATGAACCCATATTGTTTGAAAGACCTAGGGAACATTATTGGGTACCTCACTTCTTTGTCTTTGCTCTCATCATTTTGGCAAATCACTAGCAGATGGAGAGTACACGTGGAAGCAAAGTATCTCTTTTGAAAACCTCTTGGGATATTATAATATGAAGCCTGGCGAGAGAATTGCCACTCTTACCTCTTCTAGCTGTCTTGGAGGTAAGAGCCAGAAACTGTGCTAGTTTAAAATCAACTAAAACCATACATGTCCTTTCCATAGCCAAACCCAAGACTCTTTCCTAGCTCTTCAGCCTTCCTAATGTGTCTCTTGCACCTGGACTGTATTCCTGAAATTATTTTCTCTTTTGGATGTTGACATCACACACTGCCTTGGCTCTTGTCTAACCTTTGGCATTACCTCTCTATCTTCTCTCCCATCACATCCCTAGAGTTGGTTGCTTCATGGTCCATGGGCATCTTTCTCTCCATTAACTCTACCACCAGATTCATTTATACAACTACATTACAACTCTGATCCTTCTTATATGTTCTTCCTCTAATGTACCTCCACTGGGAAGTCATGCTGGCCTCCCAAATTCAGTGTGTTTAAAATAAGACTCATAATTTCTGCATAAAACATCTCTCCCTGTGACTTCTTTCTATGAATGAAAATTCAATTTTAGGATTGTCTCTGGTTCATCCTTTTGCAATCTATTTCTGAAGATCAGATAGACATTTCTAGGGAGTATTATTTGTCCATTCTTGTTACCAACTTTCATGTTCTAAGAACTTCTTGTCTAGACTATGGCATCAGCATCTTGTTTGATCTTCTTCACTTTATTACAACCTACCACAAGCAATCACTATGCTACTGTCAGATATTTAACATAGGGTACCACTCCCTACCATTAAATTCTACCATTAAAGTCTGGAGTTGTTGGCATCTATTGCTTTAATAGCACAAACTTTCCTTTTGCAGATATTTCTCTACACTAGATGTAGCACCTTTTCTTTGTTAAGTGGAAAGAATATAAACTTTGAATCAGGCAGATTTGATTTCAACTTCCAATTTATTACTACTAATTTGGTTAAGTTCCTAATTCAATCTGAGCTTCAGTTTCCACAACTAAACAGAAACGAAAACAGAAACCATAACAGTTAGTGGAAGGATTGTTTTCTGTACATTATGAAATCTTAATATTTTCTTGTTAGAACCCAAACTCCCGTGCTTATAATCTTCATTAATGAGTTGGGAGATAGGTAGGATTTTTGTGTTTTTGTGATTCTTTATGTTCTGTTTGCTTTTTAGTTATCATTTGTAGTTGTTCCTCATGATTATGTTCTATGCCAAGCGTTGACTATAGTTCACAGACCAGTCTTGGGCTGAACTCAATTATACACATTTTTCTGAAATATTATCTATGGTTGCTTTTATGCCATAGCAGTTGAGTTTAATAGTTGTGTCAAATATCGTATGGTCTGAATTCTAACTTTAGGCTACCTGATCCTTTCAAAAAGTCTGTCAAAAGAGCTTTCAGAAAGCTCTTTTCTCAGAAAGCTCTTTTCTTTTATTGATGCATTCCTATCTCTTCAAGTGCAGTGGTTGTAAAGTGTGTCCACAAATTCTTCAACAAAACTCACCTTAAAGGCCAGGCGTGGTGGTGCATGTCTTTAATCCTAGCACTTGAGAAGGCAGAGGCAAAGTTCAAGGCCAGTCTGGTCTACACAGTGAGTTCCAGGCCAGACAGTGCTATATAGTAAGACCGTGTCTAAAAAACACATTTTAAAAACCACAGTCCCTATGATGGTTAATACTATCGACTTGATGGGATTTAGAATCACCTAGGAGACAAACCTTCAGGAATGCCTGAAAAGGCCTATCTAGCTTAAGCTAGCCTTTGGACAAGCCTATAAGGAATTAGATAGATAGGTTAATTGAGGTGACAAGGCCCACCTTAACTATGGGTAACACTATTCTGTGGCCTGGGGTCTTAGACTAAATAAAAAAAGGAGAAACCAGCTGAGCACAAGCATTCAGCACTCTCTGCTTCCTGATCACGTGCACAATGCGATCAGCTACATCAAACTCCTGCCACCAGGATTTCTTCCCATGATGGGCTGTACCCTTGAATTGTAAGCCAAAATAAGCTTTTCCTTAAGTTACTTTTGCCAGATATTTTGTCACAATAAGAAAAAAAGTAAGCCAGTTCCTCCCAGCACTTTTAATATGGCTGGACTTGATGACTTTGCTTATACCAAATAGAATTTGACAAAAGTATCAGACTTAGAGTAAGTTATAAAGGACATCATAGTGTCCATCTTGCTCTTTTGCATCACCAGTTGTTGAGAATCCTATCATGAGGATTCTCAAGAAGCCTACAGGGAGTCCCAGGTAGAGAGGAGATGAGGCCTCCTGCCGACAGCCAGCACTAAATAGCCAACCACCAAGGAGCCATCTTGGAAGCTGATCCTTCAGAGGAGCTTCCTCACAGCATCCAGGCAATGTCTCCACTACAAATCACACAAAGGACATCAAACCAAAATCAGCTGGCTAAGCCATTCCAAGTAATGACCGCAGACATTCTGAGGATTCTATGTTCCTTGGTCTTTTAAATCATTAAGTTTTGAGATAGATGTCATATGATATATCCAGTCCATCACCAACTCCAGTTGAACTACTTGCTGTGGAGATTTGAAACCAGGCTATTCTTTCCAAGAGGATTTTGAGGATGCTAATCATTGTGTCTGGCATCTTTTCCTCATGAGAAGTCTGCTCTAAGAGCATCACTATTTGGAGGTCTTTATTTCCTTCTGATAGGCTTTTTGGCATATTCCATACATGCTTGAGCCGGAAATTGGACATGTTTTTCTTTAGCCTAAGACTTGGTGTGATCTTCAGAATCTGAAGACTTACCACTTCTAATCTCAAAATGCCCAACCATTGTCTCTTGAAGATTTGCCTTTGATTCTTCCCTCTAGTTGTCAAGAGACAGAACCTGTATCAGTAATTTTGACATGCAAGAAAACCAAGAGATGTTAATCTGGCAAATGAAAAGAGAGGGCAGGAGCTGTGGAAATGGAACTCTAGGAGGTTGCTACTCCCATTAGGCTTAGAGGAATTAAATGATGTGGTTAGAAACCTAGAGGAAGGCCCTTGAAGAATGGAAACATGCCTTTGATCAAGATGTGCCAGCCAATTGGTACTAGTGAATAATGGGGCATAATGAGGCTAATTATATAAGTTTTAGAACAACTACAAACTGAAATCACTTTGTTACAAAGTAAGCTCTGCTCTAAGGACAGATATTAAATGTCATTGCCCAATGCACTCATCTCAGAACCCAGTCTTCAGCTCCTAATGATGACTTTTAGGAGCTTGGATGTGACTCAATTTCCTTTTGCTTTCCAACTCAGTTACATATTTAAGCGTGACTATGTGTTGAGACAAAATACAAATGACTTTCTCATCTGCTTAGTTATGTGTCAAAAGTCTCTGTCCACTTTCCATCTCCGCTGTCCTAAGGCAAAGTGTGATCACTTCTTCCTCAAACTGCAGGTACCGTCATCTGACTTGTCTCTCCGCACCCTTTCCAGCACGTCTGTCATCTTTTCTCCACCTGAAGCCAATGTTTTCTAAATGTCCAAACCAGAAGATCTACTACTCTCCCTCCCATTGCTCTTAAAATAAGACTTGACCACTTTCCTAGGTCCCACCGGGGCTATGTGTCCTGACCCAGCACCATCTGGCATCCTGATCCTTCCTTCTGTGTTCTCTGGCTACTCTGATGGCCTTTTCTATTTTCAATCGGGACAAAACCTTTGAACATACTGATGCCCAGTCTGGGTCACCCCATTTTACCATCACCCATGCTGTGCCACACAGATCAAATGTCATTTCCTCTGAGAAGCCTTCCTTTCTTTCCTCAGACAAGCTCAACTTGCTGTTTATAAGGTCTTAACATTGATTATCTTTCCTTCATATAATTTATTACAGATTATTTGGTAATGCCATCTCTGTTGGGCTATAAATCCCCAAATAAAAAAGATATAATCACTTATCATCCTGGTAAGAGCTTCCAGTGCACAGTGGACCTGCAATGCTATCGACAGAATGAGCAAATGAACCTCCGAGAACAGTGATTGAATTTCAACCTGTTTTTCACAGATCAGCCCATAATGCCTACTCCATTCCTCTGAACTTCTGATAGATTCATATAAGTCCTTCCATATAGTTCCTCTCTCTTTGGCTATGAACCTAGTATTTTCAGTGTATCATTTGATTTAAATCAAATCTATTATTTTTGAATTCTGAGAGTCTAGCACATTGCCATGGAGACAGTAGGCAACCAACAAATTCTTATTGTTATTCATTATCACGATTAAGAAGTTAATGCCATTATAGTTAATGCAGTAAATTTTTCTAATTCAATTATTTCCTCAAGAAGTATACAACTTTTAAAGCATGCTCTTCTCCAGTAATTAAATGTTTAATTATCTAACACGCTATTAAGCATGCAGTTTCATGGATGTTAATTCATTATTTCTAGACCTTTATATTTTAAATTAATAACATATTAGAGTAAGTTTGAAAGTGTTTAAAAGGCTTTACTTTGGCTGAAAATATGTCTTCAGATGGTGTTTGAAATGGTTTGAATTACACAGATGTGATGAACGTGTAGTGAAAGCTTAGAAAGGCCCTAAAGAATTCTCTAAGAATGATACATGAGCCAAGGAAATGACATTCATCTCGGAGACTTTCCCTCCCTCTGAAAAAAGTTTGATAAAATGCTCTTTTTCCCACTTTGACCTTAAACACTTAGAAATCATTTGCTTTACAAAAGTCCTGTGGTCCACGATTACAGCGATCAGAATAGTGACTTCTGTCTCATATTTCAGCTTTGCATGCTTTATCACCTTAATTTATGGCAGTACTTCTACATAAAAGGTTTTAGATAGATTTCACTCGTGTGCCTGTGTTGGTCTCCCTTGTACTTGTATGAAGTACAGTTCTGAGCTTTCAAAGCTGCCCTTGAGCACAGTACTCAACTCCCTGGCCTCCTGTGCTAGACTCTCCCTGTGGGACAGCAGCTACACACCCGCTCTCACTTACCAACTTCTATATTTCAGTAATCTTCTTAGCGTTGCCATTTTTTAATGAAACAAGTTGTTTTTTATTTCAGTGTCTAAGCTTTGTGGTACCTTGTGTCTCATTTTGAGGAAGAGGCACTTGAATATCTTCTTGTGAAATATTTGTAACTCTTTACCATTAGGTTGTCAGGCATGTTACAGTGTGATTTTCAGTTGACTGAGGTTAACACTGTTCCATCATCACTACCCAGTTAGTTTGATTTGGTAGGTCTAGGAGGCTAATACCCAATGCTTTACCAAAGAGCTGTAAATACTGGGATGATTTTATGCTTCCATACGACATTCAGAGCACCTCAACAGGGAATAGTCACTGGCCTTCTTACTAAGGTACTGCATTAAGCCAAATTTTGTCTTGAATTTTCCATTGGTTTGTAGAATCATGAAAGCTTGTCAAATTGAAATGCCAAAATATTCACAACGAAAAATCTTACCTTTAGTGGTTTATTTTTATTTTAGTTATTTGTGTGTGTGTGTGTGTGTGTGTGTGTGTGTGTGTGTGTGTATGCCACAGGACACATTTGGAGGTCAGAGGTGTCAGTTTTCCCCTTCTACTCTGTGGGTTCCAGGGATCAAACTTACCAGGTCACCAGGCTTGCACAAGTGCTTTTCATGGCTGGACCACCTAGCCAGCCCAAATCTTACTTTTTATAAGGCCATTATGTTAAATATAATAAAATCACAAACTTTATGATGCATAAAGTATATGGGAACTTCACAAATTTTAAATTATTTATCACTAATTTGTAGGTTTATAAAAAAATATTTCAGCCTACTTTGAAGTCTCTTGTCTACTTCCAAACGTATAGCCTACATGTCCTCCTGGTCTTTTCCTATGTATACTTAAATCAGTTCACAGAACAAGTGATACCTTCCTCTTGTCAGACTGAAATCCACACTCACCGCTGTCATAGAACAAACACACAAAAGAATGGTTCAATTGTAGAAATTGATGTAAATGCTTTATAGCTTAATCGTAGTCCAGGTAAAGGTCTTTAACATCCTCCCAGGTCTTTACATCCACCCAGGGCACAGTCATACTGATCCTATCTAAAATCAAGCCTCCAATGTTTTCTATTTAGCCAGTGGACATGGCTAGTATTTTAATTTTCTTACTACTTTTCTAGAACTCATGTAATGAAGAATTCCATCAGATACAGTTGAAAATAAGCTAACTACATTACTGAAACAAAATAGTTGTTAAAAAGAATAAGTGGTCAGGCATGGTGGTGCATGCCTTTGATCCCAGCCCTCGGAGGGTAGACACAGGTGGATCCCTGTGAGATTGAGGGCAGCCTGGTCTACATACTGAGATCCAGGCAGGCTAGGGCTAGGGAGATCCTGTCAAAAAAAAAAAAAAAAGAATAAGTGCACTGGAGGGATGGCTGAGTGCTTAGGGGCACTTCCTGCCCTTCTAGAGGACCTACTGTCAATTCTTAATGTTCACATCAGGTTCACAACCACGTTGCCTCCAGCTCCAGGGGATCTGATACCCTCTTCTGGCCTCCACAGGCACTGGCACATACCTGGCATACATACAGAAACACATACACAGAAATAAAAATAAATCTTAAAAAAGTAATGTGTTACTATAACTTTAAAAGGTGTTTAAGTTTTAAACAAAGTAGTTAGATGCAATCAGGTTAAGCCTGAAATATGAATGCTGAAACATGAAAAGCAAGACTTTCACTGGAGGCGCTTTGCTGTGAAGTCAGTGGAGAATCAGATGCTGAGATCCCTTTTCTTTTTTCTAAAAATATTCTATTTATTATTTTTATTTTTTATTTATGGGTGTATTGCCTGAATGTATATAAGTGCACCTGTGTGGTACAATACTCATGGAGGTGAGAAGAGGGTGTCATATCCCCTGGAACTGGAGTTACAGATGGTTGTTAGCCACCATGTGAGTGCTAGGAATCTAACCCAGGTCCTTGCAAGAGCAGCCAGTGCTCTTAACCACTGAACCATCTCTCTAGCCCCTAAGATCCCTTTACTCTTATGCAAGCTTGGCCTCCCTCCTTACTGTCATCCAGGTCTTATCAAAATATAGCCTATCCTTCTGAGTCTGCTGATCATGAAATGAAAAGCCAAGGTCCCTTATCACCAGCAAGTCCTGGGGCCTGAAGCCATGAAGCAATGATCCTGAAAATCCAGTGGCTTGAATGGTCTCTGTGAAGTTGGGCCCAACTCTCCTGGATGAATTTGCTACTTCTCCCTACTGTACCCATGAAACTACTAATGGCACATCCATGACTTTCTCTTCATGCACTTCTCGAGACCTTATCTGTTACTTTCACTGTTCCATAAAAGCCACGATCCCCGCGATAGTACGGCTTCTCTTTCTAGCACCTTACACAACATTTAGCACATAGTCAACGTTCGATATGTTTGTTGACTCAAAACTTCTGGCTTGTTTATCAAAAGGAGACACAGCCTTTAGCACCAGTTTATTCTGTAAATAACTGTGAAGAGGAGGACCCCAAATTTCACTAACTGGAAAGTCTCATTTGAGCAAAAGTCTCTAATCCAACGTGACGCAGGACTCCTGAACAAACTTCAGAATAGGTCCCCATGTGCAGGTTGCTGTTCTCGCAAACCATCATGCCACAATCGCACCAGCTAGTTTTGGTACCAAGGAAACGGTCCGTAATTTTTGTTCAACTTTTCATCCATCTTCAGACATTATTGCCAGATGATTCCAGTATTTGGTGATTTGATTGAAGCTTCCTATGAAATTTGGCTACACAATCCCTGATTTTCTCAGTTTTTGTATTCAAGACTGCCAAATATAATACAGCCAGAATGAACAGTTTTCCATTATTTTTCTCCTACAAAAAGAAAACAGGGAAAATACATTATTTGCTGTGAAGTGGAAAGGCCTTCCAGTTTTTATATCCTGGCACCTCAGGAGATAGGAGGGCATTCCTGTGGAAATTCTTAGAAATGATGATATCATTGCATGTTTTGTAGTTTTAATCAGGTGGTCCTGAGCACTAGTACCTTCCCATAACTACCTGCACATGCCCATTTCTGGAGGAAAGAGAAACGCGGTGATGCTGGCTCTTCTGGTTTCTTACACATTTGAATTTTTTTTCTTTTTTTTAGTCTTTTTGAGACAGGGTCTCCCTGTAGCCCCAGCTGTCCTGGAACTCACTATGTAGACCAGGCT
>NW_008340640.1:398612-401684 GCF_000622305.1 Nannospalax galili
TGGCCTTGATCTCAGAGAGATCTGCCTGCCTCTGCCTCCCGAGTGCTGGGATTAAAGGCGTGCGCCACCACGCCCGGCACACATTTGAATTTTTATATGTCAAGAATCAGTCCATCAAAAATTGAGGTATGGAAGACTAAGCTTGGTGGCTCATGTCTTTAATCCCAGTACTCAGTAGACGGAGGCAGATTGATCTTTGTGAATTCCAGGTCAGCCTGGTCTACATAGTGAGTTCCAAGCCAGTCAGGGCAATATAGTGAAATGTCTCAAAAACAAAAACAAAAATTAAAGTGTGGGTGGTGGGATTGGGAAGTAGGTCAGCTGCAGAGGATTGTCTATTAGCAGGATGGATGAGGCCCTCAGCTCAATCCCCAGTACCACAGAGCTCACTGGCAACCCAGACTAGTTAATTGGTGAACTGTAGGGTCAATGAGAGACTCTGTCTCGAAAAATCAAGGTGGACAGTGATAAAGGAAGACATCTGACATCAGCCTGTGGCTTTCACATGCATACATACACACACACACACACACACACACACACACACACACACACGCACGCACAAATTCCTGGACCTGGAAAAAAATATTTAAGCATGACAATTTACCCATGGATTGCCACCAAACTCAGACAAAAATGCCACCTTTGCTGGCAGCAACTTCTGGTGCTAGAAAACTAAACCCAGGTTCTCCAGATACTTAACATGGAGCCATAAGCATCTCACCTACCTTTAGACTCTTTTTCAAAAATACATAGTATTCACAGAGAATAAGTGAAGGTGGGATTGTGTCTACCAACCCTCAGCTGGGGGTTCTGGAAAATCTGATCAAATAGAGAAAATCTTAGAGAAGCTGAAAACAGGGAGCATTATGGGAACTGGGGAAACCTATTGCCACAGGTTCTTCCTTTAGGTAGAGGCCTTGATGGAATTCTGATTTTACATTTCTAATGAAAACGTGAAACAGAAATCTACTTTCCCATCCCTACTGGGCCTCCTCCAAACAGCTTCCATCTCCCTACAGAGTGAGGCTACCATGCACCATATACCAACACAACACATCTGAAATGCTGACATTTCATTTTTAATTGAAATCAAACAGAAATAGTTTCATTGGGGAACAAGAAAGTAAGATTGGTGTTTGACAGAAATTAATAGGAGAGAGACAGAAATACTTTGCTCTGTCTTAAAGCAGTCCACTGTGGAAGGCGGCCAGTCCTCCTGCCTGAATCTGAGATTATCTTCAGGATTACATTCTGTGGAAAGAACACCTTATAGAAGGGAAATGAGAAATCAGGTTTGGATAGGTAAATCGAATGAAATGAAACAAAAGGGAAAAATACTTCTGTGCTTCTGTTTTAAAAGATTATATGAATGTGGAATTAAAGGAAAAACTTGTATTTTGCTGCAAACACAAATGATAAAAAGGAAAAGAGATCATATTGTCAACAAAATACCTCGAAAAATAAGTCAGAAAACATGTACTTTGGAATATAAATCTACTAAGACCAAATTCTCATATTGGTGTGGCATTAAAAAACAGTTTTATAGCAATATCTATGGCAGTAGTACTTTTAACAATTGTAGTTTGAATAAGGTAATAACATTAATAAAAATTCACCTTTATGTATCTTCATATGGATTATAGAAAGAGTTGTAAGAATTTTACTATTCAGGATTCCAAGGAGTTTTAACTTCACCCTTCAGAAAACAATATTTCACTCTCCAAAAAAGCCTTTGAATATAAGAAGTCATAGTTTTAATGAAAACATTTATCTTTATGTCAGAATTTGTAAACCAAATCTTTAGTACTGTGTACAAAAAGAAAAATGCTGACTTTGCTCAGTGAGTTATCTCAAGGCCTTCTACAATGAGGGCTGGCACGAGGGCACCTAAGGGTGCATAAGGGCAGTGTGTTTGACCCTAAGGAGGTTCCAGCCCAGTGCTGCAGAGAGGCACTTTAGATAGATGGCAGTAGGATGTGATGCCTGCTCTAATCCAGACAGGAACAAAGTGCTTTGTAGATGGCTATTTCAAGAAGTTGGTTGGTTAAGAGAAGGGGGTAGAAGAACACAGCTACAGGGGATGAAGAGTTGATGAGTGGGCTTGATTTCAGAATGCAGAAACTCAGGCAGGTTTCAGTCCTTATGACATGCCACATATTACTTTGATCTATTCCTTGGGGGCTTTTACAAGTTGAGTAAAAGAAAGAAAACTAGAACTTTCTGTAAAAAGGAGGGATAAGAAATAGATAAATATTGCTCTTCGTTTTTTTAAAAGCCAAGTTTGTTTCAAAGCTCTTTTTCCAAAGCTTTCTCTCTGTTGGCCGTAATGGTGGTCTTGAGCTAGCTGGGACAGAAGGTTCATGATAAGGTCAGACAGGTTAGTGAGAATCGAACAGGGCTAGAGATGTAGTTCAGTTGGTAGAATACTTAGCATGCAAAAAGCCTTGAGTTAACCCCAACACTGCATAAACCAGGTATAATGGTGCATGCCTATAATCCCAGTACTTGGGAATAGGAGGCATGAAGATCAGGAGTTCAAAGTCAACCTCAACTACAAAATGAGTTCAAGTGGGCTACATATGACTCTGTCTCAAAACAAAACAAACGAAAAGAGTTGATCAAAGGAATGTGTGTTGTGTGTTAAGGACTGAAAGCTGCATCTTCTCAGTCTTCCAGAGCATTTGAGCCAGTCTTGACCTCTGGAAGGCCACACTAGGCATGCCCAGAAATAAAAACGCAGCCCTGTGAGACATGCAGTCAGATAAGTTCCTGAAAGGAGGAAATTATCTATCCTGTGGCATGAAAATCTGATTCTTCATGGAGGTTTCTTTGCTTACCATAGCCTTTGCAAATTCCATCTACAGAATTTTAAGAAAACTCAATAGTGCAAATTAATTTATGAAATTAATGACAAAAATAAGGATCCATGCATTTTTTTAAAAAAATACATGGCTTTGCCGGGCATGGTGGCACATGCCTTTAATCCCAGCACTTGGGAGGCAGAGGCAGGCCAGCCTGGCTCTGAGTTCAAGGCCAGCCTGGTCTACATAGCGAGTTCCAGGACAGCTG
>NW_008340640.1:401757-410638 GCF_000622305.1 Nannospalax galili
AGTATGGTAAAACTTAATATCCAAGTTACCTGATTAAAAAAAATTAACAAATCCTGCTCAAATAAAACAATAAATTGATTATCTGTGTCTCAAATTTGCCACAATTAAAGAGAAACTCTACTTTGAATTGGACTGCCTTTCCCCAAAGAATCACTCTCTTAGAATGAAGGCTATTGCAATCTGCTCTAAATCAATGTTTAAAATATCTCACAAGGTCAGAAATTATTTCATATTGAAATACTTCCAACTTGACAGCCCTGCAATAACTGTTAAATATTAAAATAACATTAAAGAGCAACTGCTCAGTTCACAGATTTAGATGCAAAACCCTGATTCACACTAATGGGACTCACATAGCTAAATCCCCATGCACTATGCTGAGGGTTTACCCCAAGGACCCAAGCATCAGACACAGTCAAGGAGGGAATGAATTATCTTTGAAAAAAATAATCAGTCTAGAAAAAATTATTTGTGAAATTTCAATCACATAATCAATATAAAAATCAAACTGCCTAAAATTTAACAGCATTCAATCTTGCAATCACATATTTATGATAAAATAAAGCTCATACTTCTATTGCAAGACAATTTGGGGATCATCAAGGTTTTCGTTTAATGTGTCTTATTTATGAAGATGTACTACTGTTTAATTAGAAATACTTTAAGTACTCTGTCTCTAGACTGTACAGTCAAATGCTTAAGCTAAAGGTCTCCTTTTTTTGTTGTTGCTGATATATATTTAATGTAGAAGGAAAAACAGTGTCTAGAGGTAACAGTGTTGACATCATATTTACATAGAGATCTTAACTTTGTAAAGAAATTTTTCAGAAGAAATCTTAGAAATTTTGACCATACAGTGTGACACTTGCTGATATTAACTCTCCTAGAAGCAGTTTCAAATTATTGAAAATACAATGGCTTTTTATTTCATTTTGTTTTTCCCTTTTTTTTAAATGACTGATACAATTGTGTGTATTTATTATTTATACAGACCACTTAAGGAAAGTATTGTAATGGAAAGTTTAATCTATCTAAATCCAAACTAAGTCACTTTCATTTCCTAAGTCACTTTCATTTCCGAAGTCACTTTATGAGCCATAAACTGACGATGAATTTGAGAATCTGTACATGCGTGTTTGTGTGTGTGTGTGTGTGTGTGTGTGTCTGTCTGTCTATAGGCTGGAGGCCAATGTCAGTCAAATGTCTTCCTCTGTCATTTCAATCTTCAGGTCTTTCATCTCTCACTGAAACTGGAGCTCACCAATTCAGCAAGGCTAGCTTCCCAGCAAGCTCCAGGGTATCTTCTCCTGCCTCTTCCTACCCAGCACTGAAATTATAGGTGCATACCAGCACACCCAGCTCTTTACATGGGTGCTGGTATCTGAACTCTGATCCTCATGTTTGAGCAACAAGTATTCCACTAACTGAGCCATTTTCCAAGCCCCCTTGAGAATCTTTCATGTCTGTCACTCCATGGTTGGTTTTCTTTTGTGACAGCTAATTTGGGTGACAATGTGCTTGATTAGATTTTCCCATTTCCCCTCTCGGCTGCCTTCATCTCTCTCATCATGTACACACAAACCAGAGAAAGGAAATTTTAAAACATATATAGAGTTTGAATACAAATGCATTTGTAATATTCTCTGAAGTCTTCCTACTGACAAATGTTAAAATATGTGCCAGAATTAAAGGTAATGGAGAGAATGAGAAAAAGAGATGACAGTGCTCCATTGATAAAATAGCAGGATAGACAAACTGGACAAACCCTATGGCCTTGAACAGAGTACTTCCTGTCTGGATGCCATCTCCTTTTGTGAAAAACATTAGGCAAGATGGTCACTAATTGTTTGGCTAAGTATATGATTGGGCTCTTATTGTTATATCACCATCATAAGCTAAAGAGAATAAAAATCATATGATCATCTCAATAGATGTCTAAACAGCAGCTAACAAAATTAAACATGAGTTTGTGGTAAGAAATTCTCAGCAAACTAAACATGGAAGGAAAGTCATACAACATAAGAAAGGCAATGGATGACAAGCTGGGATCTTTGTCAAACTCAACAGGGAACGGCTGAAACCTATTCTGCAAGATTAGGAATGAAGCAAGCATGCCCACACTTGCCAGTCTACTCAGCACTATACTTGCAGTCTCTGACAGACAGGCAGAGCAATTAAGCAAGAAAAGGGGGGTATCTGAATTATAAAGAAGTAAAATTATTTCTGTTTGTACTGCCCGCTCTCTCTCTCCAACATTCCTACCTATCAACAGGGTCTCCCTGTAGCCCCAGCTGTCCTGGAACTCACTATGTAGACCAGGCTGGCCTCGAACTCAGAGATCCACCTGCCTCTGCCTCCTGAGTGCTGGGATTAAAGGCGTGTGCCATCACGCACTGCAATAGTACTGTTTTTATGAAACTGGGTACACCAGAGTTTGGTGCATATATGTTCATGACTGTTAATTCTTCTTGATCACTTGTTTCCACCATCGGAATGTATTGACCTTCTTTATGTCTTCTGATTAGTTTTAATTTGAAGTCTATTTTCTCATTTATTAGAATAGCAACTGCTGCCTAAGGTGGAGGTAAGGCAAGTTTCTTGTAGACAATGAATGGGTCGATTTTGTTTCTTTTGTTTTTTGTGTGTTTGGTCTTTTTCTCTGTAGCCCCAGCTGGCCTGGAACTCACTATGTAGACCAGGCTGGTAGATGACATGATCTTATATGTAAAAACCCTAGAGACCACACACATACACACACACACACACACACACACACACACACACACACAGGAATATGAGAAGAATTCTGGTTTCATAGTTTTTTATATTGTTTTTATTAATGTGTATGAGTATTGCCTGTGTGCATGTAAGTGCCAGTGTCATGAAATGCCCCATGGAGGTCAGAAGAAGCACTGGATTCCCTGGAACTGGAGTTTTGGACAGCTGGCCTGGAACTCACTATGTAGACCAGGCTGGCCTCAAACTCACAGAGATCCACCTGCCTCTGTGCTGGGATTAAATGAATGTACCACCAGGCCTGGCTTGATTTTGTCTCTTTTTAAAAAATATTTTATTTATTATTTTTGTTTTATGTGTATGAGTGTATTGCCTGCATGTATGTGAGAGCACCCATGTGATGCCACAGAGGTCAGAAGAGGGCTTCAGATTCCCCTGGAACTGAATGGAGTTAAGGACGGTTCGTAGCCACCATGTGGGTGCTGAGAATCCAACCTGGGTCCTTTGCAAGAGCAGTCAGTACTCTTAACTGCTGAGCCATCTCTCCAGCCCCAATTTTGTCTCTTAATCTGTCGGGAGCTGGAGAAACAACATTCATTTCCAAAAAATATAATATGGCTCTTTGATGGTAGTTTTGAAAGGAATAAAGCACTTGTGAATAAACTTATCCAAAGAGATGAAAGACCGATACTACACAATACTGAGGAAGAAACTAGAGAAGATACAAATGGAAAGATGGCCAATGTTCATGTTTTGAAAGATTTAGCATTATTAAATGGCCATGCTAACCAAAGCAATCTATGGATTCAATGCAATATCCAGCACAATCCACATAGAGACTTTTTTTCCCATAGAGATAGAAAGAAAAATCTCCAAACTCCATGGGACCACAAAAGCTCCAAGTAACTCAAGCAATGTCAAGAATGAAGAACAGAACTGTAGATACCACATTCCTTATCTCAAAACATATTATAAAGCTATAGTAATTAAAACTATGTGATGTATATATTGATATGCATATGAATGGAACAGGATAGAAATCCCAGAAAGAATGCATACAATAGATAGTCAATTGATGTTTGAGAAGGGTGCCAAGAATACATAGCGATGAAAGAACTGTCTTTTCAATAGATGGTACTGGAAAAATTGGATGTCTATATTCAAAGATACGCAGTACTGAAAATGAATTAAAGATTCAATATGAAGCTGTAAAACATTCAGAAGAAAACCCACAGAGAGAGACAGAGAGAGATTTATTATAATCCTGAATTCCTGCCTTGGTTTCTCTCTATGATGGACTGTAACCTGTAAGTGAAATAGATCCTTTCCTTTCCTTCCCACATTGGTTTTGGTTGTGCTTTTATCACAGTAACAGAAAGCAAACTAGGACACTTGTTCACAAATGTTGATGGCAGATTTATTCATAATGGTCTAAAACTGGAAACATCTCAAATGACCATTAACAGGTAAACAGAAAAACAAATGGTGATATGCATATGTATTTCTCATCAATAAAAAAGAACAGACTGTTGAAACATGAAACAACAGGGATGAATCAAAAAATAATTATGCTGACTTAAGGAAGCTAAATAAAAAAATAGTGTACAGTGTATGGTTGCATACATATACAATTTCAGAACAAGCAAACTATTTACAGGGGCAGAAAATAGACTCTGGGTTGCCTGGGGATGGACATAGGAGATGGGGAGGTCAGAGACAGAAAGAAGTGGGAAGAAGCAATATCATAGGGGCTTAAGGAACTTCTTTCAAAATGACATTTATTTATGTATTTATTGTGTGTGGAGGGTGGACAGCACACCTGTACCATAGCTCACATGTGGAGGTCGGAGGACAACTTGCAGGAGTTGCTTCTCTCCATCCACCGTGTGGGTCCCAGAGATCAAACTCAGGTCATCAGGCTTGGTGGCAAGAAACTTTACCTGCTGAGTCATCTCACCAGTCTCTGAGGAGATTCCGGAAGTGATAGATATGTATATTTTTTCAGCTGACCTAACAGCATAGAAGTAGAATAAACTATACATTTAAATAGATGTCACTTATTGAACTTCAAATATGACTTAATGGAGCCCTTTAAGCATAGGAAGCACCCAAATTGATACTAAATAAAAAATAATGTTGCAGAGTATTTGGGTTTTCATTTTTGTCACATTAATCCAATGAGATGAATATTATTTTTTATTATATTATTGTTAGATTCCACTGTTCCCATGCATTAGATGATGAAACTGGAGTTCAAAGGTGTTATCTTGTCTGGTGTCAGATAACTTTGTCAACAAACATGATGTAGAATTCCTTAGAAGCAAATGAAATAAAAGATAAACTTGATTTTGTTGTGGTGCTTAGTAACCATTTCCACTCTTAGATCCCCACCATCCCCTTTCACAGCCCATGAAAGATTTTACTGAATTCAAGCATCCCAATGACCCGATTCCTGGAAATCCAAGGCAGTGTCTCACGTTGTGTTATCCAGTGCAGCATCCATTTTCCTTGGACACTTGGTCATCAGGAATGAGCGGTAATGTAAGTGGAAAACACAGTTTGCATTATCATGATTTCATTCACAATTACATTAATGACATTGACTTTGTGCTGAAATGATAATAGTTTGTATATATGGAGTTAACTGAAATAGCAAGTTAATTTCACTTGCTTACTCTGACTCCATCAGTATGATTCTTGAGAATTTGCTATTTCAGGTGTGTCCTGCATTACATTTCCATTGGATAGCACCAATCTAAAGTTTCTGGGCAAAGCAGCTACACCTTTTGCTATGATATCCCAAGAATACAGTGAACTTGTATTTTAATCATGGTGCCATACAATTTCAATTTTCTAAGAAGATGGAAGGTGCCATAGAAGATATGACTTAGGGGATTCTTCGAGAATACTAGCCAGGGCAACAGAGGGTGATTAAGAAAAAAAGGAGTGTTGCTGATTGCAACTTATAGGAGGAAGGAAGTAGAAATGATCTGCGTGAAGATCAGTTTTAGAGACCAAAGTGGCTTTTGTTCTAGAATTGGGGTCCAAATACAGGGCTTCAGTTTACCAGTTGCTGTGGCTGTTTGTGGCAGTCCTGTGGGAAAGTGCCACCCCAGGGTTGCCTGAATCGAATGGAGGACTTACCTAGGTCCCTGTAACTAGAGCAAGACATGGAATGGCAGCAATAGTTCTGAAGCCTGGATTAGAATCTCCGTCTCAAAAAAAGACCAAAAAAAAAAAAAAAAACTCAGTCTTGAGGCTAGAGAGATGGCTCAGCAGTTAAGAACAGTTAAGAGCGCTGACTGACTGTTCTTGAAGAAGACCTGGGTTTAATTCCCAGCACCCACATGGTGGCTAACAACTGTCCATAACTCCAGCTCCAGGGGATCCAAGGCCTTCTTCTGACCTCCATGGGCATTGCACGACATGGGTTCACTTAAACATACATGCAGGTAATATACTCATACACATAAAATAACAAAATCTCATTCTCCCCAAAGCCTTTTCTGTGGGCCAGACTCTTGAACACCATATTGCTCTCTCTCCGGCTCTTGCTTCTCAGTCAGCTAAAGCTCTGCAATGCTTGAGAGTGAGTGGCATGTCCATGACTCTTGGAAGCTTTTCCTAGGCCTGCTATCTTAACCCTTCACCGTAACACAGGTAATGCGTGAGTATCTGTCGTATGGGCAGAATTGCTGCATTTCAGAACTTGGTAGGCAGTACTCAGTTCTCATCGTTTATAATAATTATAGCTAGTATAAAATACTGCTGAAATTGCAGTATATAACAAGTCAAAAAGAGCAGAGCCAAGTCTTGGAATAAGATGGTGCTGGCCCAGAGTCTTCCCTCTGCTATGTCTCATGCTGTTGTGCTAGCCTCTTCCCTATGTGTAATCTTTCCATCTTGATGAATATTGCTCTGCTGGAGCTGGTCAGGAGTCAAGTCAATACATGGCATTTTTTCTATTACCTTCTGTATTTGGAACCAATGGAGAAATAGACATGGAAATTAGACAGATGGTGAGAGAATATGGCTTTAGATTAGATGCCCAGAGAACTCCTTAATACTTCACCCATGAGTGAGAAGATATACCAGCCCTGTCACAGATGGAGGTGGACAGAGAAAGTTTACTCCAAACTAAGTGCATGAATGAGCAGACCAGATTGTCAACATCCTGTGGCATCTACCAAAGAAAAGATAATCCAGGGAAGCACTGAGCATGCTTAGTAATGTCACCCAAATGAGCCCACAAGAAAGAGACATGGGGGAAAAGACAAGTTTCTCTAGCAAAAGACTCTCTGCATGGAAACACTAGACCACGGAAATGGAATTTCTATCACCAGCCCACACTCCTACACAAGTACACTTGTCTATGTGTTGCCAAGGATGCAGGAGATCTTTGAGAATGGACTTGCTGGTATCTTCATATAGACATGTAGCATGTACTTGTCTTGATGCAAGTTCCATTCATTCATTCCAAAACTATTTGCCCAGTACCTATTACAGGATAGACTTTATTCCAGGTTCTAGTAGGTGAAGAAAGGTGATGGGCAATACTCCATCATGGAAACTAAAAAACAAATAAATGAGTAAAAATATGGTACTACAGGTGATGATAAATGGTATTGAGACAAAAGAAGAAAAAAGAAGGCAAACAGAGTTGTGCCTGGAAGTCAGTTGTGGTGTCAGAGTGATTAGAGAAGCCTCTATAGAAAAGTGCTATTAGAAGAAAAGTCATTTGGAGGAAAAGAATGAGCAGATATCTAAGGCAAGTGCGAAGGCCTGCTGAACTGGGAGAGAAGCAGAGAGGCTAGGGGGCCTGGAACAGAATGACTGAGGTGAGCTCACACATAACCTCTCTCAGTAGGGTACTAGAAATGTGTGGCTCTTGCTTTTTTCTGTTTGTGTTTTAAAGTTCAGACTCTCTTAACCATTCCACCACAGCTCTAGAATATTCCTTTGTGCCATTCACTGTCTACAAACTAGCCCCCATGCATATTTATTTTAACAGAGTGAACCTGCCTGGACTTCCCTCAGACAGAAACTTCTTGGAAGAAAAAACATTGCTCCTCACCTCTTTAATTACACCTGTCTGAATTCATCTGTAACCCAGCAAATGCCATTCAGAAAGCAAGTTCTCGGTGTATATGGTGGAGGACATGCAGAGACTATTACCTCCAAAGACATTCATGAAAGCCTGCCTCTAGATGTCTCTGGGTCTTTTCATATTCACTCTGGGTTTTCCCAGTGGAAACAGGTTCATTTGGACCACAAGGCTGACCATGGACATACTTACTCTGTTAGCATAGTATGTGCCTACTGTCTTAGTTCTGGCTGTTATAGCAAGTTACTGCAAACTGGATAGCTTAAAGAGCAAATATTGGCACTGGAGAGATGGCTCAGCAGCTAAGAGCACTGGCTGCTCTTGGAGAGGACCCAGGTTTGATTCCCAACAGCCACATTGTGGCTAGCAATTTTCTTTAACTCCAGTTCCAGGGGATCCTACACCCTCTTCTGTCCTCTGTGTGTACTGTACAACACAGATGCACTTACATAAATGCAGGCGATACTGTCATATGCAAAAAATACAAATAAAAATAATAAAATGTTAAAGAAAACCAAACATTGATGCCTTATTGTTCTGGAGACTGGAAGGCCAAGTCCAAGGGCCTGGTTGATTTAGTACTTCTTTCAGTAGACAGTGAGTACTCTGGGGACCCTTTTTATAAGGACACTAAAGCCATTCATGAGGGCTCTAAAGACAAAAATACCTCAAGAGGTTCCACTACCCAGTGCATCACACTGGGGATTAGGCCTCAACATATGAATTTAGAGGCAATAAATTTAATCCATAGCACTCATCTCTTTGCAATTAGTTACTGACCTTCACATCTAAACCTGAGATTCCACTCTTATGTTTATCTGTTATACCACTCCAGACACTTATTGAATGCCTGTTATAAGTTCCCAATGAGTCAAATATGAAAGATAACACTTTCTTTGAAGGCAGAAAAAATCTTGGTTGTCATTGTGCCCACAGCCCATATCACAATGATTTTGTTTGTAAGAACTTCCTATAGGAATACATAAATCTTGAGACAGGTCACAAAGCAGTATCTCGTGGAAGAAAAAAGAAATGTGCTCA